>NC_053041.3:568951901-569265734 GCF_002575655.3 Aegilops tauschii subsp. strangulata
CAAGCCAAGATGTTCGACCTCGAGGCGGAAAAGCAAGCCAAGATGCTAGAGATCGAGGCCGCCAACGCCAAGACAAAGGCGAAAGAAGTGGCTCTTGCAAGCATGATGACTGGAGTGGAGATCATGAAGGTGGATCTCAACGCCTTGTCGCCAAGGAAGAGGCCGTGGTTCGAGAAGATGCAGGCCGACATGCTCAAGTTCGACGACGAGTGATCTATGGCGTCGAGGGCCATCTTTTTGTATGCCGGCAGGTGTGCCGGCATGACCACGGGAGCCGCGATGGCGTGGTCGAACTCAAGTCCCACCATTTTTTGTGTGCTGGCATGTGTGCCGGCCGGCTGGCGAGTGCGCCAGCATGAACTGTGGTATTTTCTGAAGCCGGCATTGTATGCCGGCGCTGGCATGGTGCCGGCATGAGACATGGCCGCAGGCATAATCGGCCGCGGGCCTTTTTTATTTAAAAGTTGAATGCGGACATGAAATGGGTCGGCGCGTTGGGCGCATTACCGACCCAAATGCAAAACTGGGCGGACGCCGGGCGGGCGGCCAACCCAAACAAAAAGCGGACAAATGCGCCGTCCGTTTGGGTCGCCCTATTGGAGTTGCTCTCAATGTTGTACTCTTGACATGCACAATCAAATTTTTGCAATGAATAGGTTTCACTAACAAGACGATCTTGGTAGCCATGCGCACACTGCTGCCGCTAGCAGACAATGCGGGGACCAACAAATCAATGAGTAGTGCGCACGCGGCGCATGCAGAGTACATTTTTAGAGTGATTATGTGAGAAGGAAGAGAAAGTTAAGCGCCGGAACCATAGATTAGCAAGTTGTATTTGCTCATGTCACTTATTAAGGGTACTGCAAATATCTGGGAACTTGCAGTTTGCTGCTGGTTTAACAATTCTAGGCAAGAACACAATTAGCACTTCCAACGTTCGTAATAGAATGCCAAATTTGCACTTCAAAAATCGAACTACCACGATACAAAAGTGCACACAAAATCAGTTCAACACCCAAAAACTCTATTCCAACGTGCAAGCTAAGTCATCGACGGATAATTTCAGATTCACACTTGAATGTACACCTCAATGTACTCCCCATATTTTATTTCTTTTCGATCTTATTTTCTTTATATAATTGATTTTTAGTGGGTCTCATAATTAAAAAGCGTTAAAGTTTACATTACTAAAAAAGAATAGAATTTTTAAAAACTTTATTTCAAATCTTTGATTTAAATTTCAGATGCAACTCCTAATCATATCAGAGGCCGGGGTAATCCACTTGCCTATTGTTTTCCTAATCCCCTTGCCTATATATGTCTTTGTTTTGCACATTTGTTGAATGTTTGAAACATCGTCATATTGTCAAATGGACATTTGAAAATCATATTTGCAACCGCCGGCTGCTCACGCGCGCTGTCATTTAGCGCGCCTTCTGGAGCTGCTCGCGCGTGCCATATTTTACAGCGGCTGCTGGAGCCAGCGCCCTGCTTCACACACAAAAAAAATGCTATTTCGACGTTGTAAAAAAGTTTTTGCATGCCATGCGGTTGCACGCCTATTAGAGATGCTCTTAGAGTTGTCATGTCCTATTCTGCAAGAACTTGGTGTTGCGGTCGCCCCTCTGGCCGCTGCATCACTTCTTCCCTGTCGTAGAGCTCATGCTGGTCTTTTTCAAGCCACACCGAACCGAAGTCAGTATGTACGTGCTTAGTTCTGCATGTGCGTGGACACATCTTTTAACCTGCTATAGGAAGGTCGTCAGCCCACTGTTCCCTGCGTCGTGCATGCATGTCCCATGCATGATGTAGCAGCAGGATCCTATACAATGCGTAGGTCGCCCGCTAGCGACAAAACACCCCCCCCCCCCCCCCCCCCCCGCCGGGCTCCCCGTTATTTTCCCACCGGTTTTCGGAAAGTTCTAGAAGCTTCCCAGAACCGGTTTTTTTTATGTTTTCTATACAGGTTTTTTGTTTTTCTTTCTTTTAAATTTTTTCTTTCTTTTTTCCTTTTTCCTTTTTATTTTCTCTTTTCTTCCTCTTCACTTTTTGACTATTTTTGGCATTTTTTTGAATTCGTTAACACCTTTATTTCATTGAATTCTAAAAATGTTCAACAATCCAGAAAATGTTCACCGAATTCAATTTTTTGTTCATCGGATTTAAAAAATGTTCATAAAAATTCAAAATTTGTTCATCGAACTAAAAAAATGTTCATCAGATTCTTTTTTTGTTTGTTGCTTTCAAAAAATGTTCATCACATTCAAAATTTGTTCTCTGAAATACAAATTTGTTCATAAATTCAAATTTTGTTCATAACTTTTTCAAAAAATGTTCTTGAATACAAATTTTGTTCATCAAATTAAAAAAAGTTCATAGAATGCCAAATTTTTTTATCGATGTTCAAAATATGTTCATCAAATTCAAAAACAAATGTACATTCCTTGGAAATCACGAACATTTTTTGGATTGAAGAAATGTTTTGGAATTTGGTGAACATTTTTAATTCCGTTTGCATTTATCATTTCGCGAATATTTTTTTCAAATCATGAAGAATTTTCGAATTTATGAACATTTCACAAGTTGTAACTTTATTGAAATCCCGAATTAGTCTTACGATGGAAAACAATTTAAAAAAAGGAAAAAAAAAGATGCTTCTGCTTTCCCTCACACACATGGGCCAGCCCATGAGGCAGCGCGAGGGAGCGGAGAGTACGCGCTCCGTCGTTCGCTGGCGCGTACAGCGCTAAATAGGAGGTCTCGATGTAGCATCTCATTGAATCCCGGATGCATGGTCCGACCATCTCTTCAAACCAAAAGCTGCCCATATGGTCCATCATCCTGGCGTCTGAAATACTTTTGGAAAGACAATTATGGTTAGTTTTGGATAAGTACTCTTGAAAATCTACAAATAGGAGATGTTTTATTCTATTTTGATTATGTTTGGATAGGCAATCATTATTATTAATATCATCCTTCATATCTAGATAAACTAAGACAATCTATAAATAGAAGATTTTTTATTCTGTTTTGATTACGTTTGGATAGACAATTATTGTTATTAGTATCAGCCTTAATATTTAGATAAATATAAAGCAATCCATAAACAGAAGCTTTTTTTTTTCTGTTTTGACTATGTTTGGATAGACAATTTATTATTATTAGTATCAGCCTTCGTATCTAAATAAATCTAAGACAATCTACAAATAGAAGATTTTTCTTATGTATACAGTTATTATTATTAGTATCAACATAAATACATTTGAAATGCCATGTGATAAATGTGATAAATGATCCACACATGAGGAATATATCTAGACATGTTTTAGTGTTAGATACGTAGATACCTTCGTATCTAATAAATCTATGCCAATTTTTTGGTACCGAGGTAACATATAAAGAGGGGTCTCGCCCTCATGGGCAGAGCAGCACGAAGAGCAAAGTTGGCTTCCCTACGCACCGATAACAAGGGAAGCTACCTCGCAAGCCTGTGCACACTCAGCAAGCAGCAGTCTCCACAATGCTGGCTTGCTGCTGCTTTGTTGTGTCCCAGCTGCTCATCGTAATAACGCTCATATACCTTGTCATGACCAAGAGCAAGGTCCGCCGTGGCACGTGCTCATCGGCGATGGTGCCACTTCCACTTCCGCCGGGGCCATGGCCGTGGCCACTGGTGGGTAGCCTGCCCGAGATGGTGCTCAACAAGCCAGCGTTCCGTTGGATCCATCGCGTGATGAAGGATATGGGCACCGACATCGCTTGCTTCCGCCTCGGCGGCGTCCACGTCGTCCCGATCACATGTCCCAAGATCGCAAGGGAGGTGCTCAAGAAGCAGGACAAAAACTTCTCGTCCCGCCCACTCACCTTCGCCTCCGGCGCCATCAGCAGCGGGTACAAGGACGCCGTGCTCTCGCCGTTCGGCGACCAGTGGATGAAGATGCGCAAGGTGCTCACCTCTGAGATCATCTGCCCCTCCCGTCACAAGTGGCTCCACGACAAGCGCGCCGACGAAGCTGACAACTTGACGCGCTACATCTACAACCTCACCGCCGGGCGGTCGTCATCTTCAACGTCGGGACTAGCCAACGTCAATGTCAGGCATGTCGCGCGGCATTACTGCGGCAACGTTATCCGCCGGCTTGTCTTCGGCCAACGGTACTTCGGGGAGCCTCAGGCGGACGGCGGGCCGGGGCCAATGGAGGTGGAGCACATGGACGCTTCCTTCGCCCTCCTAGGGTTCACCTTCGCGTTCTGCGTCAGCGACTACCTCCCGTGTCTACTTGGCCTAGACCTCGACGGCCACGAGAAAATTATTAAGGAGGCCAACACAAAAGTGGATAGACTGCATGGCGTGGTCATCGAAGAGCGTTGGAGGCAGTGGAACAGCGGCGAAAGGCAGGACGGGGTCCAGGACTTCCTTGACGTTCTCATCACGCTTGCCGATGGTGATGGCAAGCCGTTGCTCAGCATCGATGAGGTCAAGCACAGTCCAAGGTAAGCAAAATATTAATTAATGAGAAATTTTAAGATGGTTCAAGGGCCTAGATTGAATTTTGTGACCAATTGCCTCATAGTCCTACAAGGTACTAATACGTCATCCATGAGAAAAGGTAATAGCTCACACTATTAAATACTAGATCTTATACCGTATTTCGCAGGTGTTAGAAAAGGGAAACAATAGAATAAGAAATTATGAATTAATAGTTTAAACATAGCATTATTGTAATTTTCTACCATTTTGATGTGATTTCAACTTAAACTGTATTTAAAATTCCAATTATTCAATGTAATCTCTCTTTATGCAAAGGTATAAAGTGTAATAACTTACATTTATCTCCATGGAATGGATGCAGGGCATAATATTAGCGGCCATAGATAACCCGTCAAACGCAGTGGAGTGGGCACTGGCGGAGATGGTGAACAACCCAGAATTGCTGGCCAAGGCGGTGGAGGAGATGGACCGGGTGGTTGGTCGCGAGCGACTGGTGCAAGAGTCAGACATCATGCAGCTCAACTATCTCAAGGCGTGCATACGTGAGGCATTTCGCCTCCACCCAATCGCTCCCTTCAACCTGCCGCATGTCGCGATTGCCGACACCATTGTTGCGGGCTACCACGTGCCCAAGGGTAGCAACGTCATCCTCAGCCGGCTGGCCCTGGGCCGGAACCCCACCGTCTGGGATGAACCACTCCACTTCAAGCCAGAGCGCCATATGGGAGACAACATCAATGTGGTGCTTACCGAGAGCGAATTGCGGTTCATCTCCTTCAGCACCGGACGGCGAGGATGCATCGCGGCATCACTAGGAACAACCATGAGTGTCATGCTCTTTGGCAGGCTCCTACATGGCTTCACCTGGACTAAACCGGCTGGGGTGTCGGCTATCAATCTCAGCGAGTCCAAGCACAACCTCTTCATAGAGAAGCCGCTAGAGCTACATGCTGAGCCACGTCTTCCAGTGCACCTCTACCCTCTCATGCATTGTTGAGCAAATAACGAGCTATGAATCACCGATATGGCGAGTATGCTAGCTATTTTTTTGATGAATCTATACTTACTAATAAAGGAAGGAGATATTCTTTTTTTTCATCCCGCTTTGTTTCGTTCCACTTCGATTGATTTTCACGTATGCTAGCTATTTTGGTTTTGTCCGTTTCACGTACAAGCGAGCCGGTTTCTTTCATGCGCCACTGGATCGTCCTATGCTTGTCCAAAGCATTGGAACAGTACGTGCTAGCCAAACAACCACCCATCTAGTATTAATTTTGGACAAATAGAGATGAAATGTATACAAGATGATGCTCTTTTTATCACCAACGAAGGATGACAGTAGGTCGGCGCATATTGGGCAACTCCGTTTGAGTTGTTTCTTCCGGCCCAAGTCCCAGGCGGGGCAGCATAGCAGCCTATAATAGTCTTTCTATTTTGGTTCATCAATTAAATAATACCACATAGTTTTCTTACTTTTAATTCTACAAGTTTATATACGCTAGCAAATTGCCATGGGAATCAATAAGCAGCCTAAAAAAGACATTAAAAAAACTCAGAGAGTGAGGTATGCAATGAGGACACATATTTCGAGTGTGATCAGATCTGAGATTACGGGCCAATGAAAGCAATACAGACACGATTAAAAATCTGTGATTATGGGCCAATGGAACTAGGGAAACCCCAACTAAATATCTGAGATTATAGGCCAATGAAAGAAATGAAGACCCGATTAAAGATTCAAGACTATTATGGGCCAATGGAAGAAATAAAGACGTGATTAAACTTGCAAGCTCATGCCGATGTGCATGGTGCATAATTAAAGGACTCGTGGGCAAAATCATTATAATTTACACCAAAGGCGAGAAGCAGATGGATGGGGTAAACCAAGGAGGCATTTAAGGACAAGGAGGAACTCGCAATTTCCACACTTGACGCATACGACCAGCTCGTCGCCACACCCACGAAACATGAAATCATGGGTGATGACACGCCGAGGTGTCCACCAAAGCCCGTGCCACCAGGGAGCTACCTCTCTCGCTAGGGATTTTTTACTTCTTGCAATTAATTTTGATGATGAAAGACTAATGTTTGTCCCCCGTTGCAACACACAAGCATATGTGCTAATCAATCAAAAGGAAAAAAAGAAAACTGAAAGAAAAATCAAAAATAAAAACCTCAAGGAAAAACCCAACAGAAAGCCCAAGAAATATCGGAATGGAATCAAACCTTGGAAGAAAAAACCAGAAAATCAGCACAACAGAAGTCGAACCAAACACAACGAAAGCAACAGAATAAAAAGGGAGCAACTACTTGACGAGGGCTCCTTCGGGAGCCTCGCAATGATCAGCGTTACTTGGCGCGCTCTCAGCCGCCCCACCATGTCTCGCGCTCTGGGCGCTTCCTTCGTAATTTGTTTTTTTTCGTACGCGTTTTCGGCTTTTTAAATGGTTTTTTCTGGGTTTTTTCGACTTTTTGGTTTTCCATAGCTTTTAGGCCAAAAAATTGCGCGAAAAAGCACGTTTTTTTCTCTTCCGCGGGAGGCACGGTTTTGCTTCCGCGAGAGGCACGGTTGTGCTTTCGCAAGAGGCACGGCGGTGCCTCTCGAAAACGGAACAAAACACGTTTTCTGTTTCTTTTCCTTCCGCGAGAGGCACGATTTTGCTTCCGTGAGAGACACGGTTGTGATTTTGCGAGAGGCACGGCCGTGCCTCTTTCGAAAAGGAAAAAACGCGGTTTTTTGTTTTTTTCCTTCCGTGAGAGGCACGGTTTTGCTTCTGCGAGAGTTACTGTTTTGATTCCGCGAGAGGCACGACCATGCCTCTTTCGGAAAGGGAAAAAACCGTGCTCCCGGTTTGGTTTTTTCGTCCAATTTTTTCGTGAAAAAAGTTCGTCAAAACCTATAAACATGGTATCTAGTTTTGAAGATCTCGACGCGAGGAATCCAACAGTGAAAACGGTTCGAAATTTTAACGCACGGTTTAAGAGATAAAATGTTTTGAATAAATGGATCTACGAAAAAAGAGGAAACTCCACAACCTGAGAAGGTGAGGTGATCTTTGTGATGAGTACTCCTCAACTAGTGATATCAAAATAAAAAGTCCGGTTGAAAACAGACATATAAACAGTTTTACCTCTTAGTTTTACTTTCTTACGTACTTTCTCTTCGATGTACTCCCTCCATTCCTAAATATAACTTTTTATAGAGATTTCACTATGGACTACATAGTGAGCAAAATGAGTGAATCTACACTCTAAAATATATCTATATACATTCGTATGTAGTTTGTAGTGGAATCTCTAAAAAGACTTACATTTAGGAACGGAGGAAGTACATAGCTCTTTGATAGCGCCGTTACTCTTAGATATTGAGGAGCTAGCTGCTAGTTTTACTTCTTTTGATATTCTACATGTAAAGAGACATGCCAATATCCCAGCCCACCTTTGTCCGAGACATGCGTGCACGCTGGAGGTGTCGGAGTGCTGGATGGACTCTCCTCCGGGTTTGCTGGTAACCAGCCTCATGGCTGATAGTGCTGGCGCCTTATCATATGAATAAAGCTCTTCATTACCCCGCAAAAAAAAGGAAGTACATAGCTTTCCAAGTTGGGTTTTTACCTCTGTATTCTCCTGGCTCTGCCAGCTTTATCTTAATGAATGGAAAGTATCCCGGAAAAAGCCCTGCCCAAAGTTTGACTCATGAAAACAAATGTTCCTGCAGTTTCCCCTACAAAATGCAGAATTCTGGGCAGGGCTTTTACTTTACTTGCTCTGTCTTTTAATTGTAGCTTTTATCTTATCTCTATTACTACATCTATTCCAAAATAATTTCAGTTGTGGATTTGTCCTAAGTCAAACTTCCTTAAGTTTGACCATAACTATAGAAAAATATATTAACATCCAGATCATCAAAGGGAACTACTAGGGATCAGTAGTTTGATCCCTAGCTTTTCGTCAGACCGGTGGATAGCCATTGGATGAAACACTGCTTGACGTTGGATGCATCCCTTCAACAACGCCCCCTTTCCTTGACGGTTTCTAAAACCATTTCCTATATACACGGAGTTTCCATAATATGAGGTCCTTATAATCACGTGTATGATTAATACCTTGGCAGTTTCCAAAAAAATAGTCCTTTACTCACGTTGCTTCCATATATGCAGTTTCTATAATCACGTGTGTTTCTGTAAACAAACAATGCTTCCTTCCATTTGATACCTGATTGCATGATGTGATAAACATGCTTCCCACAGTACAAGCCAGGCTTCATAATTCTTTAAGTCATATTTTTTCAAGTAGTATCGTAATTCGTCTTGTGCTATGAAGCAGGTGTGGATGTACTTTTAAACATAATTTTATGGTAGTTGAAGCATCAAAATGTAGTACCAAAACATTGCTATGATAGTGTAAAGAACGAAGCATGCAAGTGTCATTCGAAACGTATTTTATTTATGTGAGAAGCATGCCACATGTAATAGTGAGAATTTATGTGGTAGTGAACCATTGGAAGCACAGTCAGATAGATGTGGAAGCAGGAAAAAAGTAGTACAAAACCAGTATCTCATGTTTAAAGAAAGGAGCACATATGTAGACATTTGGAAGCTTATTGTACATAAGTTGGAAGCATGACACATATGATACCGAAGCACATGTATTATGGTACTAAAAACAATGGAAGCGCATACAGGGTCACTAGAAAACTTAATATTCATATCCATGAAGCATTGCCTATATTACAAGAATCACAACATTCACACTAACGCAAGGGGACAGTCAGTTCGAGGCATCAGATACGAAGCCGCTGGATCATAGTCATCATGCTGTGCCCTGCCGCCATTGACCACATAGGCAAGGGAGCACTTCAGTGAGAGCACTCTGGGGAGATCAGAGATTTAACATGTCGTCATGATCAAAGGAGTGGTGGTTAGCACGGTGGAAAGGAACCCTAGGTGGTCGTCACCAGGGTAGCATGGCAACAGCCCCACTACTAGGAAAAGGCCTACTAGTTGTGCACCAGTTTTGCCTACTAATGGCGCACTACTGGTGCGCCACTAGTACCACGCCACTAGTATTTTTTACTAATGGCGCACCACTGGTGCGCCATTAGTATCTGGTATACTAATGCCGCACCAGGCAGTGCGCCATTAGTATAGGCCACGGTGCGCCATTAGTATGCCTCCCAGGGGGCCATATTTACCAATGTGCCTAGCCATACTAATGGCGCATCGCGGGGTGATGCGCCATTAGTATCCTTTGGCATACTAATGGCGCACTGCGGGATGATGCGCCATTAGTATCCTTTGGCATACTAATGGCGCACTGCGGTGTGATGCGCCATTAGTATCATTTGGCATACTAATGGCGCACGTTGGGGTGATGCGCCATTAGTATGTATATTAGGGATTTTTTTTCTTTTCTGATTTTTGCACAGATTACAAAATATATTATTAGACAGAATATAAGCAGAACCACACAGCAACAGCAGATTCATCGAATACAATAGAAGATTAGTCTCCGAATACAATTCATCATATTAGTCTCCGAATTCAAAAGACCGAACAAAGATAGAACATTACAAGTCTCGAGACCGCGAGTAGCGAGTTTGTCTTCACATTACAAGTCGATATCGATCATCTAAACTACCATCACATAGAAGAGAGCTGCGGTCATCACGATGAGCATCATCGCGATGAAACTGGTCTTCATCCGGTTCCTCCAACGCTCCCTCCTCTCTCCCGCTAGATAGCGCGCGTATCTAGATTCCGCCTCCGCCCTAATGGTGTACCCTTTGTAACTGTTACCGCTGAAACGGTGAACCTGTCTCCGACACTCCTCCCAGTCGTCGTAGACTCCGGGAACCTTACCCTTGTACACGACATATGACGGCATCTCTATGCACTAGCCAAACAACAGACAATACATAAGCAATATATAAGTATGCAACAAAAGGATCGGAAGAAAACAGCAAGACATTAATAGCACGATTCATGGTCCTACTAATAAATAGCATCGATTACATCTAAGTTGAACGACTGTCCAAACCAAAGAGACATACAAGTTCATTAAAGTTTAATTACAACATGAGCAAATCAATGTTTCAGAACTACACATAGCATCACTACTTTTGACCCGACTCATGGGACCGGAGCGTGGATGAAGCCGCCGTCTGTCATGATGGTCATGAAGTCGTGGGCGTTGTCAGCCTGGATTTGTAGCGTTGTGTCTATCTCACTGTTGGACGGTTGAAATTTGAGGTAGAACTGCCCCGAGGTACGAAGGACATCTTGATGGATGATTTCTGCAAACTCCGACTGGATGCGAAAGAATTCTTGTCGGATGTCCGCGTCCTGGATTGCCGCCAAGCTTGCGGCCCAATCTTTGAGATTATTTGGTAGCAGAAGGTGATTATGGTCCCGCACGATCGCCCGCATGTGATGGAGGGCGTAGTAGGCATCCTTCTGACCGCCAGGCTGCTGCTTGACGCAGGGGAACGTCATATTGTGGGTGAACACGTGCCTGCCCTACCTACGAACTGGCCTCTTAAAGGTGCCTCCAGATGCGGCGTAGCCGGGGAGAGCATCATCAAGAACTTTCTTGATATTTGTGTAGTCTATCTTGGAGTCACGGTCCGGGTCGAAATACGTGGCCATGGAATATTTCGGGCTTAAGAGGATGAGTGTGCAATGTGTGTCACTGCACAGAACAAGGAATGTTAGAAAAAAAGAACGATCGAAATCTAAGAAATCATATGTTACGGGGCGGTTAGGAGATGACTTACTCGGGAGAGTAAGGCCCGAGGAAGTTATCCTTATCTGGGTTTGCCAGAATGACGCCTTCGAGGTGTGAACTCGCGACTTGCCGGTCCCCAGCGCTGCCCAAGATCTTGGCACGCATGTAGAAGGGGTCGACTATCACAATGTCCGGGGTCTTGTCTCTAATGATCCGCATCTCCATACCCAGCGAAAACAGCCGAACGAAGGTGTAGTGCAGCGGATGAAGGCTAAGCATAGCAAAGATGTCATCAAACCGCAGAACGATCGTACCCCCGACGGCGCTATCCACAAAGCCCTTGCCCTCTGGCACCTTGGCCACGAAAACCGGGTATGCCACATCATTCTCTCTGAGATGCCGCTTCTCCAAAGAAAGAACACTGTCATGGAGACTCCGCATAGCACCGGTTGCAGCATTGAGCATATTTGTCGGTAGCATCGGCCTACCCGCCACATGCACCCTCCTCAAGATATCCTTAGGTGAAGGTGGCCCGTCCTGAGCACGGATCATACTCGGTGCCGGCTGGCTCGCACTGGCGCCCTTGTTAGTCTTTCGTTTTCGTCCCTTCTTCCTGATCTGTTGTAATGGGATCGAGTTCTGCTCACAGACCGCCTTCTTGAGCGTGTTGGGGCTGATAATATTTGGCATCTCAGCTATCTGAGGCTCGGTGAAGGCGGCAGCTGGAGGCGTCTCCTGAGAACTGAACGCCAGACGACGCCTGTTGCAATTGGGTTTCTCCGCCGTACCAGCTAGATTGCGGTCGTCTTTTTCAGGGTTGGGTTCTTGAGAAGGAGGCCCGCAGAACTCGTCACCGTACCCATGTTCGGCAAAGTACTTATCGATGTTGGAAAATGTACCGCCGTCGTTGTCGTCGTCGTCCGGATCCTGTGCCATATGCATGTCCAGATCCTGTGCCATAGGGATGTCCGGCATGTCCAGTAGCGTTGCGGCGTTCTTGCCATGGCTTGGCGCTGGCACGACTGGCGGTCTTGTCTGTGGGGTGGTGTCCCCCGCCCCCAAACGAATCTGGCTCTTCGGCCAAAGTAGGGGCCAGCTTACGCAGGCGCTGAGGGTCATCAGATCATCTTCGTCGGCCCCAGCGGGCCGAATCGGAGGTAACAACTCGTCGCAGCCTGGCAGCACCCGAACCAGTTCAACCCTATACAAGGTGGGTGGCATCGGATTACCATGGAACACGCGGTTGCCCGGTTGAACGATTCTGCCCTTGGCGACATCGACCAACTCGCCGCCCACGAAGTGCAGGAGAGTGCAAGGAACATCGGTGGCGCCCTGCGAAAACATGTAGGGCGTCAGGGATGCCCAGTCAAAGGCAAGGAGATGAAGTCATCGGCCGAGAGGCTTAGTTACCGTGATGCCGTCGAGCTCGGCTAATGTCGAGGCACCGCCAACGGCGGGCGTGCGCGTGCAACTGACGGAGGGGCCGCTTGCTGGCGAGGTGCCGGCCGGCGTACACCCGGGTGCATTAAGCTCCAATGCCCGTGCCGGCGCCGGAGACACCAATGGCGCCGCCTGCGCGTTGTGTGAGTTGCTGGCCGTGAAGCTGGGAACCGGGGGAGGCCCCTGTTGGCCGCCCGCAATCCACGTCGTCAGCCCCTGAATCAAGGTAGGCACAATGTTGGTGAGCGTCGTTCCTAGTTGTTGTTGCACTTGCTCTTGGACAATCTCCGGAATCCGCGCCACTTGTGCCTTGAGTTCTTGAACCTCGTGCGACTGGCTTTCCGAGCTGGTCTTTTTCTCCTTTCGCCCACCAGCGGTATAGTATGACGACCATTTTGTGGACAAGCCTTTGCCGGCCACACAACCAGCTGACGACGGCTTACTGAGCTTATCCTTGTTTTTCATTACGTTCAATGCCCTATTTAAAGGGGTGTCAAAAGGGGAGCTCTAAGACGACCCCGCGCTACTGCTTTCAGCCTCCTGCGGAAGGAATGTGAACCATTTAGAAATTTGGCTTCATTAATTAGAATGCAACCATATGGAGCTAATTACGCGGGGGTGTATTCCTTACCAGAACAAGCTCAAGCGCCCTGGTCTTCGGATCCGTGGTAAGCTCCTTTGTTACCGGGTCCTCCTTGTACCGGGCCCTGACAAAGTTCCTGGTCTGCTTGTCACGTAATTTCTCGAAGCGGGGCGGTAGGCCTTGCTCGGCACGCTCCGCGTCCTCCTTGTCCCATATAGGCTCCGCCACTCTGTAACCGCCGGGACCGAGTTGGTGGACCCCTAAGTTCAACTCTCGCATTTCTTTCCCCCACTGACTTGATTCGGAGGTTGCGCTGCTCTCGCACTTGATCTTGAACTCCTGGTAGTCATCTTCGCTCATCAAAGGATATTTTGCCTTGATCTTCTCATAACTATCACCTTTTTCAATCATTGCCTTCACCGTGCTTCTCCATGTAGACAGGGCCGTGCTCATCCTTGTGAGGGCGGCACTGTTCACTTTATTCCCTGAGAGGCGTGTGTTTGCAAACTCAGCGGGGAACTTGTATCGTTCGTGCAGCTTCGTGAAGAGGAGGATGCGCAAATTCCCTCGGTCCTTATGCCTTAGGTTCTCGGTGTTGATCGAGACGGTGCTCCGGAGAATGCACCCGAGCTGAACCGAGTACCCCTTGACTACATGTTTGGGCGCCGTTGGATGCCCGTCGGAGTTCACTTCAGTAAATTCCTCCTTGACGGTGCCGAGCACGTTCGGGCGCCGGTCCTTCCGTTGCCTCTTCTGTTGGCTGCCATCTGTGCGTGCGCCGCCATCATCAGTGGTGGCATCCTCGGCGGCACCATCAGTGGTGTCATCCCCGACGCCACTAGGGGTTGTGTAGTCAGGATCGGTGTCTTCCGCGGCGGCGTCCTCATAGCGGTGAGGTTCTTCCTCCATCTCCTGGGACAGCTCCCAGAATTGCTTGCCGCCCGAACCGCCGGCCTCATCGTTGTGGGCCATGTTTCGCTCTAAATAGGAAAAAAGTTTGGTCAAAAAGTTGGTTATTGTCAAGGAACAAGATCATGGTCTCATCATTTAGGGTTTGTCGACACCGAGGCATCCTAAAAGCTAAGCTTTTATCATTTAGGGTTTGTCGACGCCGAGGCACCCTAAAAGCTAAGCGTACATCATTTAGGTTCTCATCGACACCGAGGCACCCTAAAAGCCAAGGTTTTATCATTTAGGGTTTGTCAACGCCGAGGCACCCTAAATGCTAAGTTAAGTTTTCATCATTTAGGGTTTATCGATGCCGAGGCACCCTAGGTTGACTGATATATATGGGTATCTTCTAATAATATACCCTACTTAATTAAGGACAAACACCAAGAGACAGTAAACATATCACACTTCTATATGTATAACACAAGAGGCAGTTGATCCTACTTAATTAAGTACTAAGATACCCCGGCCCATGCATTAGTCGCAAGTACCCCATATGTCCTATTTTTAGCAAAGTCATGCTAAAATTCACGGAAAATTTCAGCATGACCTTTGCTGAAAATAGGACATATGGAGTACCCGAATTTGCCAGAACGGAAGTTAATCGACATTCCGGCAAACTCAAGGGCCTCTCGGGGTACCTGCAAAATCATCACGACACGATGGTCGGAGACAAAACCCAGCAAACTAGCACCACAATGTGCCTCTACTTTCATATGGATGAAAAGGCCATAGACCATATGGTCCTCTACTTTCATATGGACAAAAAGTAGCTCAACTTATGTGAGCTTCCATTCCAGATCTAATAGCAGCAAGTTGTTCACTTGTACTTGCAGGCTAAGAAACATTCCAGATCTACATTCCAGTTCTTTCCAACTTATCTAACAGATTCCAGGACTATAGAATTGGAAGCTAAGAGGTAAAACAGTTCGGAAAACTCATATTCGACGTAAAACAGCTCAAAACTACTCAGTGTTAGCAGCTCAACATACAGTTCAAGTGTAGAGGCACTACATAGTTCAACACACGACTCATACTAAAATCCATACTGCAACACCTGAAAAGAATTCTGCACACTCTAGATACATAAATCTCCAAATTAAGGGCACTTCAGTCCTATCTTTTCCGTTGTTCATAAACGGAAGAAAGCATAATATAAGGAGAACCTTTTTCCAGTGTATCTTTCTTAGCAGTGACAAATGAAAGAAGAAGTTTTCTTTTTTGCAGTGAGCCATTGACAAAGACAAGATCATTTGCTGAACCAAATGACACAAGATTTTCAGAATGCATAACCTAGAAAATTGGCTGGTACTTTAAACAAAAAAGATTTCAGATCTTCAGTTGTATGGGCACAAACACAACCACACAAGCATATGTAGATCACAAGTACAGCAGCAGCTGCAGTGAATACAGGCATAACAGCAGCAGCAGCAGGTTTAATTAACTACTATCAACATCACATTGAAATCACATCACATTGCCTACAAACAACGATTCTTTCCTTTCTTTTCATTTTTGCCAAGTGATAGCAAATGATTAGCCACTTATTAAACGAGATGAAAAAGAAAGAAGCTACATCTACTCTAAATGAGAGATAACTTGTTGAGCAACCACAACAATCAATAGTAGTAGTTTGTTTGAATTAAAAGAAAGAAGCTCCATCTACTCTAATTTTTTATATGAATACTCTCCGCTTCATGTCTTGGCTACTGAAACTTCTTCGCTATGATACAGACCAAAAAATTAATTGTTTGTCCATCAACCACCTTTAATTACCAGCAAGTACAGACCAAAAAGTGCTGGAGAAAATTGATTGGATTTAATTGTTTGTCCATCAACCACCTTTAACCAGCAAGTACAGACCAAAAAAGTATTGCACTAAAATCGTAGGTACTAGAAACACAGAACTCTAAAACAAATAGTCAAACCAGCTGTCACCCAAAAACTTGGTCATGGTATATAATTCAACATGCATACAGTTTATGTAAACAAAAAGTAACACTGGGGAAAGGTTAAAAAAATAGTGGATGGTTTTATTTTCTAAGCTACTAATACAGCAAGCAGATAACTGGGGTACCAATGAGTATTACAGATTTAAAAGTGGCAGCAAGATTTCAACAGTAGATAGTGCTGACTGTAGGCTGTAGCTACATAAAGAGCATGTAGGAGTAGGACAGTAGAAGTTCTATGGCATATGCACATCTACTGCTGGTTCAGTAACTTGTCCCCTTGCAACTAGGGATTATAAAGATTGGCAGACTTTGTGTGAGGATAAACTAGTCTTGTTAACTTGATACTGAGCAGAGAAATCATACGCTGTCAACATAAGTGAGCCAAGCCTGACAGGCATTAGCAGTTTAGCACCGATATGGACCATTTGATGTATTACAGTGAGAAAAATTTGTAGCTATACACTGCAAAACGCTGAAGAAACAGAGCACAAACACACAGCAGGCCCAAATTTGCGTGTAGTCAAGGTCCTGCAACCAGTTCACTGAAGAAACAAAAATGATCCATGGAAGAACTCACCTCGGTGGACGCGGTCGCAGACGAGGTCATAGATGGCGGCGAAGCAGAAATGAGGTCGCAGACGCAGTCGTGGTGCTCCGGTGGACGCGACTGCATCAATCGTTTGAATTGACATTTAATCAAACACCTCACAGGCAAGAACAGAAGGTGGAGACAGAGAAGAGAGGGGATCGAGCAGAGAGGGAGAGGGCAAGGAGGAAGGAGCAGAGAGGGAGAGGGCAGGGCGTGGTGGCTCACCGGTGACGTCGGAGGAGAGGCCCCGACGAGCATGTCTACAGCGGCGAGCACGTCTACTAGGGGCGGGCGAGCACGTCTACAGCGGCGAGTTCGGCTCTGCTTCCGCTTCGGCTTTGCTTCCCCGAGGAAGACGAGGCGGAGATGGTGGGGGCGGAAGGGCTCGTCGCCGCCGGTGAAGACTGAAGACTACGGCTGGAGCGCGAGGGTTGGAGCGGGGGAGGCGGCGGGGGCAGCGGCGGCGCAGTACGGGTCGGGGCAGTGGGCGGGTGAGAGAGATGGGGAAGATAGAAAGGACTGGGGATTTTAGTGGGGGGGAAGGGTTAGCAATGGCGCACCCCCGAGCGGTGCGCCATTAGAATTTTTTTTTGTATAGCAATGGCGCATCCCGGAGAGGTGCGCCATTAGTAATCTTTTTTTTGAATAGCAATGGCGCACCCCAGAGAGGTGCGCCATTAGTAATCTTTTTTTTGTATAGCAATGGCGCTCGGGGGGGGGGGGAGGGAGGGGGAACCGAGCGAGGAGACAGGGGAGGGTGCGGGGGGTCGGCGGCGGCGGTGGAGCGGGGAGGGTGCCGGGGGTCGGCGGCGGCGGTGGAGCGGGGGAGGGTGCGGTGGGTGCTCGGCGGCGGTGGAGCGGGGAAGGGTGCGGGGGGTCGGCGGCGGCGGTGGAGCGGGGGAGGGTGGGGGGTGCTCGGCGGCGAGGGGGATCTGGCGAGGGGGGATAGCGATCGTGATGGAGGGGGATCGAGATCGAGTGTCGACCTGATGAATATTCAATATTTTTTCTTATTGAATATGAAAAAATATCATCAAATTTAAAAAATGTTCATGAATTCAAAAAGTGCCCATGAAATTTAAAAATATTCATGAGTTCAAAAAATATTAATAATAAACATAAATAAATATTCATGAGGACACTAGAACAGAAGAAATATCATTTCAATATGTCGAAATACAATCGAGAAATGGAGTTCTTAGCTAGCTATCTGTTCACAATCTTCTTGCCCTTATTTTTCGTAAATGGAGTTCTTCTCTTGAACGGACGTCCTTTAGGTAGGGTGGTCCTGCTTCTTCTTGTGGTGTATGCTGATACTTCATCGTCGTCGTCATGTTCCATCTTCGGGTCGCCGTACTTGTCGAAGTCTTGCTCATTGGCAACTCCATCCATTCCGATGATCTTCCTTTTGCCTCTCCTCACGACAACACGACTGAGCTTTGACGGGTCGGTAATGAAGAAGCATTGGTCCACTTGGGAAGCCAGTACCCATGGCTCATTTTTCGCGGTGACGTTCGCGCCTGCGGTCTTGGATTTGGCTTCGGGTATAACCATGGTGGTGAAATACCGGTCTTCTTTTATGACGCTCTTGGCCCATCTGACACGGAACATCGGGACCTTCTCTCCAGCGTAGCTCAGCTCCCAGATCTCCTCGATCCTTCCGTAGTATCTGTCCTTGTCGTTACCGGTGTAGGATTCCATCATTACCCCGGAGTTCTGATAACCATCACTCTTCATGTCCTTGTCCTCGGTGTAGAATGTGTAGCCATTGATATCGTATGCCTCATACGTCATTAGGTTGTGCTCGGCGCCCTGTGACAAGGCAAATATGAGTTGTTCTTCCGCGGAAGAATACTCATGTAAACGGTACGACAGAAGCTTCTGCTCGAACCAACGCGTGAAACATGAGTTGTGCTCTTTGATTATATCTCCGTCCGTCCTCTGTTGGCCTCGATCATTGTACGTCTTCTCAATAAACGTTTTGTGCTGTACCACCCAAGGATCGACCACGTCTATGTGTTGTAGCACGACTAGGTTTGCTCTTTCAAAGTCGGCGAGTCGACCATCGAAGTCGACATGCATTTCGCGGCGACCCTCACGGTGACCCCATCCAGCGAGCCTGCCGAGGTGCCTGTTGACGGGCAGACCAACGGGGTTCTCGATGCCTAGATAATTCGTGCAGTAGGAGATGCACTCTTCAGTCAGAAAGCCCCTGGCTATGCTTCCCTCTGGACGTGACATGTTGCGAACGTATCCTTTGATGACACCATTCATCCTTTCGAACGGCATCATGCTGTGCAGGAACGTCGGCCCGAGTTGGATGATATCCTCCACGATATGGACCAGCAGATGCACCATAATGTCGAAGAATGCGGGAGGGAAGTACATCTCAAGCTCGCATAGTATCACCACGATCTCTTCCTGTAGCCTTCTGAGTTGCCTCACGCCAACCGACTTCCGAGAGATGACGTCGAAAAAGTTGCATAGGCCAAATAGCGTTTCACGGACGTGCGCGTCCATGATCCCACGGATTGCAACTGGAAGTATCTGCGTCATCAGCACGTGACAGTCATGAGACTTCATCCCGCTGAACTTCTGCTTCGCTGATTCTAGGTATCTGCTTATCTTCCCCGCGTAATCGTAAGGAAGTTTTACTCCTACGAGGCAGGTGAAGAACTGATCGATCTCCTCCTGATTTAGAGTGAAGCACGCGGGAGGGAAGTCATTTCCGGTCTTCTTGGCCTTTTTGCCTTTGCGACGACTTTCCGTGTCCTGCTTCGCCTCATCATCATCATCATCATCATTAGCGTGAAGCTCCTCCCTGATGCCCATTGATTTCAAGTCTACCCTTGCTTTCGGCCCATCTTTGGTCCTCTCTGGCATGTTAAGCAGGGTACCAAGCAGACTCTCGCACACGTTCTTCTTGATATGCATGACATCAAGGCTGTGAGGCACACGGTGGATCTTCCAGTACGGCAAGTCCCAGAAAACAGACCTCGTTTTCCATACCTTCAGCAGTGGCTCTGGCGCCTTTCGCTTCTTTCCCGGCTCTGGCGCCTTTTGCTTCTTTCCCGGCAGTGGGCAATCTTTCCAAATTTTCAACAGCTCGTCTATTTCCTCGCCGCTCCTCGTACGCGGGCGTCTTCGGGGTTCGGTTTCACCATCGAACAGATCCTTGCGTTTCCTCCACGGGTCATCGTTGCGAAGCCACCTTCAATGTCCCATGAACACGGTTTTCGAAGACCCGGGATCTCTATCTAGCTGGCGATACGTTGTGTCATCCATGCACCTGACGCATCCAGAAAATCCGTGGACCACCTGCCCCGCGAGATATCCGAAACTGAGATAGTCGTGCACCGTCGTGAGCAGTGCGGCTCTCATAGGGAAATATTCTTTCTCTGCGGCGTCCCACGTATTGGCTGGCGTTTTCCACAGCGTGTCTAGCTCCTCTTTCAGCAGCCCCAGATACAGATTGATGTCGTTCCCTGGTTGTTTCGGCCCTTCAATTAGCATACTCATGTGAATGTACTTCCTCTTCATGCACAACCAGGGGGGAAGGTTGTACATCCACACAAACACAAGCCAGGTGCTATGTGTGCTTCTCTGGCTGCCAAACGGATTGACTCCATCGGTGCTCGCGCCCAGCACGATGTTCCTTGGATCGTTCCCAAATTCTGGGTGTTCGAAGTTCAACGCTTGCCACTGGCTCCCATCCTTAGGGTGACTCAGCATCTTGTCTTTTTTATTTATCTCCTGATCATTTGCGTCATCTTCTCGCTTCTTCTCCTCCCTATCCGCGTGCCAACGCATGAGCTTTCCTACCTTAGGGTCCGCGAAATACCGCTGCAGACGAGGAGTGATCGGAAAGTACCACACCACTTTTCAAGGAGCTTTCTTCCTCTTCTTGTATCGAGTGACGCCGCACACCGGACATATGGTAGACTCCACGTGCGGTAAATCCAGAGGACACACGATTTTCTTCGCCTCCTCGAAACTGGTCGGGCACTTGTTCCCCTTGGGAAGATGTTCGTGCCAGAATGACATGTTCTCGTCGAAGCATGCGTCGGTCATTTTGTGTTTTACCTTCATCTCCAGAGCCATGAGCGTTACTTTCAGGCGGGTATCCTCGGGCTTGCATCCTTCATACAATGGAGTAACCGCGTCTATCTCCAGTTGATCCAGCTTGGCTTTCTCTCGGGCGGCAGCTCTTGCGTTATCCGTCTGCTTGAGAAGCAGCTCTTGAATATGAGGGTCCTGCACCCAGCCCATCGATGGTCCATCGTCGTCTGCTCCGTCGGCATCTTCATCTTCATGATCATGCCCTTCGTCTGCTCCCGCATCTTCCTCATCATCATGTCCGGCATCTTCTACATGATGACTGTGTACAGCATCACCGTCGTGATCATGTCCTAGAGATTCTTCGTCTTCTCGCCCGCCCGAGCCGCGGAGGTTGTCTTGCTGCCCATCCTCATTTCTTGCCCGACCCCCATGGACGACTTCATAGTCATCTTCATCACCTTGCCACCGATAGCCATCCATGAAACCACGCAAGAGCAGGTGGTCCCGCACCTGCCCGGAATCCGGGTCCGCAATAAGGCTCTTCAGCTTGCATCTTCGAAACAGATATCTTATCTCCGTCTCGTTCTTTTCAAGCATCTCGGCCTTCGCGGAGCTCAAAAACCTATTCACGATGCCTTCGGTCATCGTGCGGACCATGGTCGCCTGCGGGATAGAGCAAAACGATATTTTAGAACCAAGAAAAAATTTGGCATGACTTTCCCTAAAAATAGGACCAAAAAGAATGCATAGTGCCAAAATTCTCGCCGAAACGGAAATGAATCAACATTCCGGCAAAATATTGGCAACTATCGCATTTCAAATACCGATAGCTGCAAACACAAACATATATGCAACACCACAAACATATGCAACACCACTAACATACATAGATCTAGCTAGGCCATAAAAAGTGCACGTGCACGTTGTTCGAGAGGGAGAACAACATAAAGATAGCTTCCCCCTTACTTACCTATAAAAAAAAAGGTAATTTAACCACTTAATTTGGATGAATTTATGGTGCAAATAAGGTGAGGAGGAGGAGGCAGCCGAGACAAGCTTGGAGGAGGAGGTGGAGAGAATGAAGTGGGGAAAGTGAGTGGGTAGGTGTGGCTGTCCAAAATATCTAGCTCGTCCCGGGTTACTAATGGCGCACCACCAGCAGGTGCGCTATTAGTAACCCTGGTTACTAATAGCGCACCTGCTGGTGGTGCGCCATTAGTAGTTTTGCAAAAAAAAAGACACTAATGGCGCACCAGGGAACAGTGCGCCATTACTAGTTTAAACTAGTAATGGCGCACTTTTCTCTGGTGCGCCACTAGTAGTTTTGCAAAAAAATAAAAAATAAAAAATATAGTAGTGGCGCACTATGTGGCTGGTGCGCCATTACTAGTTAGAACTAGTAATGGCGCACTGTGCCCTGGTGCGCCATTAGTATGTTTGGAAAAATAAAAAAATGTTACTAATAGCGCACCGTGTGTCTGGTGCGCCATTAGTGTCTTTCACACTAATGGCGCACCAGCACATGGTGCGCCACTGCTATATAGCAATGGCGCACCACATGTCTGGTGCGTCATTAATGGCCATTCCATCTATAGTCCTTTTCCTAGTAATGCCCCGTCGATGGAGGGGGCCAAGATGGGCGACCGCACAGGGCCCCCCAAAATTTGGGGCCCCAAATTACCAGGTATTAGGCTTAGGTGATTTAATCCACCAGCGGCTAACCAAGCAAAGGCCTAGGAAAAGCGTATAGAGAGCCCACGCAGCAGCAAAGCCAGCCCACGGGTCCTTGTACATCTATCGACCAGGCATGTTTCCGTCATCGATCGCTAACCCTAAACACAACACGCCGATCGGCTTTGCTTCCGCCAATCGCCGAGGACGCCGTCGTCTGCTGACTGCCTTCCACCGATCGGCCAGGATGCCGTCGTCTGCTGCCTTCCCCCTCCATGGTTGCCCCCAGTCCTCCAGTACTAGTCTACTAGGTATAAATGTCTCATCTGCTTAAGCCCATCCCTCTCTTTGATTACTAATACTTGATTAAGCTTGATCTCCCCGATGCTAAGTTAGGAGTAGATGAGTAGGTTAATATTATTTGTCCACGGCGCTAGGTATTGGTACTCCAGGCTGGCACTAAATTAGGTTGACAGGGACCGAATTAGGATGAAATTGAGATTGTCCATGGAATCTTTGTCATGAATTTATTTGTCAACAAAGCCAAGTTAGGAGTAGTGTGGAATTAACTTTGTTCCTGATCAGTGGTAATAAAGTGAGAATTTGTTTTAGTTATATTAGTTCTTCTATCGTGTGAAAATTTTGAAATAATTTTAGGCCCTATTTTGATTTTCGCCCCGGGGCCCCGAATTTCTGGAGACGGCCCTGCCGAGCAAGGTCACCGAGACCTCGCACCATGCTTCATTATCCTGGATAAATAGAAAACATATGAAGTCAAGTACATTAGGCGGTACAAACAAAATATGGGAGTATTCTATGGAAGCAAACGTTGTAGACCAGAGAAACAAATTCAGTATAGTATGGGTGCATGCCATATTACCATGGTGAAATCAAAGACAATAAATCTGTCTTTTGTTTGTAAGAAGCCGGAAATGTGGAGGCAATACATTGGAACTGAAGAAAAATATGAGGTGTAATTGAGATGCCCATGAGTAGGATGCGCGGAAATGTGCAATGTTAATAGGATTTTTCTTGCTTGGAAGCACTACAGTTGAAACGAAAATAAACTAAGATTCCCCACATAGAGATGGATGTTCCTACAACCTACAAACCAAATTCACAAAATAAAATATAGAATTGTAGAAGCATGTATAGTACTAGTTGGAAGCTCCATACGTAGGAAGCATGATAAGATCGATATCTCAACCTAACTCATTGTAAGTGGAAGCATATGGATTTGAACACAGAAATTAAGATAGCCGCCACATAGCTACGCAAGTTCGTGTGATCCAGAAACAAAATATACCTAAATTGGTTGATACTTTACTAATTAAATACAGAATTAACAGAACAAATTTACACCCAATAGCTGTCAAAAACACGACGCACGTTGAACATATCTACCCTCGATTCGAAGGAGGCGTCAAAAAGGGGGGAAAAGACCTTTGGCACTGCTAGTTCTTGGGCCGACAGACGCTCTCCGGGCAGCCTGGTGAATCACGAACACCGCGGTGGTCCTGACAGGCACGGACACCTATCGTCGGGGATGGCGCATCGGCGAGGTCGACCGGGGCCGCATCAACAGGAGTGGGTCGAATCTGGGCAACGAGGTAGACGGTGAGCACATCCGTGCGGTGGACTCGAAGCGCGGGGTGCGGGGAAACGGATCTGAGCAACACTGGTGGTGCGAACAGGTGCGACATCCTGCTCGGTGGAGGGAGAGCTTTGCGGCGAGCTCTGGGATTGGATCGTCCATGAGAGGCGAGACGGGCTTGGGGTGGTTGGGTCAGGCATGCAGGGCAGGCGAGATTTACTCGGGGCAGATCAAATTGTGCGCTTAATTGAAGGAATCGAAGATTTGCTTCTGAATATGGACCGTGGGATTAGAGGAGAATCAACGACGAGGAAGTGGTCTGACAAAACTTTCCTCTCAGACTTCTCATAGGAAGCGTTTCCCAACATCAAATTAATCACATGAGATTCTTTATGATATATTTTATCAGTACTATGTGTATTTACTGTTGAGTGCCCGCCTCAAGTATAAGTCGAGCTTTCTGAAGCTTAATGTATGCACTTCTTATGAGGGCGTCTGGTTGAAGTTCGATTCAGCAGTGCGTCTTTGACTTGGGAGAATCCATATCGAACACATAGCTCGTCGGTGTTTAATTGGCGAGACAGTGACGATGCATCAGATTGGAGAACAACTATGCATTTAAGCCTATTGATGTAGTAAATGCACTGGTGCATGGCGGGGACACGAGCAACTGAACTAGTGTTAGTACTGGATTAACCGATAGTTGTTGCTTGAGGATTAGAACTAGAGACCTTTTACAGTACATCAAATTATTGTGGGCCTTTTATTTTCACCAGTTCAACGGATGAGACACATCCATACTACTACTACCACATAAACTCAGTAGTTTTTTTAACGGGAGCAGCACACAAGGGCATTATTGACATCTCTCCCTCCCCTATACTCGCGCAACTACGACGACACTCTGCCGTAGGCCCGTAGCGACAGAGATAAAGCGCACTCGCGGCCGTGGCCTACAAGAGTTACGGCAATGCGGCTCCAAGCCTCCATCACGAATCAGTGACTGCCGGTGAGAAACCAACTAATGATACGTACTATTTTGCGAAAATGCCAAACGGAAACCGAGCTTCATGGAGGTCTTTATTTGAAAACTTCAAAATTCAATTTTTTTAATTTTAAAAAATTCTGAAAATAAATACACATATACCTAGATACATGATGTACATGTGTGCAAATTATCAGATCAAAATACATTAAAATGTGAACTACACAAAAAAGACAAATCTGGAGCTTTTTAGCATATGTACTGTTCATCTTCAAAGTCCATGATTTTACTTTTTTTGTGCAGCTCGCAATTCAAGGTATTTCATCCTGAAAGTTTTCAAACATACACTGTACATCATTGCATACATGTGTATTTTTTTTGAATTTTTTGAAACTGAAATTTATGAATTTCGAATTTTTTAAAATAAAGGGCTTCATGGAGCTCGGTCTCCAAAATACCCTACTCACTATTTTGCTATTACTACGTACGGGGCTCTCATGGTACTGTGGCTGGCCTTTTCTCACAGAAATCATTACTGTGGAAGAGTGGCTACTATAGGGAGTAAATTGCATAAAACCACCACTTTGAGGGCTTGGTTTGCGAAAAACACTAGGATACAGATTCTCTGCAGAAAGCACCACGTCTTGCGTAATTGTTTTGCAAAAACCACTGATCGGCGGATCGGGCTGAGTTAAGTGAGTTTATGACAGGTGGGGCCCGTTTTTCGCGTACGTGGCACTCCAGGCCGTCCCGACAGCCGTTAGACGGCGCCGTTCGGGCTCGTCTTTAGTCATCCACTCCCGCATCCGTCTCTTTTCCCCCTCCTCGCTCCCGCCGCCGTCGCCCTCCCCCATTCTTCTTCCCCCTCCTCCTAGCTCCCGCCGCCGTCGCCCTCCCCCATTCTTCTTCCCCCTCCTCCTCGCTCCCGCTGCCGTCGCCCTCCCCCATTGGTGCCGTCGCCATTCCATAGAAACACAGAGATGCACAGTCCGGCGAAAGGTGGAGATGCTGGCGAGCTGTGCGCGAGCTCGAACCCTAGCAAGCCGTCGGAGGAAGAGGAGGAGGAGGACCCGCAGTATTCGATGGAATACAGGGCGGCCAGAGCATTCGCCGCGGCGGTGAAGGCCAATCCGACGGGAAGCCAGCACATCGCGTCATCCTTCGGCGGTGTATAGTGAGATCCACTTTTCTTTGCTCTTCCCTTCCCATTCTCCATTCAATTGCGTTGCGAGGGTACTCCTAGGGTTAGTGTTCATATTGTTCTATCCTATTAGATGCACTACAAGTGTCAAATGTTGTGATTTTGTTGTCATGTGCCCTAGGACATTATTTAGATTAGTTCAGATTATGTGCTTTGTTTGTCCTGTGCCTAGGGTTGACATTTTTAGATTAGTTCTGATGTTGTGCTTTGTTTGTCCTGTGCCCTAGGGTTTACATTTGGTTATTAGTTTTATTAGTGTTTCATTAGTGGTTTATATTATTTGCAGTCTGGATGATGAGGTTTGGGAATTGAGGATGCATTTCCATGACAGAGACAACATTGAGAGATCTATGATGGTGTCAGACATAACATTTTACAACCTAGTAGCACTGATAGAAACAGAAGGTTATGGATTTAAAGATTACATGTACTATGTCAGGGATCCTGGGCTAGGGATAGAAGGAATGGAAGAAATAGATGATGATGACAAGCTTGAGGAAATTCTAGACAACATAGCATTGCAAAATCAGAAGATATTGAATGTGACAGTTGTTAGGGCCAGTTCTCTCAATGCTGCAAGTGTAAACACCAGCTCCAATGTTATTGAGCAGCAAATCCCTCTAGAAGAAATTGGAGAGCCCAAACTGTATCAGATAGATGAAGAAGGAGTGTTGTTCAGTGCACCAGATGTGCATGTAGCAGCAGCAAGTTCAGAAGCAGCAGAAGTGGAGCCAATGCCCATACAGTTTCAAACACAGCATAGCACCAATTTGGAGGAGCAAGTTGCTTTAGGTTATGTACAAGTGGAAGAAAATCATGTATACAATTCAGAGGAGCAAATGGAAATTGAAAAGGTTATGGAGGAGACAAGGAGGAAGTAAATTCAAATGTTTAGAAAGAATAAGAAAAATAAAGAGAAGGTCACTTCTGTGAAGAGAAAAGCTGCAGTGATGGATAATGAGGAGGACAATGATGATGATGATTTGGAAGAATATGGTGATATCCTTGCTAGGCTTGAGGAGATGAAAAGACAGAGGGAAGATCCACTCCTTCATTTTGAAGGGGACACAGATGTTGAGGAAATGTATGAGACAGAGGAGGAGGATGCACTATATGAGCCTGAAAGTGAAGAAGAGGAGGAAGAGGATGAAGAGGATGAAGAGGATGAAGGGAGTACTCTGGAGGAAGAGAGTAATCTGGAGCAGGAGCAAGATGGACAGAAGAAGAAAAAGAAGAAGAAACACAGAAAAGGCCCAACAAGCAGAGGACATGCAAGTGTAGAGGAGTTGTTAGAGGAGGACTGGATACCATCTTCTGATGAAGACAAGAAACAAATGGACTTGGGTGTGGAAGATGATGATGGTGCAGAGGCATTGGCATATGTTATGCCCAATGGCAGGAAAAGCAGAGCTAAAAAGATGAAGGAAAGGTTATGGTATGATGAGAAGAGAGCTCACCCAGCTGAGCAATTTGTGAAGCATCTTTGCTTCATTGATGTGTACCAGTTCAGGAATGCACTTCAAACAATGCACATTGCACAGAACAGGAACTATGAGTACCATAGAAATTGCAGTGACAGGGTTATAGCACAATGCATAGATGAGACATGCCCTTTTTATATAGCAGCTTCTCAGATTGCAAATGAGAAGACTTTTACCATAAGGAAGCAGTATGTGGTGCACACTTGTCCTTCTGTGTCTGAGAACACAAAAGTTACTGCTAAGTGGGTTGCAAAGTTTTGTGAGGAAGCAATCAGAAATAACCCATGCACAACAATCACTACTATAATTAACACTGCAAAGAGCAAGTATGGAGTGGAAATATCAACCCACATGGCATACAGGGCTAAGAAGGCAGCAAAGAATGTTGTGTTAGGAGATCAGAAGGCCCAGTACACCAGGATTAGGGATTATTTGCAGGTTGTGCTAGATACTAATCCAGGTTCAAGGTGTATAGTGACAACAAGACATTTGAGGGAGCATCCAAGCACAAACCCTAGGTTTCATGCATTATTCTATTGCCTAAATGGATGCAAAGAAGGGTTTCTCAGTGGCTGCAGACCATTCATAGGTAATTCCTTGGTATCTAATGTGTGTTTGAATAATGTGTGTTTTCAAATAGTTTGCCTAATGTGTTAACTTGTTATAGGTCTGGATGGATGCTTCATAAAGCTCACTACTGGTCAACAGATCCTTGCTGCTACTGGAAGAGATGG
Organism: Aegilops tauschii subsp. strangulata; assembly: GCF_002575655.3. Classification (NCBI taxonomy): domain Eukaryota; kingdom Viridiplantae; phylum Streptophyta; class Magnoliopsida; order Poales; family Poaceae; genus Aegilops; species Aegilops tauschii. Next base: position 568,980,360 of record NC_053041.3, read on the forward strand.
GAACAATAATATATTTCCCATTGCATTTGGAATTGTTGATAAGGAGGACACAAATTCCTGGACTTGGTTTCTGTATCAGCTGAAGGTAGCACTAGGTGGCCAATCTGGGAAGTTTGGCAACTACACAATAATTTCTGATAGGCAGAAGGTAATGAAATCCACTTGTGCTAGCTTTCATTTAGTTCTTTCTAGTAGTTAGTTGCATTTAGGTGTAGCTACTTTTTGTACACAATCAGTTAGTTCTTTGTAGTAGTTACACAATCATTCAGGTGTAGTCACTAAGTTAGCTTTACTTAAATTCACTCAGGGCCTGCTTAAAGCCATAAACAGAGTCTTTCCCAATTGTCCACAAAGGTTTTGCCTCAGACACATTTACCAGAACTTTCAAAATGCTGGGTTTAGAGGGCCAGAATTAAAGAAATACATGGATGAAGCAAGTTACTCATACACTGAACATGGTTATAATGTTGCAATGGATGAGTTGAAGAGAGAGTGTGAGGCAGCATGGGCTTGGCTTAGTAAAATCCCAAAGCACACTTGGGCCAGACATGCCATGGACACAAATTGCAAAACAGATTTAGTAGTTAACAACTTAAGTGAGGTTTTCAACAAGTGGGTTCTAGATGTCAGGGCTAAGCCAATAAGGACCATGGTTGATGGAATTAGAACAAAATTAATGGTCAAGTTTAATGCAAATAGAACCAAGACTCAGACTGTCAGATGGGAGATTTGTCCAACATATGCAGAGAAATTGGAGGAAGCAAAGAAGTGGTCTAGAAACTGCCAATCATTGATGGCTGGCCCCAACCTTTACCAAGTTACTAGTGAGGAAAGAACATATGCTGTCAACCTAGCACATAGGACTTGTGGTTGTAAGAAGTGGGATATGACAGCAGTTCCTTGCAATCATGCTGTTTCTGCTATACACAAGGCTAAGCTTCAGCCAGAGGACTTTGTGGATGATTTCTTCAAAAAAACCTATGTACCTGGCAGCTTACAGTCCTATAATATATCCTGTACCTGGCCCTGACATGTGGCCAAGGACAGATAGTTTGGACATTGAGGCTCCTATTTTCAAAGAACACAAGGGCAGAGCACAGACTAAGAGGAGAAAGGGCCAATTTGAGAAGCCAACTCCCAAAGACACTTCAAGAATGGCCTCAATTACCTGCTCCAACTGTAAAAAGGTGGGCCATAGGTACACCAATTGCCATGATGCTCTAAAGCCTACACTTGCTATGAGAAAGAACAAACATCAGGTAACCACTCTACTATGAGAAAGACTAAATTTGTTGTTACTTTGTTGCTTACTAATATTAAACTACTTGTTTCATTGCAGCCAAGCACCAGCTCTTACCCACCTGATAGTAGAAGCACACCAGCTCCAGCAAGCACTGCAGCCTCTGCTGTTAGTCCAGCTCCAGCAAGGACTGCAGCCTCTGCTGCTGCCACTGCTGGTGGATCATCGAGGAGGGCAACATCTGCTGCTAGTCCAGCTCCAGCAAGGAGGGCAACATCTGCTACTGCTCCAGCTAGGAGGCAGCCAGCTGCTCCAGCTGCTCCCAAGGGTAAGGCAGCAGCCAGTAAATCTTCATCATCTGCTCCCAAGAGTAAGGCACCAGTTGCTCCCAAGGGTAAGGCACCAGCAACCAGATCTTCATCAGCTGCTGCCAAGGGACCAAGGTTAGCTTTCATGCCTCCAAGACCAAGTGATGGTTCCCAGAGAGTCAGGAAGCCCAGCAACAAAATGAAGGATTACTTGACTGCCTCTGGTGCAAAATGGTGATGATGGTGATTTGGTTGTGTTGATGTTGTATCAAACTATGGCATTTTGGTTGTGTTGTGAACTATGTTGTGTTGTTCTGCTACTCCAGTTATGCTACTCTGGAATTCTATTAGTCCTGTGATGATCAATTTGTGTCAAACTATGGCATTCTAGTAGTACTGCTGATGCTGTGATACTCTTGATGTTGTGATAGTCATGATGTTGTGATAGTCATGATGCTGTGATATTCTTGATGCCTACTTGATGCCTCGGCGTCGATAAAAAGCCAAAAACCCTAACTTGGCCTACTTGATGCCTCGGCGTCGATAAAAAGCCAAAAACCCTAACTTGCCCTACTTGATGCCTCGGCGTCGATAAAAAGCCAAAAACCCTAACTTGACCCTACTTGATGCCTCGGCGTCGATAAAAAGCCAAAAACCCTAACTTGGCCTACTTGATGCCTCGACGTCGATAAAAAGCCAAAAACCCTAACTTGGCCTACTTGATGCCTCGACATCGACAAAAAGCCAAAAACAACCCTAATTGACCCTACTGGAAGCCTCGGCGTCGATAAAAAGCCAAAAAACCATCACTTGACCCTACTTGATGCCTCGGCGTCGATAAAAAGCCAAAAACCCTAACTTGGCCTACTTGATGCCTCGACGTCGATAAAAAGCCAAAAACAACCCTAATTGATCCTACTTGAAGCCTCGGCATCGATAAAAAGCCCAAAACCCTAACTTGGCCTACTTGATGCCTCGGCGTCGACAAAAAGCCAAAAACCCTAACTTGCCCTACTTGATGCCTCGGCGTCGATAAAAAGCCAAAAACCCTAACTTGACCCTACTTGATGCCTCGGCGTCGATAAAAAGCCAAAAACCCTAACTTGGCCTACTTGATGCCTCGACGTCGATAAAAAGCCAAAAACCCTAACTTGGCCTACTTGATGCCTCGACATCGACAAAAAGCCAAAAACAACCCTAATTGACCCTACTGGAAGCCTCGGCGTCGATAAAAAGCCAAAAAACCATCACTTGACCCTACTTGATGCCTCGGCGTCGATAAAAAGCCAAAAACCCTAACTTGGCCTACTTGATGCCTCGACGTCGATAAAAAGCCAAAAACAACCCTAATTGATCCTACTTGAAGCCTCGGCGTCGATAAAAAGCCCAAAACCCTAACTTGGCCTACTTGATGCCTCGGCGTCGACAAAAAGCCAAAAACCCTAACTTGGCCTACTTGATGCCTCGACATCGACAAAAAGCCAAAAACCCTAACTTGGCCTACTTGATGCCTCGACATCGACAAAAAGCCAAAAACAACCCTAATTGACCCTACTGGAAGCCTCGGCTTCGATAAAAAGCCAAAAAACCATCACTTGACCCTACTTGATGCCTCGGCGTCGACAAAAAGCCAAAAACCCTAACTTGGCCTACTTGATGCCTCGGCGTCGATAAAAAGCCAAAAACAACCCTAATTGACCCTACTTAACTCAGAATCATCAGTTGAACAGGAACATACTAAAGCAAAAATCATCAATTGCAAACAGATTACTTAAGATAACATTAACCAGCTCTAAATACCACCAAATTCAGCACTAGTTCAACTCCATACATAATCATAGTTTGACATTCAGCACTAGTTCAAATAGCACCACATTCAGCACTAGTTCAAATGCAAACATCTTTCTTAAGATTACATATCCATAGTTCAGGAGTACTCATAGTTAATAGAATTTAAACTACTATCATTACAACAAATGCCAAACCACACCCTGCAAAAGGTCAGCAAATGCCAAATGATATTGCCCATTCTTCTCTTGCACTGCTTATCCATTTATGATGGCCTTGATCCCCTCCAGCTTCACATTGCTCTCTTCAACTGTCTTCTTGAGCTCATCAATGTGGATCTGCAAATTCTTCTTCTCTTCAGCTAGCTTCAACTTCATGTTCCTAATGACAGTACCTTGCAGCTGCTATGTTCTTCAAAGTGTCATACTTCTCTTGCAACTTGGTTGTTTCAGCATCTTTCCTTTCTATCACTGCCCTCTGCTCCTGGGCATCCATAAGTGCATTGACATCTTCAACCAACTTCTCATAGCTGGCCTGGAGTTTCTTCTTCTCTTGTGTCAGGTCATGAACAGTAAATGAATGCATCAGACATTGCTCATTTCTGTCCATCTTACTCTGTTCATACATAGACCACAACTTGGACAGTGCATTCTCAAGGGTAGTAGGCCAAGATGGATCAATCCATTCTACTAGTCCACAGTTTTTACCTTCCTGAAAAAAGAGTATGAACAAAATGAATTACATAATAGTGGCTTGCTTACAATGATAGGCTAGATTATACTAAAATTCAGATCATGCTCTAAAGTAAACAACTACTAAGTAAACAATGCTGGTGTGCTAACCCATGAATATTCTGTCCTAAAATAAGCTAACATGGCAGAGTTAAAAAATGACCTAACTAAACAATATTGCCAGATCCAAACTAAACAATGCTGGTGTGCTAACCCATGAATATTCTGTCCTAAAATAAGCTAACATGGCAGAGTTAAAAAATGACCTAACTAAACAATGTTGCCAGAACCAGACTAAACAATGCTGGCAGAGTAAACACTTAATGAATCCACTGTCCGAACTTCACATTATAATACAATGCCTGCTGGAGTGCCACATTACATGTCCATGGCAAACAAATGACAGATCTGTTAAGTTAATCAACAACTTCCAATTAGTTAAGTTGGAACCATACCTTCTCTGCACAACAAAGAAACCTCCTGCCAGTGTGAATCCCTTCGAAAGCAACGCGCCTTTCTGCTGCCTTCCCGTGTCCATGGCACAAAACATACATATCTGTCTCAGGGCCCTCGAAATCTGAGTCTTCGGTGCTAGCAGGAACCTGGAGTGTGAAGGAATGACGGAGATTTGGTCCAATGTTTGAAAAGAAGCTCATTCCAGAAATCCCCAAATATCAAACCCTAACCCTAACTCTGAGAACTGACCTTAATGGTGCCGTCGTCGGAATCTGAGCTCATGTACTGCTTGGTGTGCTCGCTGCTATCCGACCCATCACTCCACGACACCATGGCGCTGCGGCGCGGCGGCGACGGGTGCGGCGACCAAGAAGAGAGCGAGCGCGAGAAGAGAGCGAGCGCGAGCAGAGAGCGAGCGAGCAGAGTGGAGAAGGAGTAACGGTTCGCTCTTTTGACTGCTAGAACCTAATGGCGCCGTCTAACGCCGTCTAACGGCTGTCGGGACGGCCTGGAGTGCCACGTACGCGAAAAACGGGCCCCACCTGTCATAAACTCACTTAACTCAGCCCGATCCGCCGATCAGTGGTTTTTGCAAAACAATTACGCAAGACGTGGTGCTTTCTGCAGAGAATCTGTATCCTAGTGTTTTTCGCAAACCAAGCCCTCAAAGTGATGGTTTTATGCAATTTACTCCTACTATAGGAGGTCAATGACCACCTTATTGTGTTTTGGTGCCTTTGTGGCCAAGAGCAGAAACCCATGGATGGGTAGCACGCGACTCGTTGCCCACGAGGAATACAAAGTACGCCAAAATTTGCCACATAACATCGAGCCGTACGTTGGCCGGGACGACGGCTCGTCCATGAACTCAGGTCGCCACAGTTCCATCTGCCACGATTCATGGAGTCAAGAGGGAGGACTAGCGACAAAGATACAATGTGCGATGACTTAGATGAGATGGACTTGCTTGGATTGTTGGAAATAATAGGTAGAAATGAAGGAGAAGTGAAGGAAATAATAGTTCATGAAGTTAGAAGAAAGGAGGAGTGAAGGAGAAGACACAATTCAGGCAGCGACTGAGAGGCGTAGGTCAGGAGCAGCACACGGGCAGGGAACCGCTAGCCATGCAGGGAAAAGAACAAAACGATGCGGCAATGGACAGGAATACCCTCATCCATACGGACTAGAAACGACTAAACTGTTCGACGTTGGCCGTTGGATTCACTTAATACTACCCTTCCTAACCAGTAGTATGATGTACCCTAAAAACTCTCTAACTATGGTTAAATGTGCGATGACTTAGATGAGATGAACTCGCTTGGATTGTTGGAAATAATAGCACTTTTCCGATTAGACTAATCCACGAGTAAAACAGTGAGCACGGCAAATACGGTATGCATCTCATATCGATACCTAAGCACCGAAACATCTATGAACAACATATATACGGCCAACACATAAACGAACAAGTAGGGAATGAACAAGTCATACCCTCCGGTTGGCCAGGCGAACGCGGCGGCGGCGGCGACAGCCCCGACATCGGTCGAGGCCTTCTTCTTGGCGGCTTCGCCGTCAGCCATGGAGTCGATGCAGGGAAAGTAGAGGAAGCGGAGGCGGACAGAGACGGGGACGGATCGGGAGCAGTCGCGTCGAGACGCTCCTCAAAAACCTTATTGCCATTCTTCCGGGCAGGATCTCGAACGACGGGGTTCCGGAGGGGGAAATGGCAGGCATGTGATTTTGAACTTGTAAGACTGGTCCCTTAATTTGGTTAGTTCTTTCTAGCTTGATTAGTAAGTTGATCACGTATAAAGGTTGAACACTCAATAGGATTATCACAAGAGCCTCTGAGCTGGAGATAAGTGGATGATTCATGTGTTGCGTTTCTTGGTCAAACTGATGTTTGGTCCACTCAACGATCTATAATGTTCTAGATTGTTCTTGGCTCATGGTTTTTAAAGAAATATAGTTGATAAAAATGATTTAAAGAACCCGAGGCGGCTGTGCTTGCATACAAAAGATGCTAGAAGTCCTATTTTGTCACACATAATAATACAATGAAAACTACTTCCAAAGAGATACAATATAGTTATCGCGACCGCTGTCATCACTTGCCACCGTCGACCTTGATCCATCATTGTTTCTTGCAGCATCACCCCGTCTGGTGCGATTGTCGATCGGATAACTAACCCCGGTTATCGTCCTAGGCCCGGTGGGACACAGTTCTTCACCAACATCTATAACCCCAACCCACAAGAAGGGCATGTTCGGATATATTATAAGTTAAATAACATTAGAATTGTGTAAAATGAAGGACTAGAAAAGGAACGTGTAGTCTGCAAACACACGAACAAAGGATAAAGAAAACCAATAGTGGTGAGGTGTTTAGGTCGTAGGAAATAAACACGGGAAAAAGGTGAACCCTAGATACTTCCCTTCTGGTATAGAGATTTATATCGAGGAACTATTTGTAGTAGGCCGTACGGTACATAGACTATAGACGAACCAGCGCCCAACATGCATGGATGCTAAGGTTTTTTTTTTGGGTCCATTCTCGCTCTTTTGCCTGGAGCATACACAAAATTTTGTGAAATAATGGGCCAGAAAACCTTTCCAGATGATTCCAGGGTAGTGTTCTTTGAACTGAATGCCTACGCAGGAAAGAATTTGCTAGGAACAGCTTTCCTGCGGTTTCCCTCAGTACCGGAAGGGGCCAAGCTGATATCTTGATGCTTCCAAGTTCCAACCCAAGTTTATCCACGAGGCCAGTCCCTCAACGTTCATCAACGACCTCTACCCTGCGATTATTACTGCTCCATGCAAGATTGCCTCTACCAGCTTCACCAAATGGTGCTCTATTTTCACGCCAAAAGGATTGGTAATGCATATTTGAATTTCCCAAAACCTCTCATGCCAAACTAACCATTCGGTCAATAATGAATGAGCAAAAACATAATGAACAACCATCCAACAAGTACTGCTATATATGTTTTTCGTTTTTCTTATGATGGGGTTGAACACTAGGCCCCGACATTTTCCTATTGTGGCATGAATCCCCCAATGACCTACGTGCTACAACAAGGTCACAGAACGATGGCCTTAGAGGTGAAATGAGTTTTTTTAAGGTACTAGAAGTGAGTACAAAATAAGGTGCCCAGGAAAATAGGATATTTGTGTAGATAGTGCACATGATTGAAGTCATGACTGCCATGTTCCATGTCCTTACCTAGAGCAAATGAAGATAATGTATCCAATAGGCTGGTATGCATGACATATTGTTTTGATAAAATTGACATTTTAGATAATGAAATGTACTCAAACTCTTACTATCTCCATCTCTACTACTTATAAAAGAGCAAACATAAATTATCCTAAAGCCACACCATAAAATGTTCGCAAGAGGAAAGATAACGAGCACCCATGGATCAAAGAGCAAACATATATTACTACGTGAGTTGGTATGTGGTATTTGATACTACGGTCAGCTGTTGTGAAATCCCCCAATTTTTGGTTAATCTTGGCAGTGAAAATAAGTTCCGTCTGTAGTTGTTTTGCATCTAAAATCTGATTATATTGTTGCGTATATTGTAATTAATTTCACTGATAGTTGCGTGTCAGTTATTTGGTTATTTGGTCTGAACCTACGGTTCAAGGTTAGTAATTATTTGGTCTGAACCTACAATTTCTTTTCAGGTCTTGTTGTATAGTTCTCTTGACACAAAGAGTTCCCGGAGGTTAATTATTAAAAGTGATGAGATGTTTATGACAACTAATGGATGCTAGTATCCAGTGTTAGTTTCTGAATTTTTCTTTTGCCAAACTAAGACTCTTTGTTTGATACAATATATCTAAAAATGCCCTTTTGTGCACTGTTCCAATAATCTCTTCATTTTTTTGTACAGTCAAACAATGTAGTTCAAATAATTAAGTCACTGTCCCAAGGATAGTTGCCAAAATGTTTTACTTATCATCCTAGATAATCCCCATGCATTACACATATCGCATTTCCAAAAGAAATCAGGAATAGCAGATATCATATTTCCATTTTTATTTCTTTAGTTGTTTCAATTTAAAAATGTGTACACAAACAAAAACTATAGAAAACGAAACTAATCAAATAAAGGCGGACTTAAAAATGAATGGATTGCCGGGACGTGCGTTCCATGTCCATGTTTACTAGTCTAAACAAACACTCTGTGACACAGAAGATTCCCGTGAAACCAAGGCCTCCATGCTTTGATCATTTCTCTTGCAGACTGCAATGCGCTTGAAAGGAAAATGTTTACTATTTTTGTAGATATGATTTCCATAAAAAAGACTTCAGAATAATAATTATGCATTACTCCATCCAAACATTCCAAACGAGTAAATGGAATACAAATGATCACGTGGACTTTGTAAATGATACACAAAAAACTACGTACATGCAAGTGCATTTTTTTGGATAAGGGTGTACTTTATTAATTTATTATGAAGCATCAAGGGGATAAAAACAGTAAGCGCACACTTGACCTCTGCACGACTAGGATGCACATAACCAAGACCAATGCACACAAGCGAAGGATCACCCTAGCAAATAGCAAAGGCCACACAAGACTCTGACCAGGGATAGGTGAAGAAAAAAAAAAGCATCATTATTGATCCTCGTTACCGGTTTCTACTCTTTACTCGTTTCCTTATTCCGGTATCACCATGACAAACTCCTTAGTCACAACACCTAGCCAGGCAATGTTGGACAACATAATAGCGAGTGGGAGCAGAGTGTATCTCTCCATCACGGAAGGAGCAAATCCTATTCTTGAAATATACGGACGCGTATTTCCGCCACCACCACCGTCGAGCAACCATGCCCAGGTCATACACACAACCAACTAGCATCACTGGCACTACTGCTACACACCACCTCCGCCACGCCACACCTCAACGAGGGATTGCAGCTACACGCCCCAACACAAAGTCTTCATGCCTCATCCGCCCAAATTTGTGCACCGGATAAAAAGGAAACGACGAATGCAGTGCAAACCACCTACCATATATCTCCATAGCCTTCGGATAAACATCTCATCCATTCAATGTACCAACGCCACTATGTTTTCTAGCAGGAATGGAAAATCGACATAATTAACACATTATCTTCTTATGCATCAGCCATACAATTGCACGGATAAACCATATATACATGAAGTCATTAACTGTGAACTATATTAATACAAATATAAATCTTCAAAAGCAGTTCTTTTGGCAATACATTCTTTTGGAAGATGACATAAACGGCGAAAATACAGTAGAATAAAATTCTGATCAGTATCCAGTGGGCAATTGTATTCTTAAATTATTAGTAATTTGTGTGCTAATGTGTACCATACCTTGTTTACTCTGGGCAACCTGTGAGAAAACTGAAACTGCAATGGTAAGCACATACTACATACACAAGGGTCTGGAAAGTAGGAAATGCACTACCCTTCACTATTTAACATCAACTTGTTTTCCTTTCTCTTTTAACAACTAAATCATCTTTCATCTATTCCATAGTCATCTCAAATCACCCTTGTCGGTGGGAGGGCTCGTTTTTACATGTTTCTTTGAGTTTTGTTAGGGTTTGTGTCCTGCTCAGGAAGACAAGTCGTTGGCGGCTTCCTAGAGATGAAATAAGGTTCTCCCCGCCTAGACCCCGTCCCGGTGATGCATCTAGCATTGTCGATGGGCGTGTGGAGGTGTTTCTCCGGCAGACCTGTCTTTGGTGCATTTGCTCGGATCTGTTCGTTGTTCGTCTACGTTCGTGTGTCTTCAGAATCGTTCCTTCCGATTTATGCTACTCTTCATCGGCGGTGGTTGTTGTTCTAGTGTGTTGGTGCTATGGGGCCTTAGCACGACAACTTTCTGACTGTCTACTACAACAAGTTTTTCCTGACTCTGGCAAGGGGGGAGGGGGGGGGGGGGGGGGGGGGAGGATAGCGGCGCGCCTTCGGCTCGCTTCAGTGCTTGTATTCTTTGCTACGTGGTTTACGGATCTGGATGTAATTTTTATTATTTCTGATGTTTGGTGTACTATCATAATTGAAGATGAATAGATCAGAAGTTTTCCCCAGAAAAAATAGTCATCTCAAATGAGCACCTATATCATCTTATAGTTTTTCATCACAAGTCTGCATGTATTCCAGTACTCAACAGAATGAACTTCTATGCTCCGTAGAAAGAGAACTGCTTTCATGAACATTCAGTATTTCAAATCAGTTTATCATTTATCAACATACCAATTACAGAGAATGTAACATGTAGGCTACTCTGCTTTCTACTTGGGATAGGGAATGGCAGGCTTGACACATCGATTTGTTTTGGTAGTAAAATTTGTTGAAACGGGCCACATCATGGATATAAGCAAGCAGCACAGCACGATCCTAATCAAATTAACCCTGGTGGTGGCTGATTTTATTTTTGACTCGCCAGTAGAAACATGTTTTGCATAATGCATTGGAATTTAAAAACAAAATTAAATGGCCACAAGATAGACGTTATGTTGTAAAAGCAACCTCTGGGTCGTCTGGGTGGTGGTGCGTTGACCGGCGTCGGCGGCGTGCGGGACGGGGCCCGGCAGCCTCTCCTGAGTGTGGTATCCTCGGTTCCTCCCCGTCCGCTGGCCTGTTGGATTTGGATGTTGGTGCTTCTCCGGTCGCCTGTCCTATTCACCCTCCTCCTCGCCGGCCTGGGCTGGTGACGGCGGCGGCGGCTTCGCCGGTGTGTGCGGGGGCGGGCGGTGGCCTAACCCTAGATCCGGTCTGTTCTTTGGTCGATATGGGCCTTGGTGAGCTCGTGGGCTGGGCGGTGCCTGGTTCGTCTTGTGCTGGGCCGCCCGGGCCCCCGGCTCTGTCGTCCCTCGTGTCTCCCCCCCCCTCTCGTCTATGGGCCCGGGGCAGATGGTTGTGGCCACTGCTCCGCGTCTGCCCCCTTCCCGAGCCTGCGATCCCGTTATGGCCCACTCGGCCCTCTTTGGCCTGGCTTGCGGTGGGTATTTATGGGTGCGTCGCGGCGCTTCCCCCCCCTTCCTAGGGTTTCCGGCGTCCGCTGCTGATATCCGCAGGGTGCGTCGTCCTATTCGCCAGTTCTCCAGATCCGCTCCCTCCCCACCCCCACTGCTTCTCTCCTTCGCTGAGGTGGCGCCATGGACAAATCTCGGGGTTCCTCCTCCGAGGCCCTTTCGGGTAGCAAGCGTGCCCGTGAAGTGTCGCCGGGCGATGGGGTCGATCTGGCCTATGAGGCGGAGCTGCGATCCAAGCTCGCTTTGGAGCGGGCGGCGCGCGTGCTGCCTTCTGAGCGGGAGGAGTGGGAGGCGGGGGCGGAGCGCTCCATGGCCAGATCTGAGTCGACGGTCCCTGGCGCGGGGCTGGATCCGTGGGAGGCCGCGGCTGCTTCGGCTGGCGGTGGTTCTTCCTCGTCGGCGCCGCGCCCCGCTCCGGCCAGGGGCCCGGTCCCTCCGCCTCGGCCCCCTCCCCGCTTGTTTGCGGCGGGCGGTGCTTCTCGCTCGGGGCCGCGCTTCGGGCCTGGCTCCTCCTCTTCGCACGCCGGGGATCGGCGTCCCCCTCCCCCTGCTTCGGGTCCCCCTGCTGCGGTCCGTGGCGATGGCATCCTGCCGCCGCCACCGCCTCCCCCTCCTCGCCGGCATCCTGCCTCTTCGGGCCCTTCACCGACCCTGACTTGCTTCGCGTGCCACCGTCCGAATCACTTCCAGTCTAGATGTACTAATCCACCCTTCTGCCTCATCTACCGCTCGGACGGCCATCTCACTGTCGACTGCCGTAACCGTGCCCAGATTCCCTCTTTCATCCAGTTTGGCTTGGGTATTCCCGGGTGTTCCTTCTTCGCTCGCGATGCTGATGTTCCTGTGGTGATGGCTGCGCCGTCCCTCTCTAACGCGGCCATCGTCACGGTGTGTGGGCAGCTGATCTCTCCGCAGACCCTCTTGGACGGCTTGAAAATTTGGGACGATGGTGGTTGGGATTGGCAGGTGCGCCAGCTTTCAGAGTATGAGTTTGCAGTGGTTTTTCCCTCTAAGGACTGTCTACGGATGATCTCCTCGTGCACCAGTTTTACCCTACCCCTCAACCAGCTTGTCGTTTCTGTCAAAGCAGCTACTTGTGGTGCCAAGGCGGTGGGCCCGCTTAGCAAGATCTAGGTGCTAGTTGACGACGTGCCCGTGGGGCTTCGATCTGTGGAGGTCATGATGGCGTTTGGTAAGCTCATTGGCAAGCCCATGGAGGTGGATTCGGAATCCCTGGGCAAGGTTGGCCCGGTTCGTCTCAGTGTCTGGTGCATCGATCCCGCTTGTGTTCCTGGCTCTGTGGATGTCTTCCCTTCTCCTGAGGGTGTGCGCCTTCGGGTTCGGGTGGAGGGGGCAGATCGTGCTCCTCCTCCACCCCCGCCTCCTCCTTCCAAGCCTTCGGACCAGGACAAGGATGACACACAGGGGGATGGGTCGGCTGGGGGGCAGAACCCAAGTGGAGGAACTGAGCCGCGCTTCACTCAGTCTGAATGGGATAAGCTGGATTCGGATGAGCGCGAGCTGCTCAAGGACAATGCCCCTGCCCCTAACCCTCAGAAGGAGGACCTGGCCTCTCGTGCCACTGGTGCTGGTAAGGGGACCCCCATCTCTAGAGTCTGTTCCAATGTGCCTACTCGCCCGCAGTCTCCTTCCTTCTCTGGGATCGAGGACCTTCCAGCTTCCCCCTTGCGCACCACCGAGCCCTCATCTAAGCAGAAGAAGAAGTCTTCGGTCCGGAAATTTTCGGCTAAGAGTCGGGCCTCCTCCACCTCCAAGCTGTCGGCGACGGGTCTGGCGCGGCGTCTGGACAAGGTCCTGGGCTCCGTCTCGGGGCCTGGCCCTGGGCCGACGTCGCCGATTCGGTGCTCCCCTGTGCTGCGCTCTCCGGCATCCACGGCGCGGAAGGGCCGGTGTGTGCGCGATTATGGCGTCTCGGTGGCGGTGCGGGCGGAGCGGCGTGCCGCGGCCAAGGACCTCCCTCTTTCAGGTTCGTCTGCCCAACCATCTCTCCCTGCCTCTCCTGTTCGCCTTGTTTTACCAGCTCTGTCAGATGACCATTTGCTGCATATCATGTCTGATATTGGGGTGGCTGCGATACCGGGGATGAGCTCCCCTTCTCACCTTCTTTCTGTCATTAGGGCCAATGAGGCAGCCCAGGCTGCCATTGCTAAGGCCGTTGAGGCTGCAAAAGGTGCTGGTCATCTTGATGCTCAGGGCCAAGCCGGGGGGCTGGAGGCGACAAATGGTTGTGGCCAGCCGTCGGCCCCCCCGGTCCTTTCTAAGGTGGGGCGTCCCAAGCGATCTAAGCCTTGTGGGGCTCCGTGCAGATCGAGTCTCCGTATTAAAAACCTTTCCTGCAAGTGAGAGCCCTATTCTGGAATATTCGTGGTTTCGGTGCTAGGGGGTGCCGTGACCAGATTCATGACTTGGTCTGTGGTGAACATATTGACATTTTAGGGCTGGTCGAAACATTCAAGGAATCCTTTTCCCCTTCTGAACTTTCTGCGATAGCTGGGATGGATAGGTTTGATTGGCACCTTCTCCCCGCCTCGGGCCACTCTGGGGGAATCTTGATTGGGTCCAAGCGGGACGTTTTTGATTTCATTACTTTTGATCATGGCATCTTTTGGGCTAGCTGTGTGGTTCATCATCGTCAGCTCAACACTTTGTGGGAATTTATGGTGGTATATGGCCCTGCGGATCACACGCTTGCTCCTCTCTTTTTGGACGAACTATCGACTAAGATTGAAACTTGTTCTATTCCTCTTCTAATTGGGGGCAATTTCAATTTGCTACGTTCTCCGGTCGACAAGAACAATCCTAATTTCTCCTGGCCTCTCGCCAATGCTTTTAATGATTTCATCAGTAACTGCGCGCTGCGTGAGCTCCCTAGGGTGGGGGCGCGTTTCACCTGGTCTAACCATCAATCCTCGCCTGTCCGGTCGGTGCTGGACAGGGTTTTCGTTTCTGTTCAGTGGGACTCGCTATTTCCTCGCGCGCTGCTTAAGGCTAGGCCTGCGGTGGGCTCTGATCATGTTCCCCTGATCCTGGACGCGGGTATCCTTTCTCTTGTTTCTCCCTCCCGTTTCCAGTTTGATGCTTCCTGGCTTGTTGTGGAGGGTTTTTGTGACATGGTGGCTTCTAAGATCACTAATTTTCTCTCCTCTACTCACCGCTCCTTTGGCCCCTTGGATGATTGGCACAAGCTATCTTATGAGTTGCGTAAATTCTTAAGGGGGTGGTCTCGGAATAGGGCGGCCGAGTTGCGTAGAGACAAGGAGTCCCTCGAATCTCAAATCCGGGAGTTGGATTTATCTGCTGACACATCTGGGCTTTCACCTTCTCAGTGGGCCTCTCGCTACTCCCTGGAAGATGCTTTGCTGCTGCTCCACCAACAGTCAGAGGTTTACTGGCGCCAACGAGGTGCCCTTAACTGGACCTTAAAAGGGGATGCTATGACAGCCTATTTTTTGCGATCGCGAATGGCAGACGCCGCAGGTGTTTCATTGACACTCTGTTGATTGACGGTGTTAGAGTTTCTGACCAGTCCCTCATTATGAATCACATTATTAGTTTCTATTCTACTCTACTCGGTTCTAAGCCGGACCCTGGGCTTGGGCTTTGTCCTGACTTCTGGGGTGAGGGGTCTAAGATCTCTCCGGACGAAAATTCGGACCTGATGGTTCCCTTATCTGATGATGAGATTTGGCAGGTGATTAGCTCGGCTAACCCGCAGGCTGCTTCCGGCCCTGATGGTTTCTCGATCCCCTTCTTCAAAAAATTCTGGCAGCAGTTGCGGCCTCTCATTTTTTCGATCATCCAAGGGTTCTGGTTGGGTACGGTGGACATTTCTCGCCTTAATTACGCTGTCATTACCCTTATTCCTAAAGTCAAGGGCGCGGATTTGATCTCGCAATTTAGGCCGATCGCCCTTATTAATAATTTCGCCAAGTTTCCGGCTAAAGGGTTAGCCACTCGTCTCTCCCCCATCGCCCACCGTACCATTAGCCCTTTCCAGTCGGCTTTCATCAAGGGTCGTTTCATTCTGGACGGGGTCCTCTGTTTGCATGAAATCGTTCATGATCTTAAGATTCGTAAGTCGAAAGCGGTGATTCTAAAATTAGACTTTGAGAAGGCCTATGACTCGGTGAGTTGGCATTTTCTGCGTAGAGTTTTATTGGCCAAAGGGTTCGAGGGGCCCCTCGTCCATAGGATTATGCAGTTGGTCTCGGGAGGCCACACTGCCATCAATGTTAATGGTCAGGTTAGCAATTTCTTTGCCAATGGTAGGGGCCTGAGGCAAGGCGATCCTGCCTCTCCCATCCTATTCAATTTCGTTGCAGATGCTTTATCTCGCCTCCTTTCTAGGGCGGCTGCCACTGGGCACATTACTCCGGTTTGCTCTAATCTCATTCCCCATGGTCTCACCCATCTCCAATATGCGGACGACACTATTATTCTGGTCGAGATGAATGAGGCCTGCCTTGCCCACCTCAAATTTATCTTACTCTGCTTCGAGGCTATGTCGGGGCTTAAGATTAACTTTGCCAAAAGCGAAGTAGTTGTGACTGGTGTGGACGGGTCGGAAGCCGCGCGAGTGGCCCACCTTCTTAATTGTAAGCAGGGCTCCTATCCGTTCAAATACTTGGGGTTGCCTATTTCCCCGGATGTGCTACATGCAAAAGATTTTGCCCCGATAGTCACTAAGATGGGAAACAGGGTCCTTCCCTGGCGGGGTAGATATAATACGAACGCTGGTAAAGTGGCCCTAATTAATGCTTGTCTCTCCTCCCTCCCCATGTTCCTTATGGGCTTCTTTCTCTTGTCGGCTGGGATTCATGCTGGTTTTGACAAACACCGTGGGGCGTTCTACTGGAACGCTGCGGACAACCGCCGCACATATCGCTTCGTCAAATGGAAATTGATGTGCAGGCCCAAAAACCTTGGGGGGTTAGGGATTCTCAATACTTCCATCATGAACCAATGCTTGATGATTAAATGGTGGTGGAAGATTATGAGCGCTGAGGAACAACCCCTTTGGTTGTCGATCCTTAAGGCTAAATATTTCCCATCCTCTAGCCCGATGTTCGCTCTGCCGCATGGTGGCTCTCAGTTTTGGAAGTCTCTGGTCAAAGTTAGACCTGTTTTTCAATCTTTTGCTAAGTTTGTTGTTGGGGATGGTTCCTCTATTCGGTTTTGTCTTGATTGGTGGTGTGGAGATTCACCTCTCTCGGTGACCTTCCCTACCCTTTTCTCTTACTGCTCTGACCCTAATATTTCTACTGTGAAGCTTGCTTCCCAGGGGTGGAACCTGGGCTTCCGTCGTTCTCTGTCGCCTGTAGAGTTTGAAGATTGGCAACGTCTTACTGCCCTCTTCCCTACGCTCTCGACGGTCAGGGACTCGGTGCTTTGGCCGCTTTCTGCCTCTGGGCGGTTCTCTGTTAAGTCGCTTTATTCTAAGCTAGTTGGTGGCGCACCTACCAGTCGTTTTTCCAAAGTTTGGAAGGCCCGTATTCCCCCTAAGATAAAAAATTTCTTGTGGCAAGCCTTTCGAGGCCGGCTGCCCTCGGCTGATCAGATTCGTAAGAGAAACGGGCCGGGTTCCCAGTTTTGTGCTCTTTGTGGTGAGGTAGAGGACTCGGATCATATCTTTTTTCACTGTCACCTGGCTAAGCTTATTTGGAGTTGTGTGCGGGACTGGCTTCATGTGTCTTGGGCCCCTGCCTCCTTTGCTGAGTTGCGCAGCCTGGCATCCAACCTTTCCGGTGTTTCTAGACGAATCTTTTGGGTGGGCTTGGGGGCTTTATGCTGGTCTCTGTGGACTACTAGGAACAAATTTACTATCGAGCACGTGTTTCCGGCTAAACCGGCTGACTGCTTATTTAAATCGTGTGCTTTCCTGCAGCAGTGGAAATCATTGACTAAAGCCGACGACCAAGAGGCGCTATCTATGCTGATCGACAAAATCCGGACCACGGCGTCTCAGTTATGCAGACAAGAGCACGTTGATTGAGGGATTCTTTTGGGCCTGAGTCTTTAGCTTAGTTGGTTCCTTCTATTCCGGCCTGCGTGCCGTGTACTAGCGTGGGAGCCATGTACCATGACTTTATTCGCGTTGTCCTGCCCAACGTTGGGGCTTGGGTGTGTTTGATACATTTCGGTGTTGTTCTTGCTACCTGCCTTATGGCTTTATCTATAAAGTCGGGCGTATGCCTTTCCTCTAAAAAAAGCAACCTCAAACAAACAAAAATCTATATATAGGTTCATCAATGTTCCAAGAATATGAATACAATATGGATTCCCCTCCCCTCGCTCCTGCGACGCGGCGTGCGCACGTCACGGGAGGTAAACCTAGCCGCCACCATTAGGGATCCCCCTTCTCCCCTCTCCCATCCCTCGCCGCCGCCAGCGGGCGCGGCCGGGCGAAGCCACGTCGGCGGCGGGGTGGTCTCGTCTCCTCGTGTGGGGCTTTTGGCGCGGGCTGAGGCGGCTAGGCCGGTATGTAGTGCTGGCGGTGAGCACTACAGCTGGGCGGTGCGTTGGAACTCGTCCACGATGGCAGCATGGTGGCGGCATGTCAGGCGTCAAGGTGGTGTGCTTGCTGGCGGTCGGGTCACCGGCTACAATGATCTGGTGGTAGCTCAGGCCGATCTGGTCGCTTGAGTGAGGTGGACTGAGGGCGGGGTGGAACGTGGGGGGCCGGCTTCGCCGTGGTTGTCGGCTTGTGGAGTTAGCGGAGCAGCAGTTGTGGTTTGGCCCTAGCACTCTTCTTCCGCCAAGTAGTTTTTCTGTCGAATGTCGACCTCTTGGATCTGGCCGCATACGAGTTTCGTTCTTCCCTGTCAGAGATCTATACGGATTGGCGTATGTCGCCCTGGATATCTAGATCAGAAAGGCTCTAGTCGTGCGCACTCATATTATCAGCCATCACGGTCTTAAGAGGGCACGGCGCTAAGCTTCGCTTTCTTATTGGTGTCATGAGACAATTCTAAGTCAAGATTCCCAAGGCATTGATAGAGGTGGAGAAAGTCATGACGGTTGCGATTGGAGGTCTTCAAGCTTCAGTGGAAGGGTGTATTGTATGCGATGAAGATTGTGCCAGGTGTTTGGTGACTTGTAACAGCGGGGGCAGCAAGCAGGGGCGGCAACACTAGACGACTGCATTTTTGGTGGTGCTCCTCGAATACCGAGTCTCGATTTGCAGGGTGAAAACCCAAGGTCAAGCCTTTATTAGTTGTACTTGGCAATGGACTTGTTGAATGCATTGTTTTTGGGTGAATTCGGACTTTCTCCAAGGTGAAAACATAAGATCTTTAATCAGGTAACGACAATGCTTGTCCATTGTTTTCTCTTGGAGGTGTTGCTTTTGGAGAACCTCTTTTGTAATTTGGGTGTTGTCTTTGGTGGTGGTTATAGTGCGATGCTGCTAGTGATTGATCGCCGAGGCGGGGACTTTTTTCTTTCTTCTGTTTTTCTTTTTTTTGACAGTGTATCTTTGATGCATTTGGACTCTTGTTGATACAGGGACCGGATGTAATTGATATCCTCATGATATTAATATATTTCTTTTATAAAAAAACATGAGTACAATATAGGCCAAATCAGCTTTGGGATCCTATTGCTATGAAGGGGCACCCACGACACAGTGGAGCGCGATTTCTCTAACTAGTCGCCAACCCGTGCATTTGCACGGGCTAGTCTATAGAATATTGATGAACTGCTATGATATGGGTTCATTGTTGTTATTTTACTCTTGCATGCTTCAAAATTTTGCCTTTTTCTCATAGTGATTTGGCTACTATATTTTCCATATTAAAAAAATAATTAACATAGTTTCTAACAATTTTTATTTCTAATTTCCCATAACTTTAAGTTTTTTACTGTATTTATGTTTCAAGTGCATCATTGTGCACATTTTAATTTGCAGTCATTTTTATCTGCATACTTCATTACATCTAGACTTTTCCATGTAGTATAAATCGCATCTGTTTATATGTAGAAATGAAAAACTTCCTTCATAGCGTGAATTCACATAAGACATACAAAAAAGGTAATCTCTAACTATGCATGACTTCGTAATTATTTGGAAGAAATTTTCCAATCGTCTTCTTCTCCATGTGTGACACGGTAAAGTAGCTTTCTAACCAATATCTCCCAGTCAAACATGAAAAAAGAATTCAGATATTTATCTCAGCATACTTGTTTCCTCCAAAAAAGACTACTGTTCTTATTTTTATCTGAGTAAATAATCTCTCATGTAAGGAACATTGATACAACTCCCAAGACATATGTAAACTTGTGCTTTTTTCATAGATCATAATCTAATTCTTTTGTACTGGTGGCAACTGTTCCTTTGTAGGGCACCACCTGTAATTTCTACCATATGCACCATTTAAAAAAAGGTTGTAGAAAACCACCATCAGATACCCTCACAAAAAAATAAACCAACGACTTAATATGGGGCTAGATATTAAGATGTACACATTACTATTTATTTTTTACCGTCGACATGATAAAGTCGAGCCTTTTGTTCACTATATACCATCTTTACATACATTATACTACTGTTTTAATGTAGAGGGTGAACATGGTTAGGTTAGCAACTAATGTCATCAACACGAAAGGATCAATTGACCACTTTTCATTCCTTGCTAATAACCTATGCCGTTAAGTTAGTTTATGTACACATGTGTCCTAGATCAAAGCAATTTCAAACTGTATGGAATGCTATTTTATATCTAATTATTATTTCTACTTACAAAACAAAAGTGCTTGAAACGATAGTTTTCAGTTCCCCAAATATTCGCATGTTTTAAGGAATTTTGTCTGAAAACTATACAGTACATACATATATGAGCGAAAAACGCGTTGATGATTTTTCTAAACAAAACATAGTATACATCTAAATTCTGTATAACACACCTTTTAACATACTATAGTAATTTATATGTATCTATACCAAGAATCGTAGAGCATCATGTCATTGTTGCTCTGCTTATATAATACTATATAAAAGATGAAACAGAAAACAATCAGAATACATTAAGACATCCACCTTGCAGCAACTAAACTGGGTTTAAAAACTAATTATTTCTTCTCAAAGAGGTCATGATAAGATCCAGTCCCACCTTGCAGCACCGGTGTAAGTATCTGTCGCTCCGTCGGCTCTGCTTTGTCCGGTGTCCCTCTTTCCTTCATGTACGACATTCTTGCAATTTCCGCTGTCCTGCACTCCTGCTTCCCCCCTTTGATCTGCATGCATTGTCTCTGATGGTCTTTCTGTTGCATCACTGGACACAGCCGGTTTGCTGCCACCATGGCCTGAGAGACATGGGAAACATGACCCGGCCAACTTGGCATGGCAGAAGAGGCTCGGGTCGCCGATGGGACTTGGGAACGACAACATGTCCTAGTTCTTATACAGCTGCAGTATGCTGTACCAACCACCACCTGGGAATCATCTGCACACTAAAACAAACAAATTCACCATGCAAGCATATCCCATTTAGAAGGAAAAACTCAAACCAGTTTAGCTACCTATATGATCTAGCATCCTTAAAATCAGCGGTTTGGCTTTGCGAGTGGAAAAGGAGAAGAGATTTATGGTGTTAGTGCTAGAGAAAAATCAGGAAGGATATTGAAGGAATTAACCGATATGTTACTTTCATGTGGAGAACGACAACGGAGGACAAACCTGACAACTTCGCAGAGGTAAATCGCTGTGCCACCAGTCTTCTATTAGGTTCTCAACTTGTCAATGCACCACATAAGGCAGCAGCATCACCTACTTTAGAACACCATCTGTACACCTTACCCTACCTTCAGGAACCATCACAATCTTTAGATTGCAGCCTTGTCAGAACATGGAAGTCAAATTGATTAGGTAGAGTATGGATATTATTGGCTTTTTTATAATATAAGAAGCATTAGTTGAACTTTGAAGCTCAGGGCAGATGAGTAGAACAATTAATCTTGACTTCATAGCCTCGCATGTGGAGACATAGGTGGTGCGGGGACAACCATGTTCAGTCGACCATGGCAATAGAGCGTGTTCTTATAAAAGGAGAATAGATATGTGGAGTTAGTGCTAGAGAAAAATCAAGCGGGATATTCAAGGAATTTACGGATATGTTACTTGCATGTGGTGATGGACAGGACAACTGAAGACAAACTCGACGCCTTCAGAGATTTAAATGGTGTGCCACCAGTCCTCCAATAGGTTCACCAGCACCACATACGACAGCAGCATCACTACTTTAGAACACCATCGGTTCACCTTACCCTACCCTGCATGAACCATCACCATTGTTAGATTGCAGCTTTGTCATAAAATGGAAGTCAAAGAGATTAGGTAGACTATGGATTTGGTAGAGGATTGTCCCTGGTAATAGCCATTGTATGCACATAGTTAAATTTCCCCTCAAAGTTGGTCAAACATAGAGAAGTTTTACCTTTCAGAAACACTAAAAAAAATGCAGTTGTGGATCTTCTCCCAGGACTTGGTGTGCCTGTACGTTGGTCCGACCGCCGCATTGGCAGAAGACCGCTCTGCAGATTGCTCGTCTGCGTCTAGAGGAGGCCATGAGGCCGACGCCAGAGTGCAGGCCGTAGATGAATTGATATCATCCTCGCTTTCCTAGCTAGCAGCCTAGAACTACCAGTATTGTACAATGAACATTATAGATAGCTTACTGCATGTGTAAAACTGGGTTTCTAATTTCTTCTTCCAACCTATATGGTGTTTCTCTGCTTGAAAGAATACACTAACCACACATATCAACCATGTAGATTTCAACAGTTTACTACCAACTGGGAAATCTCTATATACTACCTAAAAGAAACAGAGCGTTCCGTTTCTTATCTTACGTCGACCCACTCTTCGTCCGTCCCACTCCCCACGCGAACGCTGGCTTTCCCGATTTTTCTGTCTCAAATCTCTACTACCTAAAAGAAACGGAGCGTTCCGTTTCCCATCTTATGTCGACCCACTCTTCGTCCGTCCCCCTCCCCACGCGAACGCTGGCTTTCGCGATTTTTCTGTCTCAATACGACCTAAAAGAAACGGAGCGTCTGTTTTCCATCTTACGTCGACCCACTCTTCGTCCGTCCCCCTCCCCACGCGAACGCTGGCTTTCCCGATTTTTCTGTCTCAAATCTCTACTACCTAAAAGAAACGGAGTGTTCCATTTCCCATCTTATGTCGACCCACTCTTCATCCGTCCCCCTCCCCACGTGAACGCTGGCTTTCGCGATTTTTCTGTCTCAATACTACCTAAAAGAAACGGAGCGTTCCGTTTTCCATCTTACGTTGACCCACTCTTTGTCCGTCCCACTCCCCACGCGAACGCTGGCTTTCCCGATTTTTCTGTCTCAAATCTCTACTACCTAAAAAAAACGGAGCGTTCCGTTTCCCATCTTATGTCGACCCACTCTTCGTCCGTCCCCCTCCCCACGCGAACGCTGGCTTTCGCGATTTTTCTGTCTCAATACTACCTAAAAGAAACGGAGCGTTCCGTTTTCCATCTTACGTCGATCCACTCTTCGTCCGCCCCCCTCCCCACGCGAACGCTGGCGTTCCCGTTTTTTCTGTCTCAAATCTCTACTACCTAAAAGAAACGGAGCGTTCCGTTTCCCATCTTATGTCGACCCACTCTTCGTCCGTCCCCCTCCCCACGCGAACGCTGCCTTTCGCGATTTTTCTGTCTCAATACTACCTAAAAGAAACGGAGCGTTCCGTTTCCCATCTTACGTCGACCCACTCTTCGTCCGTCCCCCTCCCCACGCGTACGCTGGCTTTCCCGATTTTTCTATCTAAAAAAAATTTGAAACAATGAGCGCATATTTCTGCAGTTCTCTCTCCCGTCCTGATCCAATCTTCCCCCGCTCCCTTGTGACGAAACAATGAGCGCTATCATCGCCCGCCGCCACCACCAGAGACATCTTCCACCTGCCCCCCCCTTCCTCCCCTACCCCGCGCGATCTGATGCAAGGAGGATCGACGACCGTCCTACGATCCAGCGGCGGTTGCGTGAAATCTCGCTGGGACGAACCCGATTAGCCTCGTCCCAGTCGCCGCCAGAAAAGGTTGTTCTACAGGCGCCGACGTGAGCATGCCCATCTGCCTCCCTCCTCCCCTACCCCCGCACGATCTGACGCCAAGGAGGACGACCGTCCTATGTTCCAGTCGCAGTTGCGCGGAATCTCACTGGGACGAATGCACCCGGCCTCGTTCGAGTCCGAGTCGCTGTTGCTATTCTCCACACGCCGAGGTGAGCATTCATGTCCGACGGTGTGTATTTTGGCTGGTTCCATAGGAGCACTTCGTCCCCGCCGTGCAATCTTTGTTGATTCGGAAAGATGCGGTTGTCTGCTAAGCTAATTCAACCTGCCATTGATCACGATAATAATTGGAAAACAACATAAAGGCTCCTTTTTCCAATCACAGTACTGAAATGTTGTGAATTGTATATATTTTTAATGCGTACAGAGACTCCAAATTATCATCTACTCTTGCTATTTCCATATCTGATTGTTTTAAATAGGTAGTGCCAGCCTTGCACCGTCCTGCTAAAATGTTTGTGAATAGGCTTACAATCCAGTTTGACATGGAAAGTAAATGAATGGCCTGTTCAAATAGGCTTATTCGGTTGTTGCTTCTCAGTAGAAAGCATGGGCCAGTTAAAATGCAAGAATTATCTGGATACCATTATGTTGCAGCTCCATTGAGCAGTTTGCAGCTTCTTCATTGATGGTATTAAACTTGAGAGACACTTGACTTCAGTTGCTCTCCTGATCTGTTCTCCCACTCTCATGTCCCTCCCGAGCAGACCGAGTCCAGCACCGCTGATGCAGCGTGTTGTGTGTTGCCGACCGCCCACACTGGTCCACACGACCACAGCCAACCATCAGGGTATGATGTAGTAATTTTGTCTGATAATGAATTATCTTTCTGACCAACATTGTGGTTAAACCTAATATTTAGTTTGTCCATACACTAAAATTGTTTTTCAATCATCTATCCAAGAGAATCCATGACTGATGTTAGTTTTAAATTTGTTTTATATTTGGTCTCTTTGACTTGCCCTACAAGTATGATGCAATATCCCCAGTGAGAACCTCAACTGGCAGGATAAGATGAACGAGCATAACAATCCATTCTTTGATATGTGTGAAAGCCGTTCATTGACACGTCTGATGACATATTTGTCAATTATAGCAGGAAGGTAACCCACTTCACATAACCGAATACCTGAAAATATTTGGGTGATTTTGGTAGGCAAAATATGGATGAGGTTCAGGTAGAACTTCTGGGAATTGAAAGTATGATGTGTACATGAGTATTGTTATTTTCAGCCAAAATAGTCCCTCCGTCCGAAAATACTTGTCATCAAAATGGATAAATAGTTTTTATCCATTTTGATGACAAGTATTTCCGGACGGAGGGAGTACTTTTGTGGTGGGCAATGGGTATTACCTTGTTGTACTTCAATAAAATATGATGGCTCTTCTTGTACAACATTGCATGAATACCACATTAATTGTTGTACCAATTATCTCAACATAGTTATTTATTATACTGTAGCTGATGATGTTGAAGCTGTAGCTAATGGTTCCACCGAGGAAACCAACACAAGCAAGTAACTAAATGCAGTTGCAACACAAGGTGGTGCTTACGGCAGCGGCATGGTGACGACAGGATATCGAGTGGGCAAAGGTCGCCGTGAGAAGGGTGGGACAACTATAGGCGTGTTGCTACAGATTTCGAGCAGCCCCAACAGCTCCGCCTACGAAATCATCTTACTAGCTAAAGTAGGCAATTCCAGAATTAATCGTTTTCTCACAATGCGACCAGACGGTTGTAGTGCATGATAACTCTAGTTTTGTATTGATCGACTGACACCCAATTGCCGCTTAGGCAATTCCAGAATTAATCGTTTTCTCACAATGCGACCAGACGGTTGTAGTGCATGATAACTCTAGTTTTGTATTGATCGACTGACACCCAATTGCCGCCACAGAAGGGAGCCTCACAAGAAGGGAGCTTGCAACGGAATTTTCCATGGCATCCAGTGTTTGGAGAGGCGAGATGGGGAGCCATGCGGCTAATCGATATTCATCTTGCATGACGTATCAATCTCGTTGAGACGCGCAAGGGGATCAAACAATATTGAGATCCCTGTCTCCACACGAACTTAGTCGATGCACATTTGTATGTCCCGATACTTCCCATGCCGACACATCTAACAATGTTCTAAGGTCTACAAGGGCGTACGACTGTTTGATGAGTATATATGCCCAAAACGTGTGGGTACTGTTTGGTGCAAGGTGTTAATATGGTAGTGACAATCGCTAGCTGCGGCATCAAGGCATCTCCAAGACTAACTGTGTACCCTGAATCAAACACACTAAATATCCGCTGACGCATCCGGACGTGTTGACACAAATAGGAGAGATGGCCATCCAACCACATGCATCAACTATTGTCCTATTTCAAATCGAAATTGAACAAAAACGAACAGAGTTCATGCAAACCAGACGGTGCTTGTTAAATTTCAAAATATTTGTAACCAAAGGAATAAAATTCCACAATTCAGATGCAATTCCTAATCATATATCAAATCTACAATTCAGCGGCATTCCTTTTTTAAATAATCATGAGTGTGCGCATCGTATATTATTGAAGAAAGGGCATGGAGACCCACCATGAGTGTTAGTGTTACATGCCTGAAGACGCAACACCCACACCTAACACCGAAGAGGACTACTCATTGTTCACCCACCTAAGAGCATCTCCAGCCGCGCCCCCAACAGCCCCCTCCCCCAGGCTTTTTTGTCGCCGCGGCCGAAAATCGGCCCAGTCGCGCCCCCGGGAGCCCGATTTTCTCCGGTTTGGGCCGAAACTGCCGCCGCTGGGGTCGCCGGGATCGTTTTTTGGCGCGAACGGGGATGGGCCCGCCGAGTCAGCGAGACGCCGCTTCGTCGTCCTCATCGCCTCGGTTCCTACGGGAATCAATGCGAAGGCTGGCCAAGGCTGCCCCGCTGCACGCCGGTCAGCCTCCATTGATTCCTCACGGGCGGCGCAGTGAAGGCGCCACCGCCACGCGTCCCGCCCTCTCCCGCCATGTGTCGCCCTGTATGCAGGCTCTCGCCGCCCGGGCCGCGCCTATAAAAGTCGATGCCCCCGCCGGTGAACGCCACAGCTGCCACACTTCGCCTCGCAACGCCACACAAAGCAGCACCCTCCCCCCTTCCCGACGAGCAAAATGGCAGAGAGGTTCCCAGGCGACAGCTCTGCGGCGAACGGCTTCGGCCGCCGCCATCTCCAAGAGCCAGAAGCGCGCCTCCTCTACGAGGCCGAGTATCCGGCGCCCCTGGACATGCGTGTGCCAGGGGCGTGGAGGCTGAGCGCCGGCGGCGTCCCGGTGCCAGCGGGCCGAGATCGCCCGCATCCACTCGTCGCTGACGGAGGAGCAGCGGGACCAGCCGATTTACGCCGCTGACAGCGACACGCTGTGGACGCAGTACTTCCAGCGCCGCTGTGAAGAGCAGATCGCCTCCGCCAACGGCATCATCCCCCGCGGCCGCCTCAACGCCGAAGGGCGGCGTGAGTGGTGGGGCGTGCCAGGACGTCCTCGACTACATCGAGACCGGCAACACGCCGCGCCTCGAGTACCCACGGCGGCCGTCCTTCTCTCGCCGCCGTGGCAGCTCCTGGACGCCGCGGCGAATGGAGCCTGGGTCGTCCTCCTCATCGTGCTCCGGCTCGCTCTCCTCCATGTCCATGCTCTCCTCCGACTCACCGGCACTCCGCCCCATCAAGCTGGAGCCGGAGGAGACGCCTCTTCGGCGCCGCACACGCAGCGGCGCCCTCGTCATCGACGAGGGTGCCCGCCCATCCCCGCCCGCAGCGACGCCCTCCCCGCGCTCCCTCTGCCTGGTCCGGCCGAAGCCCGAGCCGGAGCTGCTCCCCATGAAGCCGGAGCACGTGGGCATGGTGGCCCCCATCGACGAGTCCGCCCTCAAGTGGGCGAGGGAGGACTACATCCGCGAGCAGGTGCTCCGCCAGCGCCGTGCATATGCGGAGCTCCAAGCCCGGTGTCCCGGGCGCGAGGAGGGCGGCATCATCGTCCTCGATAGCGATGACGAGGAGGAGGCCGGGCCGTCCAGCGCCCCTCCGCACGTCGGCGACCCTGGCCATGGGTGCAGCAGGGACGGTGGAGGCTCTGGCGTGGCGCGCGACGATGACGACGACGGCGGCGGCGGCGGCGACTACACCCGTTTCTACAGGCTTCTCGGCATGTAGATGGAGTGCGTTGGCCGCGGCGTAGCATGGCTAGCTGTACCTAGGCGTAGTTTACATGTTTTATTTTTTTTTGCACAAATATCAATGAAGTTTCCCCGAGTTTGTTCAAGATCGCCGATGTTTGTGCAATTTTGTGTGAAATATCGCCGAGCTCGCGCATTTTTTGGGTTCGGCCTGGGGGCCTCGACTGGGCACGCAGTCACCCCCACGCGTAAAACAAGCGCCGGTTCACCCCCAGGCACCTCCTTTTCGGCGTCCTGGGGGGGGGGGGGGGGCAGACGGCTGGAGATGCTCTAACTAGTGCACAAAAGAAGAAGTCTAGTTCCCTTTTAGTATACCAACCGTCCTCCACGCCCAGTCCTCACGGTCCACATTGCTAATGGCGTGTGAAAGGAGTTACTCCATTGAAGATGACCACGTGACCATGCTTCCATAGCTCCCACATGGTGAGTGTTATGATCGCCCTCAAATCCCTCCATGGTCACCGATCAAAGCTCCTAGTGCTATACCAGTCCACCAGATTATCATCAATCAACTAGATCATGATAGCGCGCATTGCTGCGCCCGTCCAGTTTTCAAAATAATGATAGAATATTATATAAATATTTCAAAACATAGAGTAATATTTTTACATAATATTATAAAAATCCTAGTCTAAAAATATAATATTTTTGTTTCTTTCATAGACTTATATAGGAAATTATAATTTTGACAAAGGATAGCATTTCTTATGACATAGTAACACATAAAATATTTATGTAGAGTAAAGGAAATTATAATAATGATTTTGTAGACATATATAATGAGTGACAATTTTCAGGAAATGATTTTTTGAGATCCCTCTTTACATCTCCTATCAGGTAGTTCATAAAATGATGGTACAACTTATATAATGAGTGCTAGCGAAAACTGATTTACTTATCTTGGCACTTTTCTTGCCATCAAACTGTTAGGGGCTTAAAACCTTAGTGGTTTCTGATTTTTTGTGGTTCTTAAACAAGAGGTTCACTGTTAGTGGGGCTATTGCAAACCAGACCTTAGTTACTCAAAACTTTCACTTTGACTTTCTGAGAGTAAGATAAAAAGCATATCTGTTCACACAATAGGAGACTTCCTGTCACAGGTACATATATGAGATAGACATCCCAACCGTAGCAGTTGAGAGACACAAAAAAAATGATAAATTGATTATGCCAGCGACACCACCAAAGAAGCACACAATTTGAACTACTAAATCTATGGTTGCTTTGTAGATAATATGTACATATAGAGACTTCTTGTCATGCCTTTGTTGTGGCTGAAGTGTGAAAAGACAAGCATACATGTGCAGGACACACAAGACAAGGAAATAAATAAATAACTGATTTAACCAAATGTGTAGGTAAATATTTTCCAACTGTGTGTGGATAGAAAAGCGTTTCTAGTGACCTGTCAAGAAAATGGAAGTGTTTCCAGCGATACATAAGAGCAATTATCTTCAGACTTAATGGCAAGATAATTGACACCTTTTTTCAAACAAGTGTAGAAACCAGAGACTAAATCATGAGCACAACGTGTCAGGTGCTAGGGCATTGATCAGATGCCTTTCCTTGTTGAGTCGATCGAACGACCTACCTGACAATTATTGTGGGTGTGAAGACGCATGCGCATGCATAGGCTGCGAGGATGAACGGAGGAATGCATGCTGCACGCACCTACTTTTTGGGCTACATGCACGGTTTACACTTTCATTAGCTAAAGCCAGTCCGCCAGCCCAATTAGCAAATCCTGGCCCGATCAACAACAACGGTTCTAGATAGCTCTGCGGAGCAGCGGCCCAACCGATAGATCGGGACATGCAGCAATCAGACGGCCAGGGACGTTAAAGAGCTGTGAGGGCTCGTAGGTCACCCCATTATACTGTTTCTTAATGGCGTCTATTCCGGCGTCCCAAGGGCACTCCACACCCCAAACCACAATGTTCGCGCAAATACACCGGTAAGCATAATGTGTGTGATAGTTTCCTCTTGTTAGATGCAGAACGAACACAAGGCCTGGCGGGGCAGGGTTGGTTACCGCTCGGAAATTTGAGATTTACCATGGTTACCGCGTATTGCCATGCCCCTCGGTAAATGGGCATTTCAAGAAAAAATATCGAATTTTTGAATATTTTGAATTTAAACGCTCAATGTACAGTGAAGTATGGCAGCATCTCAATTATTTCAAAATAGTTAGTTATGGCGTGGTGGTAACAACCTATTTCCACCTTTAAAAGGTAGCTGGCTCAAGTTCTCCTTCTTGCACTTTTTTTTGAACTAATATAAGTTCAAGTGCTATCTATATCTATTTTGGAAAAAAATGAATTATGATTTTCGTTCGAAATTTCATGGTAACCGTGGTAACCACGTTTACCAACCCCCCTCGGTAAAAATGCCCCATTCAGTAACCAAAACAGTGGGCAGACCTCTTCTCGCAAGCTTGTCCAAGGTTCAGCACCGATTTCGCATTGCCAACTATGAGAAGAAGCGACATTGGAGCGACACTTTCTGTTTCCACACGAAATCAGCATAAGAAGACACTCCCCCCCCCCCCCCCCCCCCCCACAAACAAACTTGTAAGTGTAAGTTGTGCTAACGGAGTATGATCCCTTCGGCTCCCAGGCCCATCTGATAAAATTCGTGGCACATGGGCTGGGAGAGAAAAGAAAGAAGGGCTCGGGCTGGGAGAGAAAAGAAAGAGGGACCCGCGAGCTGGAAGAGAGAAGAATCAGAATTACTGAGCTACCCCATTCTTTTTTTTTCTGATTCCCTTCTAAGATGCTACGACTTAAATAAGAGTAGAGCATGCTCATGCTCAGACCTTTCGAGGCTTCCTTTACTCTTGGGGATTTCTTCCCATCCTCGTCCATAGCAACAGGTACACG
The DNA here is from genome assembly GCF_002575655.3 of Aegilops tauschii subsp. strangulata. Taxonomy (NCBI): domain Eukaryota; kingdom Viridiplantae; phylum Streptophyta; class Magnoliopsida; order Poales; family Poaceae; genus Aegilops; species Aegilops tauschii. Next base: position 569,011,124 of record NC_053041.3, read on the forward strand.
TCCATGGTGAGCAGATCAATGTTGGGCCTGATGTCCCTCACCCAAGTGTTTGCCTGAATGGCCTGACGAACCATGCGAGACGATATCACCGTTAGTGCAACCTTGCCGTAAAGGTTGGGCACCAGATCTTGTACTCTATATCCATCAAACCACCTATCTTCCCAGAATAGGATGCCATTGCCATTGCTATTTCCCAGAGGAGTAACCGTTGTCGCTTCGTATAGTATGAGAGCTTCGTCGGGCACGCTATTCTATATGCATCAATTCAGTGGCATTTCACAAAAGTGTAGTGGCATTTCAATCAAAAATTCAAAATATGATATCATACCGGCTTAAAGACACCACATATAAAAATAATAGCCATGCCATTTTCCACCATATAGGTATTAAAACACACAAGGTGTTTTCCAATAATAATTTTTTAATGCATTAAGGTAAGACAAAGTAATTGAACTCAACCTATGCAGCAACATGATGACAAAGCATCGCGACACATAGTCAACATACTGACCGACATATAGCTAAAAGAGAGAATAAAAGACAATGAGAGCAATGCTCACAGTCATCATCAGTAAGGCACCTAGCCCTAGCGCCTCCACGTTTCATGGTGACACTACAAATTTCATGGCTTACAAGAAGAAGAAATGCCGATTGTGACTACTTGCAAAGAAGGCCACAAAATCTTGATATGACTTAGAAGACCCTAATACCCTGCCTCCGCCTAAAATAAGGTGGGGCATGATACAAATTCTTCAAAACTTAGCTTGCACACATAAATTTGTGGTATGCATTTCATAAGAGCGTACACAAAACAAAATCGAAGTTTGAATCATATTGGGTCCTCACCACCTTACAACATGTATATATATACACACATGTTTAGTTTTAACTATTATTAATTTTAGCCTTCAAAGGGACTAACTCTTGCACCTAACATTGCACGTGATCTGTGGTCTCAAATTCTCCAGGTCATCAAATGGCTCGCCTTTATCACAAATATTTTTGAAGTTGAACTACAACTTATTTATATAGCCTCCCTTACTTTCCAATTGTTTCGAACGTATGTTTCAGATGTTAACAAGCATTGGTTGATTAATTCATCTTTCCTTTGTTTTTCACTCACTATCTCATCAACGAACCACTGGATAAGAATGGGAGGTATCAGAAGAGAGGTATCGATGATGTATCAAGAGAGAGGTAGCGTCTCCCAAACAGCTTGTGGTAGATCAGGGATATATTCAGATTTGGATCATGCTGATACATGGCTGATAGTGACGTGTGGGTTGTGCAACGTCATTTTTACACGGTTGCATAGCCCAAATTTTTCATAAATGTGATATAAATTGGAAGTTCTGCACTTGTGAAAAACTACATTGTCAAAAATGCTACACACCAATAATTTAAACTAAGGACAACAACGAAACCATATCATGTGAATATTTTATTTTTGAGGCATGCTACACGCGGGCGGCTGGTCTTTGAAAAAAGTCGTCCTGATCACGAGCAGCCAGTCTTGCGATTCTATTCTCTATTTGCAATTGTAACAAGACTATTGTTGCAACTTAGTATAATTTTGAATACTATAAAAAAGTAAGACGGGAGGTGGGGGAGATAAAAACTTTTGGATATATTGATTCGGATTGAATTGCAAATACATCAAGGATAGAATCAATTCAATTCTGATTTGCAATAAGCAAGCGAGGTCTCTCAAATAGATTCGAACTGAACTGCTAGACTACGTTGAGTGATGAACTCAATGATTCAATAAAAAAAACTAAGATGGATGAAATTACACATGGAATCCTGGTCTCAAAGAAGAGGGAAATGGGGATATGGCGAAATCGGTAGACGCTACGGACATGATTGTATTGAGCCTTGATATGGAAACCTGCTAAGTGGTAACTTCCAAATTCAGAGAAACCCTGGAATTAAAAAAGGGCAATCCAGAACCAAATCCGTGTTTTGAGATAACAAGGGGTTCTCGAACTAGAATACAAAGGAAAAGGACAGCTAGTATTCGTGTCCATCACCAGTGTGACAAGCTAGACCCTTGTAGCAGCACGCGTTGTGACAAGCTAGACTATTGTTGCATAGTATCTATCACTATGCAACGGCAACTCCACAACACTGACGATGACACAAACAACGACGGCGAACAACTTTGTAGCAGCGACCGTCCATCCACTTCCAGCAATGGGGAATGACCCTCACGACATTGAGGCGCCAGCAGCGTCTTTGCGAGAAAATGTCAGACCGCACAACTTAGATTTCTAGTTTGCGAGGAAGACAAGCGCAAGATCAACCGGATGAACATGTGTTTTCCTTCTTCTTTTTGCCGTTTTACTAATTAAAAGAATGACCAACATACGCACCAGGATCATGTTAAGAATTATGTGGATAATCTTAATCAACCCAGCCCTGCAGAATCTACTGAATTATCAATAAAGAAAACTGTTTTACATCGGAACAGATCAGAAGGATTCTTTTACAGGGAAAGCAAAGTTGGCACTCGATAAATACAGCACACAAAATCAGTTCACGCATTTTAGATATAACACAAGAGCGGACATCAAAGTTCAGGGCTCACTTATTCAAAGTTCACCAAAGATAACACTGCATGACAGTACGTTACAGAAACAAAGACAGGATGAGGCAACGACACAGACAAGATTCCATTGGAGGACACCGAACACCCAAGACTGGAACCCAGAGACAGAAGCAGCACCATGTCCAGGAGCTTACTGGCCACCACGCAGACGGAGCACCAAGTGAAGGGTGGACTCCTTCTGGATGTTGTAGTCCGCAAGGGTGCGACCATCCTCAAGCTGCTTGCCAGCGAAGATGAGACGCTGCTGGTCCGGGGGAATGCCCTCCTTGTCCTGGATCTTGGCCTTCACATTGTCAATGGTGTCCGAGGACTCAACCTCCAAGGTGATGGTCTTGCCGGTGAGGGTCTTTACGAATATCTGCATACCACCACGGAGCCTGAGCACCAGGTGGAGGGTGGACTCCTTCTGGATGTTGTAGTCCGCAAGGGTGCGGCCATCCTCGAGCTGCTTGCCAGCAAAGATGAGACGCTGCTGGTCCGGAGGGATTCCCTCCTTGTCCTGGATCTTGGCCTTGACGTTATCGATGGTGTCCGAGGACTCAACCTCAAGCGTGATGGTCTTGCCGGTGAGGGTCTTTACGAATATCTGCATACCACCACGGAGTCTGAGCACCAGGTGGAGGGTGGACTCCTTCTGGATGTTGTAGTCAGCAAGGGTGCGGCCATCCTCAAGCTGCTTGCCAGCGAAGATGAGACGCTGCTGGTCTGGGGGGATGCCCTCCTTGTCCTGGATCTTAGCCTTGACATTGTCGATTGTGTCAGAGGACTCAACCTCCAAGGTGATGGTCTTGCCGGTGAGGGTCTTCACGAAGATCTGCATCTGTAATCGACAAAGCACGCAGAAGAGTTAGAAACGGTACAGAGAAATCTGTAGTAGATCAAACAATACATGAACCAAATGATTGACTTTGCTAACTTTTGGAAGACCCCCTATCACAAATATATTAGCAGATCTATCAGCACAATCTCTAGCCTCATGGTTAGTATATATAATCAGTTAAACAGAAGAAACTGTCTATTCATGGATGAATCAACAGTAATATCTTCAAACCCACGAAAACTGAAGGGCGTCAAACAATACATGAACTAGATGGCACAGTACAACAGAGATAAACTGTACTAAGAACACCCTGCCTGTAAAGAGAGGTAGCTAATCGATTGATAAAATTTTAGCAGAAGTCCAATCTTTAAGCCTCGTGGAAGCAACAAGTTACAAGAAGGTCTGGGTATCAATCAAAGTAACATCAAACTCACATGAATTTCAGAGTAAAATCGACGCACAACTACAAGGCAATCAAATTCCAGGTGTATCCCTTGACAGATCAAGGCACAGGTGCAATATGAGGGCTACAAAATCAGAAACCCACAATAATGCTAATCAACAAACCGAGGTGAATTAGCTAGCTACAGCTATATAGATGAACCCAACGAACAGCAATCGCATCAGATTCGTCACATCTACTCGAAAATCCGGGCATAATCGTTAGAGGTTCAGGTACAGAATCGGAAATCTATCTATAATAGTAATTCAACTACAACCGAGCCTAATCAACCTCGATTAACCGAACCAGGAGCAATCGATCGACAATAATAGCGCCTACGCAGCAGATCTAATCGAGACTAGAAACAGCAATTGAGCGGGACAAACAATAATCTATGGACAGGAGGCCAAGGCGGAGGGATCGGTCGGAGGCTCGCATACCTTGAGGAGGAGGACGAGATAGCCTTGGCTTTGATCTGTCGGAGGGGATTTTTCCGGCGATATGTGACGGGGGTTGGATTGGATTTGTGGGTAGGAGACGGGAGGGGCGGCTGGGAGGGGAGGGAGAGAAGGAAGAAGCGCTACGGGACGGCACGGGTGACGTCCCGGGAGAGGAGAGGCGGTCGCGGAGCCCGGCCCCCACCACGCAATTCGGTGGCCGTTTGAGTTGTTGGACGTCGGCTCACGCCGTTGTTGCCGTGCGAAAGCGTGTTCAATCTTTATCTTTACCTAATCTTTATTTTTATCTTTACCTAATAATAAAGAGAATTGGGTTTCCGTCGTCCGTCGTCGCTAGCGATTTTGCATAAAAGTCCTCGTGTTTTGTGAAAATTCAACCCCGAGAGGGTGTGAGGAGAGAGAGGGGGCGTCTGCGGCTGCAGGGAGCATGAGGAGGACACGGAGGAGGTAGCTGCCGTCGTCGTTGCCGCGGACTCGTCGAGGTGTTGAGCTTGGCGATTGTTGAGCTTGCTGGCCTGCTTGCTTGCTCTTCTCACGCGGTAGCTCCGCGTCTTGCTCTCTCTGTCGCTCTGCGCATATGGGTGAAGTACAGACGCAGATAGATGGGGATGAGAAAAGAGAGATGGAGCTAGAGAAGAACCGAAATAGGTGGAGACGGATGGATAAGATTGTGCTTGTCTAGCGGTGGAGGTGGAGCTAGAGGATATGCTTAAGCGGTGGAGGCGTACATGTGTACGTGGTAGGCCGCCCGACCACACGTGATGGGGATTGGGGTGGGGACGAATGGATTTTTCAGAGGGGGATTGGGGAGTACTCGTGCCGGCCCAACTGGTTTATCACCGGTTAAACACGGGACTATGGATGGACAGATGCATCAGGAGATAGTATAAATATTTTTCTTGCGTTTGGGCCAAGCCTTAATAGTGCAAAAAGAAATATGGGAACTGAAATATAATCTTCCAAATCAAACAACCTTCGACAAAAAAACTACATAATGAAAATCACTAAAAATCAAATCTTTTGATAATTTTATAAAATACTATAAATGAATTAGTAAACTCTAGAAGAGTATTCAAGAAACATTCTATGTTTCTCCTGCTAAAAGACTATTCCATGAACGGAAATCCGCTGGTGCTCCTGCCACCGAAAAATATTTTTTAAAGTGTGAAAAAAATTCCAAACAAAAGTTCGGCCCATATATCTCGACATTATATGTGTGCACTTCAAGTTTCGGAGAAAACCGACAATTTTTGTGGCTAACTTGTTATTTTTCTGCGAAACGACTTCGTGAGCATGTACAATCTCAAGATGTACACGCCAAATTTTTGTTTAGTATTTTTTAACATTTTAAAGTTTGTTTAAAACACATTTTAAAAATCAGGAGCGCACGCTCGCATGTGCCAAAACGCCATTCTCATTACAAGAACCACTACTCTTTTATTTAATGAAGTAGGGAGCTTAAGTATGCACCAATGAAGGACGTTAGGGTGGCAACACAACCGCATATGCACCTTATAGAGATAAGGGTAATCTAGATCTGAATAAAAATGAAGCATAGTGGCACGTGAAGCAAGTTTTATAAAAAAAAGTCCGCCCGTTACAACGCACGGGCATATGTACTAGTGGGCACTCATGGGTGAGTCATGATCTTTATGCGCCGTCACGCATGGTGTATTATTATAAACGCACACGGATTTTGGTTTAAAGCCTATACTCACATTTATGGTTTTGCGCGATGTGTATTCAGTAGGAGGAGACGTTTCCATCAACTATGAGGCGTCTGCCGTGACTTCATAGAAGCTCAAAATGATATGCTGACTCAGTTTCTCGGAGGTGCTCATAGGGGTAGAGTGTACATGTGCGCGTTCATATGGTGAGTGTATGTGTGTATATATGAGCGCTTGCGTCTGTATTGTATTAAAAGAAACTAGGGATTTCGTCTGAAGTTTTTTTAAATGACTTTGGGTTGGTATTAGTTGAACTGAATTTGTATTCTTGAGTTCGGAAACATGACTTTACGGACATGATAAAAAGGCATCATGGATTTAATTTTAGTAAGGATCCTTAGACTCATACATGATAAATTATTTTCCTAACAATTGTAGGAGCAGTTGCGATACAATGTGATGTTCTTTGAATTGACAATCGAGGCGAAGCATCGAGAAGGTGTGTGGGCGTACCTCGTGGACGATACCAATCTAATATGACTAATTGTCGAGATTAGGAGTCGGGAAATGTAACAGCAGGTTTAGTGATAAGTCGTCGAAGATAAGCATGCGAGAAAACCATGATGAGAAATGATTAAGAGATCAAGGCAAAGAGAAAGATGGACACGCGGGGGAGGGGGGATTGCGATGCAGGAAGAGGCATAAGGCATTGGCACTACTAGTGATGGATGAGTGTATCAAACGACATAATATATTTCTAGAAAGTATGTTCTTATTGGATATTTACCTGTGTATTTGCTAACAGTTAGTTCCCCGGAAATAGAATCGACAACAGTTGATTTTCCTAAAGAATACGCGCACCGAGGCACGGCAAGGATGATGGGAGCTAGGGGAAGGGGGTTTTGAGGATTGATTGGGGTGATGGCAGCTTTGTGGACGAGGCGGCTTGAGTAGGCCAGAATGGGCTACTAGTGACACCGGTCCATGGGGTGGGTCGAACAAAGAAGAGAAAGACGACATCACTGGAATCGGCTCTTTTTTTTCTTGCAGCATGCAAATAGCAAGTCCCATTTTGTTTGATAAATTTAAATGTAACTGAATGTATTCAAAATCACTCCATCAAAATACACTCCCGGTGGGGTGAAAACAAAAATGCTACACCTACGTTGTGCACCCCTAATGACTAATGATAGTCCTCCAACTCAGCCCCTGTGTAACATTACTTAAATAAATCACGTAGATGTAGCAATGCTCGGTAAGAAAGGCACCGCCCCCCGCTCCTGGGTGTTCCTCTCATGCAACATCCGTGCAATTTCTGTCGAAGTGATATCACAGCAGGCAGAAATGTGTCACGACAAAATTTCGTGTTTTGACCCTTTTTATGTCTAATTTCGGGATCTGACCCACTTTTGATTTATTTATTTTTTGAAATCTGACCCTTTTACCTACCGCCAGGGGTCCTTACGGTAGCCCCCCACACCCTACCGCCATGGGCCCTGGCGGTAGGTGCCGGGACGGCACCTAACGGCCGTCAGCTGTAGCTGACGTGGAAAAGGGGCCTACCACCACGGTCCCTGGCGGTAGGCTTCTAACACCTACCGCATGCATTCCTCCGTTCATCCTCGCAGCCTATGCATGCGCATGCGTCTTCACACCCACAATAATTGTCAGGTAGGTCGTTCGATCGACTCAACAAGGAAAGGCATCTGATCAATGCCCTAGCGCCTGACACGTTGTGCTCATGATTTAGTCTCTGGTTTCTACACTTGTTTGAAAAAAGGTGTCAATTATCTTGCCGTTAAGTCTGAAGATAATTGCTCTTATGTATCGCTGGAAACACTTCCATTTTCTTGACAGGTCACTAGAAACGCTTTTCTATCCACACACAGTTGGAAAATATTTACCTACACATTTGGTTAAATCAGTTATTTATTTATTTCCTTGTCTTGTGTGTCCTGCACATGTATGCTCGTCTTTTCACACTTCAGCCACAACAAAGGCATGACAAGAAGTCTCTATATGTACATATTATCTACAAAGCAACCATAGATTTAGTAGTTCAAATTGTGTGCTTCTTTGGTGGTGTCGCTGGCATAATCAATTTATCATTTTTTTTGTGTCTCTCAACTGCTACGGTTGGGATGTCTATCTCATATATGTACCTGTGACAGGAAGTCTCCTATTGTGTGAACAAATATGCTTTTTATCTTACTCTCAGAAAGTCAAAGTGAAAGTTTTGAGTAACTAAGGTCTGGTTTGCAATAGCCCCACTAACAGTGAACCTCTTGTTTAAGAACCATAAAAAATCAGAAACCACTAAGGTTTTAAGCCCCTAACAGTTTGATGGCAAGAAAAGTGCCAAGATAAGTAAATCAGTTTTCACTAGCACTTATTATATAAGTTGTACCATCATTTTAGGAACTACCTGATAGGAGATGTAAAGAGGGATCTCAAAAAATCATTTCCTGAAAATTGTCACTCATTATATATGTCTACAAAATCATTATTATAATTTCCTTTACTCTACATAAATATTTGATGTGTTACTATGTCATAAGAAATGCTATCCTTTGTCAAAATTATAATTTCCTATATATGTCTATGAAAGAAACAAAAATATTATATTTTTAGACTAGGATTTTTATAATATTATGTAAAAATATTACTCTATGTTTTGAAATATTTATATAATATTCTATCATTATTTTGAAAACTGGACGGGCGCAGCAATGCGCGCCATCATGATCTAGTTGATTGATGATAATCTGGTGGACTGGTATAGCACTAGGAGCTTTGATCGGTGACCATGGAGGGATTTGAGGGCGATCATAACACTCACCATGTGGGAGCTATGGAAGCATGGTCACGTGGTCATCTTCAATGGAGTAACTCCTTTCACACGCCATTAGCAATGTGGACCGTGAGGACTGGGCGTGGATGACGGTTGGTATACTAAAAGGGGAACTAGACTTCTTCTTTGGTGCACTAGTTAGAGCATCTCCAGCCGTTTGCCCCCCTAGGACGCCGAAAAGGAGGCGCCTGGGGGTGAACCGGCGCTTGTTTTGATGATCTTGTAGTGAAAGTGAGAAGCGTCTTACATTGGAACTCCCCAAATGCCGAGCTTAATCTTATTGGGAGGTATGATGTTGGATTGGGAGTAAAGTCCCAACTAAAGAGTATGCCCATCACCTCCCAATTGCATTGGAATGTGTACAAGGACAAAGTAGACCCATCACAAGACAAGTCTCTCGAGATATTTGCCATAAAGGTTGATCCTCCTCCCTTGCAAATTGATTTGAACCGCAATGTATCCTTCCCAATACATGATGGTAGTGCAGAGGTGTATGTCCCCAATTGTTCTAGCCAACCACCAAGTAGCCAACCCAATGAAGATCATATCAATGCTAGCGTCATAGTACTCCGAGATGATGCTATTCCTGTTGTTCAAGAAGATGATAGTGGTCATGTTGATGATGATGCTATTGTTGCTCAAGAGGATGCTTATGCGGAGAATGAAGAGATTCATTACAATGCCATTGTGCAGAAACAAGACATGGACCGTACCCTTCCTTATAACCGTATGTGTGGGTATGGCTCGGATGACGAGGGTCCGGAGGAAGAATTGGATGAGGATGGGTTGACGGCGCAAGAAAACCAAATCAACAAGAAGGTGACTGGCAAGGAAAGAGGGTCGTCGTTGTTTAAGGATGTGAGTCTTGCGGACAAGGCCATTGTTGGCGGTGGGATGAGATTGGGGTTGTTTGAGCCAACATCGTGCCCCAAGGTTGGTGATCCTAGGCCACAAAATGAGGATGAGAATGCTCATTTGAAGAAAGGCATAAAGTTTGGTTCTTTGGTAGAGTTCAAGATATGGTTGTGTGACTACACCATTAGGAACCATAGGCCGTTTGTTGTTGGTCATTCCAATCAAAATGTTCGATACACAGTCATATGTGACCAAGAAGGTTTCCCTTGGAAGGTCCGTGGTAGGAAAATCAAAGAAACCGGGCAATGGGTGTTGAAGAGTTGTGTTGTCACTCACACGTGTGTACCCCCGGACAAGGTCGACCGAAGCAAAGGACACCTTCAACTCACGTCTGAGTATCTTGGCTGCAAATTGTTGAATCAAATAGCACATGATCCAACCATGAAGGTCAAGTTTCTCATGACTTCGGTTGAGGAACTATTCGGATACCTGGTCAAGTATGGAAAGGCATGGATGGCCAAGGCAAACGCTATTAGGATGTTGCATGGTGATTATGAGGCCGCATATAACATTCGGCCAAAGATGTTGGCAGCCATTGCTCATCGGATCCCGGGCATGTGCCATCGGATCGAGTCAATTGACGAAATGTTTCGTCGTGCCTTCTGGAGCTTTGGACAATGCATCAAGGCATTCACGTATTGTCGGCCGGTCTTGTCTATAGATGGTACATTCTTGACCGACAAATAGAAGGGCACATTAATGGTGGCAATGGCCCACTCATCAAATGATAACGTGTTGCCGGTGGCATTTGCCTTGGTGCCTTCGAAGCATAATGACAATTGGGAGTGGTTCATGGAGCATGTGAGGACAAAGGTGATTGGCAAGAGAGAGGTATGCATTATATCGGATCGCCATCATGGGATTCTCAAAGCAATAGAAGTTGATATTCCATGTCTTCCAAAGCTTCAACACCATTGGTGCATGAGACACTTTGTGGCAAATTTTTACCGGGCATGCAAGAGTAAGGAGTTTTGCAAAGACCTTACCCATGTTTGCGTTGCATTCAACACTGACACATTCAAAAGCCGATATGATAAACTCCTCAAGGCGTTGGAGAAGAATAAAGGGGGGGGGGAGAATTCTTGACTAGGCACGAGCTGGATAAAGAAAAGTGGTCACGCGCTTACGATGAAGGAGGTATGCGATATGGGGACATGACAAGCAACATGGTGGAATGCTTCAACAATGTGTTGAAGGGTGTCCGTTCCTTGCCGGTGACCGGAATACTCAAGTACACTTTCATCAAGCTCAACGAGTACTTCCTAAAGCATTCCAAAATCATGGCCAAGTGGGTTGGCGAAAAGATGGACTATCCATTCAAGGTTTAGGATTGGTTGTTGCATCAAGCGCGCAAGTCTTCCCACAAACTAGTGATCAAATACAATGAAAAAGAAATGATCTATCAAATCGATGAGCCGGGTGGGACAACAAGGGACGGTGTGTCCTATGGTGGAGTTGCGTACGAGGTGCACATGAAAAACCGGTGGTGCCCGTGTGAGAGGCCACACAAGTATCATTGGCCTTGCTCGCATGTGATTGTGACGCCCCCGATTCAATCGTACACTAATCATGCACACAAACGTGTACGATCAAGATCAGGGACTCACGGGAAGATATCACAACACAACTCTAAAACATAAATAAGTCATACAAGCATCATAATACAAGCCAGGGGCCTCGAGGGCTCGAATACAAGTGCTCAATCATAGACGAGTCAGCGGAAGCAACAATATCTGAGTACAGACATAAGTTAAACAAGTTGCCATAAGATGGCTAGCACAAACTGGGATACGGATCGAAAGAGGCGCAGGCCTCCTGCCTGGGATCCTCCTAAACTACTCTAATGGTCGTCGGCAGTCTCCACGTAGTAGTAGGCACCCTCGGTGTAGTAGGGGTCGTCGTCGACGGTGGCGTCTGGCTCCTGGCCTCCATCATCTGGTTGCGACAACCGAGAAGAAAGGAAAGGGGGGGAAGAGGGAGAAAAGCCACCGTGAGTACTCATCCAAAGTACTCGCAAGCAAGGATCTACACTACATATGCATGGGTATCTGTGTAAAGGGCAATATCGGTGGACTGAACTGCAGAATGCCAGAATAAAAGGGGGATAGCTAGTCCTGTCAAAGACTACGCTTCTGGCAGCCTCCATCTTGCAGCATGTAGAAGAGAGTAGATGGTAAGTTCACCAAGTAGCATCATATAGCATAATCCTACCCGGCGATCCTCTCCTCGTCGCCCTGTGTGAGAGCGATCACCGGGTTATATCTGGCACTTGGAAGGGTGTGTTTTATTAAGTATCCGGTTCTAGTTGTCATAAGGTCAAGGTACAACTCCAAGTCGTCCTGTTACCGAAGATCACGCCTATTCGAATAGATAAACTTCCCTACAGGGGTCCACCACATTACCCGACACGCTCGATCCCCTTTGGCCGGACACACTTTCCTGGGTCATGCTCCGCCTCGGAAGATCAACACGTCGCAGCCCTACCTTGGCACAACAGAGAGGTCAGCACGCCTAAATCCTATGGCGCAGGGGTCTGGGCCCATTGCACACATGCACATTGCGAGGGCGGCCAGAAGCAGACCTAGCCTAGCAGGCGTTCCAGCCCAATCCGGCGCGCGCCGCTCAGTCGCTGACGTCACGAAATGCTTCGGCTGATACCACGACACCGGTTGCCCATATCTTGTCCCACGTGGCGGTTAGTGCGTATAAGGTCAACGACCCAACTCAGATGAAATACCAAGATCTCGTTAAACGTGTTAATTGATGTAACCGCGGACACCGACCAGGGCCAGGCCCACCTCTTACCTAGGCGGTCTCAACCTGCCCTGTCGCTCCGCCACAAAGATCCACCCAGAGGGCCGTCGGGACAAAGGTCCTTTCAGCCCCCAATCCGTGAATCACTCACGGGTGCTCCACGAGCCGACCCGACTTTAGTCACCACATGTATCATGTATAAAGTATATAGTATAACCCCGTGATCACCTCCCAAGTGATCACGGCCCGATAGTATAGCATAGCGGACGGACAAGAATGTAGGGCCATAGATGGAATACTAGCATCCTATACTAATCATGTAGGATTGCAGGTAAAGGTAACAACAGTAGCGGCAAAGACAGGCTATGTAGCGGAATAGGATTAACGGAAAGCAGTAACATGCTACACTATTCTAATGCAAGCAGTATAGAGAAGAATAGGCGATATCTGGTGATCAAGGGGGGGGGGGCTTGCCTGTAAGCTCAGCCGAGAAGGAGGGGTCGTCAACAGCGTAGTCGGTCGAGGCACCAGCAGCGGCGTCGGTCTCGTAGTCTACCGGAGAGAAGAGGGGGAAGAAACAATGAATACAATGCAAACAGATGCATAATGATGCATGACAAAGCAAACAGCGGTGTTAGGTGTGCCCTAACGCGGTAAGAGGTGATACCGGCGAAGGGGGGAAACATCCGGGAAAGTATGCCCGGTGTTTCGCGTTTTCAGACTGATGAACCGGAGGGGGAAAGTTGCGTGTGCGATAAGCTAGGGGTGTGTGGCGGACGAACGGGCTGCGTATCCGGATTCGTCTCGTCGTTCTGAGCAACTTTCATGTTGAAAGTATTTTCATCTCAGCTACGGTTTATTTTATATGATTTTCTAAAGTTTTAAATCATTTTTAGAATTTATTTAATTAATTTAATCCAACATTATCCAGAACAGTGCATGCTGACGTCAGCATGACGTCAGCAGTCAACAGGGGTGTTACTGGTCAAACTGACGTGTGGGTCCCGTTCGTCCTTGACTAGACTAACTAATCATGATTAATTAGTTTAATTAATCAAAATTAATTAAGTTAATTAATTAATTAACTAACTAATTAAATTATTATTATTCATTTCTTTTATTATTATTATTAATAATAATAATTTCCATTTTTTAAACGTTCTGGGGGATGGACCCCACTGGTTAGTGGCACGAAGGCCTTATCGGGCAAACGGGCCATGGGCATCATGCGCAGCCAGGCGACAAGCGCCAGCCCGCCCGACAGGGCGCTGCGGGCGCCGTTGTTGGCAAGACGGGCGCAGCGGGGGTGGCCGCCGGCAGGTGCGGCCAAGGGAGCGGGCGGCGCACACGAAAAGGGGCGCGGGAGGGAGGTCAGCGTGACCGTGGGCGAAGTGGCAGAGGCGACGGCGTAGCGGGGAGGCGCAGCCCAGTGCGGGAGGCCATTGGCGGCGACAACGGGGTCAGGCGGGTGAGCGGCACGGGCAGAAGCGGGTTGCAGCTGCAGCCGCGGGGAGGCGCGGGCGAGCCGGAGTGAGGGCGATGGGAGGGGCAGCTGGTGCGTGTGGGCAACAGCAGGCGGGAGGTGCGGCGGCTTGACCGGAACAAGTACGATCGGGGCGCCACGGAGCAGAGAAGGGGGGAGAGGAAGTCGGGGCTCACCGAGACCTGTAGTTGAGCGAGGCGTGCTCGAGGAGGAGTCGGGGTCGGGCGCCGGCGAGGTAGCGTCGGGCGGCGGTCGGTGACGAGCGGTGATGGGGTCGAGGCGGTGAGGGGCACCGGGTTCGTTCCCCTTCCCGATCCAGATCGGGATCGAGAGGTGGGGGAAGCAGACGAGGGGGAGACGGGGAAGCGAGGTCCGGCGAGGTGGTCCTCCAGGCGGCGTCGACGAGGTGGCTGCGACGGTGCGGCGATGGGGTCGGGGTCGCCCGATCCCGATCCAGTCGAGGGAGAGAGGGAGGAGTGAGTGGGGGTCGTGGGGAACGATGGGGGGAGTGGGGGGTTACGGGTTAGGGTTCGGTCTCTAGGGGGTTATGGAGGAGTGGAGGGGGTGGCCCGGGCCAGGTGGGCCGGTTGGGCGGCCTGGTGGCCTGCTGGGACAAAGGCCAGTGAGGGGGGGTTCCTTTTCATTTTTGTTTTATCTTTTACCCTTTTATTTATTTTCTTTTTGTTTTAATTTTATTTCCCAAATTGTTTTAGTTTGGTAAAATATTCAATTAGCACCTAACATAGTAACATTAATTATACCACTGCCACAATAACTTTGGCACCTAGCTAAAATAGTTTAGTATTTTGTAAAATATATTAGGAGTATAACTAATTGTTTTGCTGTTGTTTTAATCACTTTATGGTATTTAATTATTTTATAAAGATGTTGTTCCTCCACCAATAATATCCATGATTTATTTGTCACATTAAGAACATTTTAGTTTTGACTTTTGAAAACTTTAATTGTTTGACTTCATTTTAAATTTGAAATTTGAACGGAATTTGAATCATCGCAAGATTAACAACAGTAATCGTGGTGACGTGGCATCATTAGCGAAGGGTTACTGTAGCGTAACTATCCGGGCGTCACAATTCTCCTCCACTACAAGAAATCTCGTCCCGAGATTTAAGAGGTGGAATAAGGGGGAAAGGTCTGGTTACGAAATCCTAACGAATCTTCTCGGTCTTAGTTGCTCTTCTCGAAGAGGTCGATCCATTACATTGATGTCTTCGTTTCTGTGATTCGGGTCATCATGATGAAGTTGTCGTCCTTCCATCAGGATTGTCACCGTACGTACGAAAAGGTAAGAAGGGGAAACTCTATAAGGACGGATTCTAACAAGATCGAGCGTCATACGGTTAACTCAGGGGAAGAAGCATAAGTATCTCTCAAATTGAAACTTAAGAAGATAACGAGACAAAAGTAAGAAGGTACCATGAGAAGTTTCAAACGGATAGGCAATCGTTCGATGCCTAATCAGAAGGTGAAAGGGTTTCAGGGCAACGAGAATAAGTATTGCGTCTGATACCAGAATAGATCACTAGGAAGGTGACCCGTCAATTACATACGTAGCCAGGCTCGAGAAATAACTTTGGAGACGGGGATATACAAAAGAGTCAGGTTTTGATCCTGTGGAACGGTGGGTTATGGGCCCACCATGTGGGTTATGGGCCCACCATGTGGGTTAAAGTAAGAGGGCCAGCGACATCTTGTATGGTCATGATAGCAAGGCATGGCAAAGGGTAGCCTGTCGATTATGTCGGCAACAACGTCGGTACCAAGGGCGAGGGACGAAGAGAACCATTCTCATGCTCGTTGAACGAGGCAGACCAATAGGCAAAGTTCTCGTCCATCGGTGGTTACCGGAATATCATCAACAATAGTAACAGGATCTTACCGACATGATTGTACACCTAGGTGTTTACATAAGCAGAAGAATATTACTGCTTAGATCATATAGATCACTAGAAAGGTTAAACAAAACAATGGAAAGGAAAAGGTGATCATCGGATTAAATAGAACAATGGAAAGGAAAATGTGTTTAAACACATTATTTAGGGGTATATCCTTCCCAAGGACAAGCAGAGCATGATAGTCATGACAGGATATAATCGTAGAAAACCCTTTAGGTATGGGGAGAGGAATTTTCGTGACATTACCTATACAACGGTGTTTGGATAATTGATCAAGAAACATTTAGCATTGGGCTTTAAATGTTCTTGTTGAAAATCGGAGTACCACAGACATGCTTCGAGATAGCATTGACATGGTCTTCAAGCAAAGGTCAGACTTGGATGGACAAGGATTCATCAGGAACAACTTATAGAATAAGTCTTACAATTTCCTCATGGAACAATGGTTAACCTTGTTAAAAAGGAAACCATAACAGCAGGTCCTCCGGCCAGGTGTGCTAGGCATGACATCACCTTATCGGTTCATATAAGGACCAATGTTATGACTCTTGGAAAATATCCGAACCATCATATCTGACCGAGTTTCAGATCTGGTTGGGGTCATGATACCTCAGACTCAGGATGCCTGAGAAGGAAGGGGTGCAACACAATTTGACGAGACGACATTGTAAGATTCTCAGGAACTGTACTATGGAAGCGAGTTGCAAAGCACATCCTTAAATCAAGGGGAGAGTGAGGAGGTAGCTGATGGGCTCAGCGACAATTCATTGAGATTTACAAAAACCATTAACTTCAAGCAATAGGGTTGCTAGACGTTTTGGAATTACACATCACAGTTAAATGCTTGGTATCCCGGTTAGAAACAACACGGGACCAAGATAGGAACGGAGATGGCGAGATGTATTACTATTCCAAGAATTCTTAAGAGGTGGTGAAATTCTCTCAATATCCTTGACATAAAAGATGGTAATACTCCAAGGTAGAACATAACATAAGCTGGTCAGCAAGGAGCTCCATAACATGATCAAGTTTGTGATGAAAGGAAGGTAAGGATGTTGTCGATGGTAACTCAAATTACCAAGGAACGAGGATGGCACTTATCATCAAGAATTCCATTGATATCCTGGAAGGAGTCAAAATCTTGATGATGATCACGACAATTTGTTGTCGAGAGGATCCACGAAGAAGCAATTGATCAGCGACTGCATCAAGCAAAAGGACTGATGCAGCAAAAGATTATTGGAGCCACAGATACGACACAAACTCGGGGTCAAGTTTGTTGTTCGAGGTGAAACGATAAGACGAGGAAATTGGCGAAAGCTTAGTTCATCGCCGAAAGTTGTGCTCCGAGAATAAGGACCAGGTAGCACAATTAAAATTAGCACGATCATGAAGTAACCGATCGGGCTAGGAGTGACATGATGGAGTATTAAACGTCTCAACAACAAAGTACTAGGAGTATTGAATCACAGTGTTGATTCGATTCACTAATCGGTGTTCTCGGTTGACGACAACCCAGAACCCGTGGAGTGACTATGACGGGGAAAGCTACTACTTCATCAGAAATTCATAACATGTAGTGTAATGGGGGTGATATCCTTGAGATACAAGGGGGTAATACTCGAAGGTAGATCAAAATAGAGGTTGGGCAGGCGTACTGATCTGAGAAGGCAAGTATTTTACTCGTCCGAGAAATGGGACCAAAGAAAGACAATATGGTCGAAACCACGATTGCAAAAGACCAAATCCCAGATATAATATGAACTTATACTAAGGGAATAATTAATTTAAGAGAAGTTTCCATGATAAGATCTACATCGTGTCCCTGGGCATGAACACAAAGTTCAAGGTCGACTCCCACTTCTCCAATGCATAATCATTCATTCACCTCTCGTATCTCGAAAATGACATTAGTTGTTGAAAGTTTTACCCGGTGCAATACTAGATAAGTATGACCCGTGAAATCTTTCGGGTTCACACAGATTAGGGAAGGCGTTGGTTCAACCCATCAGGGCATCTTAGGAACAAATACCACAAACTTCGGAGTAAATAGTACAAGCTCGATAGTAGAGCATGGTTGACAAAACGAGAGGATACAATTTACCGAAGGCATTATGTATCAGGGAAAGAACTTCTCGAGGTTTTTGTATACGAAAGACACTATCGGATGATATTTCAACAAAGGATCCGATGGTCCATAGCGAAGCTGATGTGAGTATCGGCACACAACCAGAGGAACAAACAATGTGAAGGCATTGGTTTATAGAAGCAACTGGCTAATTCAAAGCTCACATGGAAAGGAATTATGATTTCCAAATCAAAGGATCAGAAGCAAACGCTCTGATTAAGGGTGGATAGGTTGAGTAAGCTTAGGTGTAAAATCGATAGCAATTTGATTGATCGAGATTCAGCTCATGTTTAAAATGACGTCTGAGCCGAAAGGATGAATTCTAGGATCTGATTGAGGATTGCGAGCATTCGCAACATTTTGAATCAACAGACTCAAAATGATAATGACAAGGGATGCCAATACGATTATGAGACTTATGGGCTGCTTGGGATTTTCGGAAGTTCAAATAGCATTTTGAAGATTTTTGTGAATTAGTTGAATCAACTGGGGATGAGCGGATACTCGATAAGTGCGAGAAATTATTCGTAGGGGTATTCAGGTGGTAAAGAACTGCAAGGCAGTAGGCACAAAGTATTCCCGGGGTATCTTGCAATAGCAAGATCGACTGGGAATAAAAATAAGAACGACAGGTGTAAGTATTTATCCATAGGGATGTTTCGGTGGTAGGGAATTGCAAAAGCGACAGGCACAAGGTCTCAAGAGAATATCGGCGAGTATCTTCGAATTCTTCTGGTGCACGGAGCAATCATCTGGAGTGAGGGGTTCTCCGGGAGGAAGTAGTAACGAGATCCTAAAGTTAGATTTTAGTAAATTCATTAAACCCGAATAGGAGAGAGATCAGAGTCCCAGAGTATAGACGAGGAGTAAAAGATCCTAATACCACCCAAATGGCGACGTGGGCCCGTAAGCCACACAACCATGTTAGTAAAAGTTTTTCTATGTCTAGACTCGACTTCGGCCAAGGAGTGTGGAAGGGGGATTCCTACAGGCAGTCGGCTCTGATACCAACTTGTGACGCCCCCGATTCAATCGTACACTAATCATGCACGCAAACGTGTACGATCAAGATCAGGGACTCACGGGAAGATATCACAACACAACTCTAAAACATAAATAAGTTATACAAGCATCGTAATACAAGCCAGGGGCCTCGAGGGCTCGAATACAAGTGCTCGATCATAGACGAGTCAGCGGAAGCAACAATATCTGAGTACAGACATAAGTTAAACAAGTTGCCATAAGATGGCTAGCACAAACTGGGATACGGATCGAAAGAGGCGCAGGCCTCCTGCCTGGGATCCTCCTAAACTACTCTAATGGTCGTCGGCGCTCTCCACGTAGTAGTAGGCACCCTCGGTGTAGTAGGGGTCGTCGTCGACGGTGGCGTCTGGCTCCTGGGCTCCATCATCTGGTTGCGACAACCGAGAAGAAAGGAAAGGGGGGAAGAGGGAGAAAAGCAACCGTGAGTACTCATCCAAAGTACTCGCAAGCAAGGATCTGTTGGAATCGTAGCATAATTTTAAAATTTTCCTACGCTCACCAAGATGCATCTATGGAGTATACTAGCAACGAGGGGAAAGGAGTGCATCTACATACCCTTGTAGATCGCGAGCGGAAGTGTTCCAATGAACGTGGATGACGGAGTCGTACTCGTCGTGATCCAAATCACCGATGACCGAGTGCCGAACGGACGGCACCTCCGCGTTCAACACACGTACGGTGCAGCAACGTCTCCTCCTTCTTGATCCAGCAAGGGGGAAGGAGAGGTTGATGGAGATCCAGCAGCACGACGGCGTGGTGGTGGATGTAGCGGGATGCCGGCAGGGCTTCGCCGAGCTTCTACGAGAGAGAGAGAGGTGTAGCAGGGGAGGAGGGAGGCGCCCAAGGCTGTGTTATTGTTGCCCTCCCTCCCCCCTTTATATAGGCCCCCTGGGAGGGGGGGGCGCCGGCCAAGATCCATCTGGAGGGGGGGCGACGGGCAAGCGGGGTGCCTTGCCCCCAAGGCAAGTGGGGCGCCCCCCCACCCTAGGGTTTCCAACCCTAGGCGCAGGGGGGAGGCCCATGGGGGGGGCGCCCCAGCCCACTAAGGGCTGGTTGCCCTCCCACTTCAGCCCATGGGGCCCTCCGGGATAGGTGGCCCCACCCGGTGGATCCCCGGGACCCTTCCGGTGGTCCCGGTACAATACCGGTAACCCCCGAAACTTTCCCGGTGGCCGAAACTTGACTTCCTATATATAATTCTTCACCTCCGGACCATTTCGGAACTCCTCGTGATGTCCGGGATCTCATCCGGGACTCTGAACAACTTTCGGGTTTCCGCATACACATATCTCTACAACCCTAGCGTCACCGAACCTTAAGTGTGTAGACCCTACGGGTTCGGGAGACATGCAGACATGACCGAGACGCCTCTCCGGTCAATAACCAACAGCGGGATCTGGATACCCATGTTGGTTCCCACATGTTCCACGATAATCTCATCGGATGAACCACGATGTCGAGGATTCAATCAATCCCGTATACAATTCCCTTTGTCAATCGGTATGTTACTTGCCCGAGAGTCGATCGTCGGTATCCCAATACCTTGTTCAATCTCGTTACCGGCAAGTCTCTTTACTCGTACCGTAATGCATGATCCCGTGACTAACGCCTTAGTCACATTGAGCTCATTATGATGATGCATTACCGAGTGGGCCCAGAGATACCTCTCCGTCACACGGAGTGACAAATCCCAGTCTCGATCCGTGCCAACCCAACAGACACTTTCAGAGATACCCGTAGTGCACCTTTATAGTCACCCAGTTACGTTGTGACGTTTGGCACACCCAAAGCACTCTTACGGTATCCGGGAGTTGCACGATCTCATGGTCTAAGGAAAAGATACTTGACATTGGAAAAGCTCTAGCAAACGAAACTACACGATCTTTTATGCTATGCATAGGATTGGGTCTTGTCCATCACATCATTCTCCTAATGATGTGATCCCGTTATCAATGACATCCAATGTCCATAGTCAGGAAACCATGACTATCTGTTGATCAACGAGCTAGTCAACTAGAGGCTTACTAGGGACACATTGTGGTCTATGTATTCATACATGTATTACGATTTCCGGACAATACAATTATAGCATGAACAATAGACAATTACCATGAACAAAGAAATATAATAATAACCATTTATTATTGCCTCTAGGGCATATTTCCAACAGGATCTACACTACATATGCATGGGTATTTGTGTAAAGGGCAATATCGGTGGACTGAACTGCAGAATGCCAGAATAAAAGGGGGATAGCTAGTCCCATCGAAGACTACGCTTCTGGCAGCCTCCATCTTGCAGCATGTAGAAGAGAGTAGATGGTAAGTTCACCAAGTAGCATCGTATAGCATAATCCTACCCGGCGATCCTCTCCTCGTCGCCCTGTGTGAGAGCGATCACCGGGTTATATCTGGCACTTGGAAGGGTGTGTTTTATTAAGTATCCGGTTCTAGTTGTCATAAGGTCAAGGTACAACTCCAAGTCGTCCTGTTACCGAAGATCACGGCTATTCGAATAGATAACCTTCCCTGCAGGGGTGCACCACATTACCCGACACGCTCGATCCCCTTTGGCCGGACACACTTTCCTGGGTCATGCCCGGCCTCGGAAGATCAACACGTCGCAGCCCTACCTAGGCACAACAGAGAGGTCAGCACGCTGGTCTAAATCCTATGGCGTAGGGGTCTGAGCCCATCGCCCATTGCACACCTGCATGTTTCGAGGGCGGCCGGAAGCAGACCTAGCCTAGCAGGCGTTCCAGTCCAATCCGGCGCGCGCCGCTCAGTCGCTGACGTCGCGAAATGCTTCGGTTGATACCACGACGCCGGTTGCCCATATCTTGTCCCACGTGGCGGTTAATGCGTATAAGGTCAACGACCGAACTCAGATCAAATACCAAGATCTCGTTAAGCGTGTTAATTGATGTAACCGCGGACACCAACCAGGGCCAGGCCCACCTCCACCTAGGCGGTCTCAACCTGCCATGTTTGGCCGCCACAAAGATCCACCCAGAGAGCCGTCGGGACAAAGGTCCTTTCAGCCCCCAATCCGTGAATCACTCGCGGGTGCTCCACGAGCCGACCCGACTTTAGTCACCACATGTATCATGTATAAAGTATATAGTATAACCCCGTGATCACCTCCCAAGTGATCACGGCTCGATAGTATAGCATAGCAGACGGACAAGAATGTAGGGCCATAGATGGAATACTAGCATCCTATACTAATCATGTAGGATTGCAGGTAAAGGTAACAACAGTAGCGGCAAAGACAGGCTATGCAGTAGAATAGGATTAACGGAAAGCAGTAACATGCTACACTATTCTAATGCAAGCAGTATAGAGAAGAATAGGCGATATCTGGTGATCAAGGGGGGGCTTGCCTGGAAGCTCAGCCGAGAAGGAGGGGTCGTCAACAGCGTAGTCGGTCGAGGCACCAGCAGCGGCGTCGGTCTCGTAGTCTACCGGAGAGAAGAGGGGGAAGAAACAATGAATACAATGCAAACAGATGCATGACGATGCATGACAAAGCAAACAGCGGTGTTAGGTGTGCCCTAACGCGGTAAGAGGTGATACCGGCGAAGGGGGGAACCATCCGGGAAAGTATCCCCGGTGTTTCGCATTTTCAGACAGATGAACCGGAGGGGGAAAGTTGCGTGTTCGATATGCTAGGGGTGTGTGGCGGACGAACGGGCTGCGTATCCGGATTCGTCTCGTTGTTCTGAGCAACTTTCATGTAGAAAGTATTTTCATCTCAGCTACGGTTTATTTTATATGATTTTCTAAAGTTTTAAATTATTTTTAGAATTTATTTAATTAATTTAATCCAACATTATCCAGAACAGTGCATGCTGACGTCAGCATGACATCAGCAGTCAGCAGGAGTGTTGACTGGTCAAACTGACGTGTGGTCCTGTTCGTCATTGACTAGACTAACTAATCATGATTAATTAGTTTAATTAGTTATTTTGTTTAATTAATCAAAATTAATTAAGTTAATTAATTAATTAACTAATTAAATTATTATTCATTTATTTTATTATTATTATTATTAATTTCCATTTTTTTAAACGTTCTGGGGGATGGACCCCACTGGTCAGTGGCACGAAGGCCTTACCGGGCAAACGGGCCATGGGCATCGGGCGCAGCCAGGCGACAAGCGCCAGCCCACCCGACGGGGCGCTGCGGGCGCCGGTGTTGGTAAGACGGGCGCGGCGGGGGTGGCCGCCAGCGGGTGCGGCCAAGGGAGCGGGCGGCACATACGAAAAGGGGCGCCGGAGGGAGGTCATTGTGGCCGTGGGCGAAGTGGCAGAGGCGGCGGCGTAGCGGGGAGGCGTAGCCCAGTGTGGGAGGCCGTTGGCGGCGACAGCGGGGTCAGGCGGGTGAGCGGCACGGGCAGAAGCGGGCTGCGGCTGCAGCCGCGGGCGAGCCGGAGTGAGGGCAATGGGAGGGGCAGCTGGTGCGTGCGGGCAGCAGCAGGCGGGAGGTGCGGCGGCTTGACCGGAACAAGTACGATCGGGGCGCCATGGAGCAGAGAAGGGGGAGAGGAAGTCGGGGCTCACCGAGCCCTGTAGTTGAGCGAGGCGTGCTCGAGGAGGAGTCGGGGTCGGGCGCCGGCGAGGTAGGGTCGAGCGGCGGTCGGTGACGAGCGGTGATGGGGTCGAGGCGGCGAGGGGCGCCGGGTTCGTTCCCCTTCCCGATCCAGATCGGGATCGAGAGGTGGGGGAAGCAGACGAGGGGGAGACGGGGAAGCGAGGTCCGGCGAGGTGGTCCTCCAGGCGGCCTCGTCGAGGTGACTGCGACGGTGCGGCGATGGGGTCGGGGTCGCCCGATCCCGATCCAGTCGTGGGAGAGAGGGAGGAGTGAGTGGGGGTCGTGGGGAACGATGGGAGGAGTGGGGGGAGGGGGGGTTACGGGTTAGGGTTCGGTCTCCAGGGGGTTATGGAGGAGTGGAGGGGGCGACCCGGGCCAGGTGGGCCGGTTGGGCGGCCTGGTGGCCTGCTGGGACAAAGGCCAATGGGGGGGGGGGGTTCCTTTTCATTTTTGTTTTATCTTTTACCCTTTTATTTATTTTCTTTTTTTGTTTTAATTTTATTTCCCAAATTGTTTTAGTTTGGTAAAATATTCAATTAGCACCTAACATAGTAACATTAATTATACCACTGCCACAATAACTTTGGCACCTAGCTAAAATAGTTTAGTATTTTGTAAAATATATTAGGAGTCTAACTAATTGTTTTGCTGTTGTTTTAATCACTTTATGGTATTTAATTATTTTATAAAGATGTTGTTCCTCCACCAATAATATCCATGATTTATTTGTCACATTAAGAACATTTTAGTTTTGATTTTTGAAAACTTTAATTGTTTGACTTCATTTTAAATTTGAAATTTGAACGGAATTTGAATCATCGCAAGATTAACAACAGTAATCGTGGTGACGTGGCATCATTAGTGAAGGGTTACTGTAGCGTAACTATCCGGGCGTCACAGTGATGACCGCAACACGGGTGAGAAACTTGCCTGTATCCGATGGTACAACGATGCGGTTGCACGAGTTCACATTAGAACGAACGGGGTTGACATGGGCGCCCCGGTTTAATCATTTCCTTGATCGTCATAGTAGGCTGAGTATGATGGCCCACATATTGTGCCAGATCCCGCACTCATGGTGCCTATGAGAGGAAGAAGAAGAAAGAAGAGGTTCAGGAGTGACATGGATGATCTAGATGGATACACCAGAATGAAGCAATTTGGTAGTGGTCATTTCATGGAGGCACCGGACACCAACAATTGTGGATAATGCAACGAGACGGGGCACAATGTTAGGAGATGCACGAGAAGACCCATCAACACGAGCACTAGTCAAACACGTGGCGGTAGAGGAGGTTCCGCCGGCACACGAGGAGGAAGGACTAGTCTTGGAGGGGGCCGTGGAGGAAGGACTAGTCTTAGAGGGGGCCGTGGAGGACGGACGAGAGGTGGTGGTCGTGGATCCAGTGGTTCTAGGACACGTCGGGTTGATAGAGGAAGGCCTATCGACGTGTTGCTGAATCCGGATGGTTAAAATAATGTGAATGGTACTACTTGTCCCCCTCCATCTCAATTTGTTGATATATTTGCTTAACATCTTTAATTGTTTGCTTCTTTACATTTCAATTTGTTCATATGTTTGACTTATCATCTTCAATCGTTGTAGGCATGGCTTCATCCGGTTCCATGACCAGGCCACCGTGTGTTAACCAAGAAGACATGCCGAACAAGTGGGAGAACGCATCTTTGGACAAGGTGAAGGAGAAAGATGTGAAAATCTCACCATGTTGGTGTGGAGATGTTTGCAAGGTGAAGGTTTCCACCGACCGAAAGATGTTGGTGTGGGGTGTGCTGAATGAGTGAGTGTCGGGGACCAAAAGTCCCCCCTCCCAACCTTATCCACCCCAGGAATCTACCGCCAGGGCCCATGGCGGTAGGTGTTAGAAGCCTACCGCCAGGGGCAGTGGCGGTAGGCCCCTTTTCCATGTCAGCTACAGCTGACGGCCGTTAGGCGCCGTCCCGGCACCTATCGCCAGGGCCCACGGTGGTAGGTGTGGGGGGCTACCGCCAGGACCCCTGGCTATAGGCAAAAGGGCCAGATTTTAAATTTTTTTCAAACGTGGGTCAGATCCTGAATTTATACCCAAAAATGATCAAAACACGAAATTTTGCCTTCGCTGACGGCCTCCTGTCCCGCACGTCGTGTCCTGGCCCATTTTTTTTCCTTAGGTCAGATGGTGAGTGTTGCTTCCGTTCTCATCCGCTCATTTTCTGTAAAAAAACCTCTCAAAAAAGAGAGAGAAAAGGCGAGCACCATGATTCGACGAGACGCTTCGCTTTTGGAGGCCAGCATTGTCGTAGCCTTTGCCGTGTCCTCTAGAGACATATAGAGGAAGAAAAGAATCGCCAGGACTTGTCATGACATTTCCCCGTGAACTCGTTTGGCTACGTATGTGCATATGGAATCATCGTGCCTTGCTGCTCCTGTTCTATGTGTGAGGCTTTGGCTGCAACTTGTAACTCAATTGCATCAGAGATCAGATCAGTTTTTCTTTTGCTGGTACAGAGCATGGGTTTTTGGCTTGCAGCGCCTGTTTATCAGATCTCTGCTGCACAGAAATGATTTATTTAGGTGCAACTTTTTTTACGCAAATATATTGACACTTGGCGTGCTGAGTGCCTGCGTTTATGTTGAGTAAAAGTCGTGGCTTCTGGAGCTTAATGTGTGGACTTATTATGAGAGCCGAGAGTACTAAAGTTTGCTTCGGAATGCGTTTGAGCTGGGAGGATGATGTTGCATTAGGTTGGAGAACGACCCTGCACCTAAACCAGATAATAATCTAGTGCAAGACGGCCACATGGGCTGCTGAACAAATCTTAGCGCACTAGATTAATCAATATAGTTTATGCTCGGCGATGAGAACTATGATTAGTCATATGGTGACTAGATGAGATGAACTTGCTCGGCGTGAGATGACTAGCAAGACGGGCATGATTATAAGAAACATGAAAGATGTTTTGATCGGTTTGATTGTTCTAGGTTGATTGATTATTTGGCGGCATATAAAGGTTGAATGTTGAATAGAGCAGCTATAGGATTGTGGAATTTTGCACATCTTGTGGTATTTGACGATAGGGTTAATCATAATGATGGTGGCTACAAACGGTCTCCAATTTCACGAAAAAACCATCACAGAAGCATACTTGAATTTCCCAAAACCTCTTATGTCAAAGTAACTATTTGGTCAATGAACAGGCAAAAACAAAATGAACGGACATACACCATGAATTCCCATGTCTATAGTTTTGTTTATGATGGGGTTGAACACTTGGACCCAACATTCTCCTACCGTGGCATGAATCCCGTAATAACTTATGCATACCCACTTAGTTTTTTTTGTTGAGCTTTCATATACTTATAGCTCTAGTGCATCCGTTGCATGTCAATCCCTACTTACTCACATTGATATCTATTGATGGGCATCTCCATAGCCCGTTGATACGCCTAGTTGATGTGAGACTATCTTCTCCTTTTTTGTCTTCTCCACAACCACCATTCTATTCCACATATAGTGCTATGTCCATGGCTCACGCTCATGTATTGCGTGAAGATTGAAAAAGTTTGAGAACACCAAAAGTATGAAACAATTGTTTGGCTTATCATCGGGGTTGTGCATAATTTAAACATTTTGTGTGGTGAAGATAGAGCATAGCCAGACTATATGATTTTGTAGGGATAACTTTCTTTGGCCATGTTATTTTGGGAAGACATAATTGCATAGTTAGTATGCTTGAAGTATTATTATTTTTATGTCAATATTAAACTTTTGTCTTGAATCTTTTGGATCTGAATATTCAATATTCATACCACAATTAAGAGAATTACATTGAAAATTATACCAAGTAGCATTCCACATCAACAATTCTGTTTTTATCATTTACCTACTCGAGGACGAGCAGGAATTAAGCTTGGGGATGCTTCATACGTCTCCAATGTATCTATAATTTTTTATTGTTCCATGCTATATTATATTCTGTTTTGGATGTTAATGGCTTTATTATACACTTTTATATTATTTTTGGGACTAACCTATTAACCGGAGGCCCAGCCCAGAATTGCTGTTTTTTTGCCTATTTCAGTGTTTCGCAGAAAAAGAATATCAAACGGAGTCCAAACGGAATGAAACCTTTGGGCACATGATTTTTGGAACGAACGTGATCCACAGGACTTGGACCCTACGTCAAGAAAGCTACTAGGAGGGCACGAGGTAGGGGGCGCGCCTACCCCCCTGGGTGCCCTCCACCCTCGTGGGGCCCACGTTGCTCCACCGACGTACTTCTGCCTCCTATATATACCTACGTACCCCCAAACTACCAGATACGGAGCCAAAAACCTAATTCCACCGCCGCAACCTTTTGTACCCGTGAGATCCCATCTTGGGGCCTTTTCCGGCGCTCCGCCGGAGGGGGCATTGATCACGGAGGGCTTCTACATCAACACCATAGCCTCTTCGATGATGTGTGAGTAGTTTACCTCAGACCTTCGGGTCCATAGTTATTAGCTAGATGGCTTCTTCTCTCTCTTTGGATCTCAATACAAAGTTCTCCACGATTCTCGTGGAGATCTATTCGATGTAATCTTCTTTTTGCGGTGTGTTTGTTGAGACCGATGAATTGTGGGTTTATGATCAAGTTTATGTATGAACAATATTTGAATCTCCTCTGAATTCTTTTATGTATGATTGGTTATCTTTGCAAGTTTCTTCGAATTATCAGTTTGGTTTGGCCTACTAGATTGATCTTTCTTGCAATGGGAGAAGTGCTTAGCTTTGGGTTCAATCTTGCGGTGTCCTTTCCCAGTGACAGCAGGGGCAGCAAGGCATGTATTGTATTGTTGCCATCGAGGATAACAAGATGGGGTTTATATCATATTGCATGAGTTTATCCCTCTACATCATGTCATCTTACTTAAAGCGTTACTCTGTTCTTACGAACTTAATACTCGAGATGCATGCTGGATAGCGGTCCATGTGTGGAGTAATAGTAGTAGATGCAGGCAGGAGTCGGTCTACTTGTCACGGACGTGATGCCTATATACATGATCATACCTAGATATTCTCATAACTATGCTCAATTTTATCAATTGCTCAACAGTAATTTGTTCACCCACCGTAATACTTATGCTATCTTGAGAGAAGCCACTAGTGAAACCTATGGCCCCCGGGTCTATTTTCCATCATATTAATCTTCCAACACTTAGCTACTTTTATTGCCTTTTATTTTATTTTGCATCTTTATTATAAAAATACCAAAAATATTATCTTATCATATCTATCAGATATCACTTTCGTAAGTGACCGTGAAGGGATTGACAACCCCTTTATTGCGTTGGTTGCGATGATCTTATTTGTTTGTGTAGGTGCGAGGGACTCGTGTGTGGCCTCCTACTGGATTGATACCTTGGTTCTCAAAAACCGAGGGAAATACTTACGCAACTTTGCTGCATCACCCTTTCCTGTTCAAGGGAAAACCAACGCAGTGCTCAAGAGGTAGCAAGAAGGATTTCTGGCGCCGTTGCCGGGGAGTCTACGCAAAAGTCAACATACCAAGTACCCATCACAAACCCTTATCCCTCGCATTACATCATTTGCCATTTGCCTCTCGTTTTCCTCTCCCCACTTCACCCTTGCCGTTTTATTCACCCTCTCTTTTCCATTTACCCCTCTTCCGTTGGTCCTTCTGTTTGCTCGTGTTACCATGTGCCTTCTTTTTGCTTGCATCTTCGCTTGCTAAAAGTTTATGGATCCTCATCCACTTGCTAATCTCTTTAAGAGATCCAATTATGATGAACCTATTGCTAGTGAGTTTTGTGCACTAGATTATCTTTATGAGGTTTTGCTTGAAATTCGTGAATCTGAAAATTGTGATGAAGTGTTGAAAGAAGAAACTTATGAAGTGATTCACGATAGATCTTTGAATAAAAAGCATGATTGCAATGATGTTATTATAAATTCTATTAATTTCAATTGTGCTAATAATATGCAAAACCCTAAGCTTGGGGATGCTAGTTTTGCTATGACTACTACTTGTTGCAATGATCATGATTGGGGTGATTCTTCCTATGATCTTGAAAATTTATTTAAGTCCCATGATGAATATGAGATTGATAATAGTGTTTGCTATAACATTGAAAGTGGGTTTGGAAGAGTGTCAACTTTAGATCCCACATATTTGGATTTTGATCAATCTTATGAAGTTTTTGATAAAAGTGAGTTTGGAGAGGTCATGACTTTAGCTAATGTTAATCCCACTACTTTGGAAGAGTGTCAACTTTGCATACATGTGGATCGTGTTAAGCATATGTTTTGATAGCTATATTGTTGAATTTGCTTATGATTCTACATGTAATTATTATGAGAGAGGAAAATATGGTTGTAGAAATTTTCATGTTCCTAAATTACCTCTCGTTATGTTGAGATTGCTTTTGTTTCTTTCCGCTTCCTTGCATATGCTAGTTTTTGCTTCCCTTGATAATTTGTTTGCCTATAAGATGCCTATGCATAGGAAGTATGTTAGACTTAGATGTGTTTGTCACGTGTTTTATGATGCTCTCTTTGCACTTCAATTCTTGTCTTTCATGTGAGCATCATTAAAATTATCTATGCCTAGCTAGGGGCGTTAAACGATAGCGCTTGTTGGTAGGCAACCCAATTTTATTTTTAGTTTTCTGCCTTTTGCTTATGTTTAGGAATAAAACTTTAATCTAGCCTATGGTTAGATTTGTTTTTATGTTTTAATTAGTGTTTGTGCCAAGTTAAACCTATAGGATCTATTTGGATGATAGTTATTTGACCTTGCTGAAAATTCCAGAAACTTTCTGTTCACGAAAACAATTGTTAAAAATCACCAGAATGTGATAAAATATTGATTCCAATTGCAGCAGATCAATAAACAAATTTTCTAGGTCTTCCTATTTTGGTAGATGTTTTGGAGTTCCAGAAGTTTGCGTTAGTTACAGATTGCTACAGACTGTTCTGTTTTTGACAGATTCTGTTTTTCGTGTGTTGTTTGCTTATTTTGATGAATCTATGGCTAGTAAAATAGTTTATAAACCATAGAGAAGTTGGAATACAGTAGTTTTAACACCAATATAAATAAAGAATGAGTTCATTACAGTACCTTGAAGTGGTCTTTTGTTTTCTTTCGCTAACGGAGCTCACGAGATTTTCTATTAAGTTTTGTGTTTTGAAGTTTTCAAGTTTTGGGTCAAAGATTTGATGGATTATGGAATAAGGAGTGGCAAGAGCCTAAGCTTGGTGATTCCCATGGCACCCCAAGATAATCTAAGGACACCAAAAAGCCAAAGCTTGGGGATGCCCCGGAAGGCATCCCCTCTTTCGTCTACTTCCATCGGTAACTTTACTTGGAGCTATATTTTTATTCACCACATGATATGTGTTTTGCTTGGAGCGTCTTGTATTATTTGAGTCTTTATTTGTTAGTTTGCCACAATCATCCTTGATGTACACACCTTTTGAGAGAGACACACATGATTCGAAATTTGTTAGAATACTCTATGTGCTTCACTTATATCTTTTGAGCTATATAATTTTTGCTCTAGTGCTTCATTTATATCTTTTAGAGCACGGTGGTGGATTTGTTTTATAGAAACTATTGTTCTCTCATGCTTCACTTAGATTATTTTGAGAGTCCTACAAAACAGCATGGTAATTTGCTTAAATTGAGAAATTTGTCCTAAGGTAATAGGCATCCAAGATTAGTAAAAAAAATCTTATGAGTGTGTTGAATACTATGAGAAGTTTGATGTTTGATAATTGTTTTGAGATATAAAGATGTTGATATTAGAGTCATGCTAGTTGAGTAGTTGTGGATTTGAGAAATACTTGTGTTAAGGTTTGTGATTCCCGTAGCATGCACGTATGGTGAACCGTTATGTGATGAAGTCGGAGCATAATTTATTTATTGATTGTATTCCTTATGAGTGGCGGTCGGGGATGAGCGATGGTCTTTTCCTACCAATCTATCCCCCTAGGAGCATGCGCGTAATACTTTGCTTTGATAACTTGTAGATTTTTGCAATAAATATTGAGTTCTTTATGACTAATGTTGAGTCCATGGATTATACTCACTCTCTTCCTTCCACCATTGCTAGCCTCTCTAATATCGCGCACTTTTCGCCGGTATCATACACCCACCATATACCTTCGTCAAAACAGCCACCATACCTACCTATCATGGCATTTCCATAGTCATTCCGAGATATATTGCCATGCGACTTACCACCGTTCCGTTTATTATGACATGCTCCATCATTGTCATATTGCTTTGCATGATCATGTAGTTGACATTGTATTTGTGGCAAAGCCATCGTTCATAATTATTTCATATATGTCACTCTTGATTCATTGCATATCCCGGTACACCGCCGGAGGCATTCACATAGTCATATTTTGTTCTAAGTATTGAGTTGTAATTATTGAGTTGTAAGTAAATAAAGGTGTGATGATCATCATTATTAGAGCATTGTCCCAAGTGAGGAAAGGATGATGAAGACTATGATTCCCCCACAAGTCGGGATGAGACTCCGGACTAATAATAAAAAAAAGGCCATAAAAAAGAGAAAAGGCCCAAATAAAAAATAAGAGAACAAGAGAGAAGGGACAATGTTACTATCTTTTTACCACACTTATGCTTTAAAATAGCACCATGATCTTCATGATAGAGAGTCTCCTATGATATCATTTTCATATAATAGTGGGAATTTTTCATTATAGAACTTGGCTACTATATTCCAATGATGGGCTTTCTCAAAATGCCCTAGGTCTTCGTGAGTAAGTGAGTTGGATGCACACCCACTTAGTTTCTTTTGTTGAGCTTTCATATACTTATAGCTCTAGTGCATCCGTTGCATGGCAATCCCTACTCACTCACGTTGATATCTATTGATGGGCATCTCCATAGCCCGTTGATACGCCTAGTTGATGTGAGACTATCTTCTCTTTTTTTGTCTTCTCCACAACCACCATTCTATTCCACATATAGTGCTATGTCCATGGCTCACGCTCATGTATTGCGTGAAGATTGAAAAAGTTTGAAAACACCAAAAGTATGAAACAATTGCTTGGCTTGTCATCGGGGTTGTGCATGATTTAAATATTTTGTGTGGTGAAGATAGAGCATAGCCAGACTATATGATTTTGTAGGGATAACTTTCTTTGGCCATGTTATTTTGAGAAGACATAATTGCTTAGTTAGTATGCTTGAAGTATTATTATTTTTATGTCAATATTAAACTTTTGTCTTGAATCTTTCGGATCTGAATATTCATACCACAATTAAGAAAATTACATTGAAAAATATGCCAAGTAGCATTCCACATCAAAAATTCTGTTTTATCATTTACCTACTCGAGGACGAGCAGGAATTAAGCTTGGGGATGCTTGATACGTCTCCAACGTATCTATAATTTTTTATTGTTCCATGCTATATTATATTCTGTTTTGGATGTTAATGGCTTTATTATACACTTTTATATTATTTTTGGGACTAACCTATTAACCGGAGGCCCAGCCCAGAATTGCTGTTTTTGCCTATTTCTGTGTTTCACAGAAAAAGAATATCAAACGGAGTCCAAACGGAATGAAACCTTCGGGAACGTGATTTTTGGAACGAACGTGATCCAGAGGACTTGGACCCTACATCAAGAAAGCTACCAGGAGGGCACGAGGTAGGGGGGCGCGCCTACCCCCCGGGCACGCCCTCCACCCTCGTGGGGCCCACGTTGCTCCACCGATATACTTCTTCCTCCTATATATACCTATGTACCCCCAAACTACGAGATACGGAGCCAAAAACCTAATTCCAACGCCGCAACCTTCTGTACCTGTGAGATCCCATCTTGGGGCCTTTTCCGGCACTCCGCCCACGGTTCACGGAGGGCTTCTACATCAACACCATAGCCTCTTCGATGATGTGTGAGTAGTTTACCTCAGACCTTCGGCTCCATAGTTATTAGCTAGATGGCCTCTTCTCTCTCTTTGGATCTCAATACAAAGTTCTCCACGATTCTCGTGGAGATCAATTCGATGTAATCTTCTTTTTGCGGTGTGTTTGTTGAGACCGATGAATTGTGGGTTTATGATCAAGTTTATCTATGAGCAATATTTGAATCTTCTCTGAATTATTTTATGTATGATTGGTTATCTTTGCAAGTTTCTTCGAATTATCAGTTTGGTTTGGCCTACTAGATTGATCTTTCTTGCAATGGGAGAAGTGCTTAGCTTTGGGTTCAATCTTGCGGTGTCCTTTCCCAGTGACAGCAGGGGCAGCAAGGCACGTATTGTATTGTTGCCATCGAGGATAACAAGATGGGGTTTATATCATATTGCATGAGTTTATCCCTCTACATCATGTCATCTTACTTAAAGCGTTACTCTGTTCTTACGAACTTAATACTCGAGATGCATGCTGGATAGCGGTCCATGTGTGGAGTAATAGTAGTAGATGCAGGCAGGAGTCGGTCTACTTGTCACGGACGTGATGCCTATATACATGATCATACCTAGATATTCTCATAACTATGCTCAATTCTATCAATTGCTCAACAGTAATTTGTTCACCCACCGTAATACTTATGCTATCTTGAGAGAAGCCACTAGTGAAACCTATGGCCCCGGGTCTATTTTCCATCATATTAATCTTCCAGCACTTAGCTATTTTTATTGCCTTTTATTTTATTTTGCATCTTTATTATAAAAATACCAAAAATATTATCTTATCATATCTATCAGATATCACTTTCGTAAGTGACCGTGAAGGGATTGACAACCCCTTTATTGCGTTGGTTGCGAAGATCTTATTTGTTTGTGTAGGTGCGAGGGACTCGTGCGTGGCCTCCTACTGGATTGATACCTTGGTTCTCAAAAACCGAGGGAAATACTTACGCAACTTTGCTGCATCACTCTTTCCTCTTCAAGGAAAACCAACGCAGTGCTCAAGAGGTAGCAATAAAGATTTCTGGCGCCGTTGCCGGAGAGTCTACGCAAAAGTCAACATACCAAGTACCCATCACAAACCCTTATCCCTCGCATTACATCATTTGTCATTTGCCTCTTGATGATTTGTCCGCGTAGTCGAGGATGACATGATTAACGTGCTTTGTTAGCTGCAGCTGCAATGGCCGGCAAGCCTCGCGCCGCCACAACCATTTTGTGCTGGGTCGTTGACACCGTGCACATGGCCATCAAGCCTGATCTCCTTCTTCCTCTATCTAGAAACACCATCTTTGGTCCAATCCTTCATGCGCCGTCGCCTCCTCTGACAGAAAATTCTCGGTCATTCACGCGTCTGGGTCGTCCTACTGTTTTTACATCGCTCCGTCGTCCGTATGGTGGTCTCCAAGCTGAATCAAGATCGGGGCGCAGAAGTTTGACCCTGTATGTACATCCAGTAGCACGATTCGAGGCTGCAGATTCATGATCCTCCCCTGTCTTTCTCCCATCTTCCTCTTTTCTCGTGTGGCTTATTCAATCACGTGTGAGTCTGTTGTTTCTAAAGTTGGTGCCAGCATGATTCCTTACTCGCAAGAGGTTGGTCTGGGGTGCTGGTAGAGGCGTCCTGAATTGATCAAGATCAGTGCAGAGTGAGGCGGGTGCGTACTGAGTAGACGAGGATGTGCAGGAAGTTATACAGGGAGCAGCGATGGGTGCTTGGGAGGTTAGGCGATTGGGGGGCAGTGATCTTGGAGTAAGCAACAATCGTACATTTGCCGACATCGATGGCGACGGAGCAGACAAATAATACAGGCAGGTCTGCATGACGCCACAAACCCACCGACAAGGATTAGCTCAAGATGTCGTCAAGCCAATTTGCCGATGGCTACGATTAGTAGGCATGGTCATGGTGCTGCAGCTCCGACACATCTTTAGCCCATCAAGTATCGGGTTTGTCCATCCTTTTATGTACCAGCTCAATTTAGTGGATGTTTTAATTAATGGACTGCATAAAAACAATCCCCGGCAAACTAGGCATCCGTAGCACTCTTACTTTTAAAGGACAAGGAAACCTCAAATAGATTGTAGAAGAAGAACGCACAGTGACAGCTCAAATAGCTTCTTTGCTCGACCTGTACATGCTGGTGGCATACTGCCTAAGACAAGCAAGTTTGATATAGTGCGCGGAGCTACGTAACTAGGGCATGGCCCGTCCTACTTTTCTGCAAAAATACATATTTGTAACTAGGCCCAAGCCACGCAGTACAACAACACAGGCCAGCTACAGCAGCCCAGGTGTAGCACAGGTTCAGTTTGGCCCGCCCAACATTCTCTGTGTAGCTCCGCCACTGATAGTGTGCACTTTAGATTTGGATAGTTGATACTTTGAGGCAAGGTGTCATAGCTACTTACTGTATGTAAATATTTGTAGACCAAAAGGTGGAGGTTCATGCTCACATATGTTCATAAATTTCATGCTTTGTCGACAAATGCTGACAATGTCCACCATGTTGCGCCAGTGCATGCACTGACCTAAGTATTTAGCCTGTCAAATTATGGTCTCCGCTCCGAACAGTTTTAACATGGCCCTTCTTATTTTTTTTTCACATGAAAGGTAATATTATATAATAGATTTGAGCCGTTGATCTCATTAATTAGTGGTCTGGTTAACTCTTACCTTCTTACCCCACATGCATGTAAAAAAGGGAGGTAAGAGGGAGTATGTTAAAATTTGCCTTCCGCTCCATCGTAGGTGCGTGCAGGAACCGTACTCACTGCTCTCCCTTGTGAGTGTCCTTATGCTGATCTCCAGCGAGGTAAGCGCCCCCCTCAACCTTCCGTCAGCACTACACTCACACTGATATTGACTACCTTAACCCGTGCCGTGATGTTGCCGTTGCCATCCCGCCCTCGACCTTGGTATGAGGTGCGTGATCCAGGACAAAATATTTTACATCCGACTCTGAAGTATTAGCCATCCTAGTTGCTTTTAACCCCTTCACCTGTCACGGGTCACGGAGCCGGTAACTCTACGATGGGAGATAGGGAGAAATCTAAGGAAGCGACGGGAAGTAGGGGATAATCGATGGATAATGGGAGGATGGAGATGGATGTCTGATACAACAATGTCCCCATTGTTAACGAAATACTTCATTAACAATGCCCGTTTAATCAATGGTGAATCACTCCCTTCTTCTACATTATAGGTATTACTATGTTCTGGGTGGATTGATTTACAAAATGCAATTTTATTACCCCGTCGCAACGCACGGGCTCTTTTGCTAGTTGGTACTCAAACATACACTCATCACTTACATCCGCCATGTCTTCCTGCATATAACATATGAAATCCACAGTTGGTGTTTATCAATGTTGCAGGTGTAAAATAGCTCATAGGCAAAGACAAGTGCATGAAAAAGACTGTGCTCGTTTGACATGTGAGGGCAACCAATCATCAACGTCCAAAAAGTACTATCCTAGCATGCATGATGACTGGAATAAACTATATTGCATGCACTATGGAAACCTAAAGTGATGATGACTAGAATAAACTAAACTAAGTGAACTATGGAACCGGTATCTCATATTTCCATATGCAAGCAAGCCTCCAACGCCATGATGAAGCTTTCATCTCAAACGTCAAGTAAGTCACTTTTTTTCTTCGGTACTAAAGGGAGTAAGCAATGGCCTCAGCATCTTAGTTAAACACACATGATGCAATTAGCTCAAGAGAAACTATGCCACGATGAAGCTTTCCATTCGTTGTTCGGTACAAATCTCGCATGGCAAATACTGCTAAATTACATAATCATGTAGGGTTGAGGTGGTACTGCGTGCATGGTGGATGGGCGCAAGGGCCAAGAGAACGAGCAGAACGCCAATATGGATTCATACCTTAAGGGTGGTACGCGGGAAGAGATGGGATCGCCCGCCGCCGTCGCCGCCGATTCAGCCGGGCAGATCCGGCCTTCTTCTTCTTCGGTGACAGCGTGGGGTGGGGGGGCTAGGGTTGGTTGAGTGGAGGACGAGGACGAGGACGGTGAATTTATTCGTCTCACCGGGCACGTCGGGGACGAAGAAGGTCAGGAGCACGACGGCGAGGGATAGATCGGACGAGGACTACGAACTCGATCGAGTAGACGTGGATCTGGTCCTCGGGTGATCGGTTCACGAAAAGATATTTTCTCCTGGACCATTATGCCCTTATCGGAACTAAAATATTAAATTTAATCAGTTTTGATTTTCACAAGATCGGATGGCTAATAAAAATCAGAGGTGTAATTACCGGAGTACTAACCCAATCACCGTAAAACAGCTCTAAAAAAATATAAAATATTACAGCTCGCCCTAAAGAAAACCCCGTACCTCAGATTTTCAGTTTTTGCCCTGTGTTTACTGTTTCCTCTATCGCACAAAAGCACCGCGCACACCCACGACAGCTTCTTCGCCATGGCTCCCCGTCGAAGCAGCAACTAATAACAGTAGGTGACCAGGCAGTGGAGACCGTCCCGGGCAGAGCAGCTCGGGGGCTCGCTGGAGTCCTGGTCGAGGCGGAGGCGTGGGACAGCGTGAGCTCGTGTCCAGAAGACATGGACACATGGAGTGAGGTAGGGACCGGACATGGTGAGAGGCGGAGATAGCCAGAGCCAGACAGCGTGGTGGTGCCACACCGTTCCCCGACGCGCTTCCGCCTGCCACGCCACGGGCTTGGGAACGACGACGCGTGGGCGGGCGGTGTCCACGTCGTCCGGCTCGAGAACGGTGGCGCGTGGGTGGGCGCCATCTGTGGGCTCTGCAGCCTCTGGTGTCGGATCAAACTCAAGACAGGATCTATCCAAGCGCTATGAGCTCCCTGTCCATGGAGGATCCATGCGGATCGGGACAAAAGGTCCCAATTGCAATCTTTATTTTGCTTGTAGGGGGCTTTATGCTACTGTATTTTGCAGGAACCTTGTTGTAAAGTCAACTATTGATTTTTTTGCGAGAAAAAGTCAACTATTGATATATTTTTTTGTGAGAAAAAGTCAACTATTGATAGTGGGCTCCACATTTGGCCTAAAACAATTTATACGAGATCTATTCTGCCGACACACACATCATACGTAAAAGCATTTTACGGTATCCCTTAAAACGATTTTGCATGAACTAAGTTGTCACAGCCCTAAATTATTTGCTTGTAAATAGTTGCATTAGAAGCGAATATCCAATTCGGTGCCTGGCTCTAGATGAACCCGGTGAACAGCAACGCCATAAAAAATAGAAAAAAAAATAAAAAATCATTTTTTTTTGCTTGGAAGATGTTTGAGTGCAGGATGTGCGTGCAATATTTCATCCCATTTGAACATTTGTGGAACTCGTAGCAAAAAAAGAGAAAACCAGCCAAAAGGTGCGTGAACTTACTCATAGAGCTGAATTTTGTCTTTTTTGTCGCGCACACCTCGAATGTCAAAACTCCACCAAATTTCGCGCTACTCGAAAGTCAAAACTCCACCAAATTTTGCACGAACAACACGCACACAAGCATCTTGCTTTTAAAAAAATCAGATTTTTTTGATTTTTTTTCTATTTTTGTGAATTTTTTATTTTGCCCGGGCTTATCTAAGCCCGGGTGCTGAAATGCCGCTCTCCATTAGAAGCACTCATGCACCATATTTCAATTCCCTGAAATTTTGAGTTGAGGAATTTAAAGCACCAAAATTAAATAAAAAGGGCCAAGAACGCTAGAAATCTCATTCAATTTTTCCAAGATGGCCTTATACAATGTTTGGAAATTTTATCAAGGCCTAGATTCCAAACCAAAATTTATGAACATTTTTAAGGAATTATTTTGGCCTTTGAATATAAATCAATAACTATTTGCATTTGGAAGTATATTCATAATATATGGAATATATTTCCAAAAAACTCTGAAATAAGCTCTTAAGAAAAGTTGCCTCTGAGCCCAGCCATAAAAATATGATTGGCCCCAGCCCAGCTAACACCCAGCTGAACAAGCTCAAAATGCAGCCCAATTACAGTCGTAAACTCTCTAAATTGGCAAAGTGGTACGTGGATATACTTCTCACTATGAGAGGAGTGGATAGAACTTGTATCAGGTACAAATA
Source organism: Aegilops tauschii subsp. strangulata (assembly GCF_002575655.3). Lineage (NCBI taxonomy): Eukaryota > Viridiplantae > Streptophyta > Magnoliopsida > Poales > Poaceae > Aegilops > Aegilops tauschii. The sequence continues at coordinate 569,050,859 of NC_053041.3, forward strand.
AATCCTTCTCGTGCAAATCACAGCATTGGCTGTAGACAGACGGTGTTTTGTACTTCCTCCATAACAAAATGTAAGACATTTTTATGCCCTATGCAAAATAAAATAAAAAATCTTACATTTTGGTACAGAGAGAGTACATGGCTGTCCGGCTGTCCCAGACAGGGAGACAAAATGGCAGCGACTATGCTTCTTGACCGCGCCAGAGCATGTCACATGAGGTAAAACTGCTGATTTGCAAAGGGGGGAGAATGCAGGAAAACCGATCTGATTTGAGGGTGAAGACCGATTTACAAGACAGGAGCACACAGAAAAAAATCTGGTTTGAGGATGGATGGTTGCACCAAGTACTTCCCCAGTGATGATTTGTCTACACTGGTAGTGACAGGTCCTACTGAGATGGGAATCAATTGGATGTATCCAAACATAAGGATCCTGCACACGATAGAGAAACATCCGTCAGACAAGGCATCCAACTTACAAAAAAAGAAGTTCAAATAGTGGTATTTTGTTTTGAATCCTTAGGAGCCCAAAAATAGCCCCGTAAAAAAATAACTTAGAAATTAGTTCAAATCTGAACTAAAGGCATTTTAAGACAGTTCAAAATTTTGCATGCCCAAGCCACTATGCCTACTCTAGTGCATGTTTTTGCCACCATCGGCCAAACTAAGGCAACCAAAACGTTGGCCAATATTTTGGCTAGTCACGTTTTTGGTAGGCTTCACTTTGGCTCAAACCAAACACACCCTACATCCTTATAGTTTCCAAACAAATACCTCTCCAAACAGCACATGCACCCCTACAGAAGCAAGAGAAAAACCCAGAGACACGAAAATGAAATAAAATGCAATATGCAGGGTAAATCCCCTGTCTGATAGACCATGCACCCTTCATCGAAAACAATTACAAAAAGATAATCCCCTCTGCAAAGCACCGCATATGCTTAGGAACAAGAGACACATACATATGACATGCACAGAAGAAACCCCTTCCTCGCCACATGAACAAAGTTCAAGGTCATGGTCAAGGCTCTGTATCTATCTGATGATAGCTAAGTCAATATCCTATTGTGCCGCATGGATATATTCTCGGCGCAGTTATACAACATGTAAAAATAACTGAAATAGAAAATAAAATTAATAGGATGAACAAAAAATGTAATTTTAACAATAGCCAGTTGACAAAAGAAGGGTCTAGATATGAAAATAGCACTATGTTATAAGTAGTTAGTCATCATTGTAACCTTCATTAATCAATCAGTCTTCTTCTGGATCTTCTGGGCGCTGTAAAAAGGTAAGATCAAATGAGCACGGGGGCTTCTCTGGAGCAAATGACAAACGAGAGTATATAATTCTCATTGTTCCAATCACAGGTACAACCAAGAAGTTCATTATACAGCAATGTAACATCCGCTGTGAGGCCGAATTATCGGCTGGGCCAATTAACTTTTAGGCATTTTTTAGAGCAAAACTGGCCCATTCCCTCCCTACTTTTCAATTTGCAAGTTTAGGGCCTTCCAGATTGGCTGAATAATCACCAAAACATCAAGGCAACAATTTTCCTTTTTGCTATGTAGCCTAGGATTGCATATTTAGACACTTGTACATTGCATGCTCCTGTATAGCCTAGGATATATAGATATGGCCCTAATTAATCTCCCGATAAATGGCTTAGCGATAAATTCAGTTAAATGGCTGATTTGCCGATTAATCCCTACTCAGCACCCGACCGATATGGTACCTGTTACCGATATCCTGAACATTGGTTCTAGGATCGAAAGATGATATGTCTATGTAAATATGAGTAATCCAATGGCTATTTAAACATCAAAGAAAAAAATTCAACCATGTTTTACTGAATTTGGTAGCAGATTCGAAGCACAAGCTAGCAAGTAACTTATCATAGTACTCCCTCCTTTCCGGTTTATTTGGCTCATCTTGCAAATCACATCAACCAAGGAGGACCTACTTAAGTGCTAAACAACATATTTGATACTACATGCATGGCCCTCTCACTCCTTCATGCATTGGTTTATTCTAAGCTGGGAACGGGAATTTGATAGAATTTAATGTGGACATAGCTATATTTGCATGTTTCCAAGACAATGAGCCTTACAAATGATAGCTTTCTGGTTTTTGAGATAGGCCATGTGCCCCTCTAAACCGGAAAGGCGGTAGTAGTACTTCTTTTAGACTACAGTTAGCTACAAAATATGTGGGTTGTCCAAGAAAGCAAGGTATGACAGAACCCAAAAGCTCCAAAAGACAAACGAAATCAACTAGTTCAGTTACTAAGAATGTCATACCGGTAGGAAGTCCCAATCTTCCTCTCTCATATCAAATTTTTCAGTAGTTTCTTCATCAAGCAGTAACTGAACCAAAACAAATAATATAATATATAAATTGCCATTAGATATCATGTAAAAATCATCTGTTGAAAAACTCACAGTATGCATTCCAGTGTACTCATCATAGTCATGTACAACTGCTGGGACATACCTGAAAGGCAGAATGTTGAAAGACAAGGGGTTAAACCGGGCTGGCAACTGAAAACAACAGATAAAAGGACATCTAACGTCATCCAGCAGATATGAAGTTGTGAAGGCATTACATTTTATCTCGTCGATCCCATAAACGGATGATCTCCCCAATACAATTATCTGAGGTTGTCTTTCTTTTCTTTATGTCGTGCTGATCTTGCGAGCTTCCTGAGTTGCCATTGTGAAGAACAAATGAGTTGAACGACTTAGACGTGCCAACCATTTTTCTGCAGTTTGAAGACCCACAATGACAATCTTGATCTGCTCCAAACTGGACAAATCTGTATATAAGGACATAGATTAGAAACAGGAATAGTTTTGTGTACACCATGCGATAAAGCAAGGTGGGCGAAACAAAAAATAATAATGAAAAAAGAATTATAAACCCAGGAAACTGAATGGCCATACTTATAGTCATAGGTCAGCTCCTCCCCTCTCTCTATGTCACAAAGAGCAAAAATTCCAACTCTGGTCTGTCCATCCACAGTCCTGAAAATAATGTGATATCCGTAGCAAGTATCAGGGTCATCAGCATGGATATAGAATAAGCAGTACAATATAACTAACCATTTCTGCATCTCTGTGTTTGTTCACAACTATGATTGATAAACCTGGACTTGTTCCCCTTGTTTGTCGCATCAATGACCATATTGCTACTGACCTCACAAAGATAGAAGTTAGTGTAACGTTGTCTCTTCATTTTCCATAGTCTTTCCTCACAAGTTCTGTCATCAATAACTACAATATTGATGCAAGATATATGTATATTAGTTTGATCGCCCAATATACAATGTGAGTAACCATCATAATATATAATACTTGCATTTGTCTGCATTTCATTTACTTGCTCAAAATAGATTTCTACAAACCCATACCTTCTCCAACATATTCTATAACAAATTCTCCTTTCTTTATTTCGTCCTCGGCTATCAATCCAAAGCCGCATTTCTCTGTCTAGAATAATATAACAGTCTTTTAGGGAACTGTTGGAAAGTGAAAAATAATACATACCAATTAAAGGTTTTATGAAACAATTAAATTTATACACCACTTCACCTGAAATCTAGAGAACGGTCATTAAATAAAAATGTTTGGTTATACGTCAAAAAAACATCAAACATGAAACAACTTGCTTAGATTCTCTGTGGACTTATTAACACATAAGAGCAAACTTTCCTCCTCGCATTTATTTTTGCCAATTGTGAAGTATTCGATGTTGAAGTATTGATTGTACTGTGCATGAAGAATGAAGATACTGCCTCACAAGATAAAGAAAGTTTCATATAGGGATTTGCGATGGTTTAAGGTACAGGATCAGTTGCGCACAAAACGTGACTATATGTTGGATATTTTGCTAACATGCAGATATAAGGGCCAGCTCAAATATGAAGTACAGGGACAAGTAATGTTCCTAAGATATCTCTGAATTATATATAGTTCCAGAAAGAAATACAAAATAACTTGCAAGTAGGGAAAAACATTATATGTAACGTAACATCATAAGGAAAAACAATACCAGACAACACGGTAGCATAAATTGACCTAGGAGCCACAGTGCAATACTGACTATAGAAACAAATGTCTTCAACGGTAAAATCATCAGAGTACATATAACCAAGAAAATGACGCAAATTTTGTTAAGTTGGTCCTGGTGGACAAGGCAAATATAGCACAAGTTATCTGCACAGATTCGACATGTATGTATAGGATATAGCTAAATATGATAGGTCAAGAATATTTTCCTCTGTTTGTATCCCCTAAGGTGTTCATAAACACAAATTAGGTTGCATACGGACAGGTAACTGTTAGCTGCACAGACTAACATTACAACCCACCAGAATCAAGAACCTGCGGTGAAAAATATTGGAAGTCAGAGGAGGCCATAGCCACTGTTGGAGTTGCCGACAGCAGCAGGTTTTGGGAGAGGAGAATAGCAGCGGCCAGCAGGCACCTGTGGCGTGAATAGGCCTTGCTGTGGTGGATTTGCGCTGCCAGCATCATTGCAGCAGTAACATGGGACAAAAAGGATGTCCGGACGAGTCAAGGACACACAAACTTGATGTCAAGAAAACTGAGGCGGCCTGGCATTGGGTTGAACCACAGGGGGAAGGACGAGGGCTGGTGCGCGGCAGCCGGCGGCGTGGCGCCGTCCTTGCGACGGGAGCAGCGGTGGTGAAGGCAGGAGGCGGCTAGGGTTTAGGTCTCCCGGCTCCCTAAGGGAAGCCGAGCAAATTATGATTGCTTCTTGCTTGATTAGATTGATACGTCTCCTCTCCTTATATAGGGAGGTTTACTTGACTCCTAAGCAAACGATCCTAATACGATAAGATAATTGGGCTAAGCCCCTAATTAAGATACTTGGGCCATAACCCACTGGGCTAAGCCCCTATGCCGGTCATAACACTTCTCCCCGCCTGCACAAACAGCTCGTCCTCGAGCTGTAAGGTGGGGAAGCGCTTGCTGAACTCCTCGAGGTGATCAACCAGCGTCAAACACCTTCGCGACAGCTGGGGCGGCAAGGTCGGCGGCGATGGCGTCCTCCGGAATGTAGTCTGCAACCTCCAGGTAGAAGAGTCGTGGGCAGGCGTGGCCGGGCGTGTAGGGCTCGTCGCAGTTGAAGCACAACCCTTGGCGGCGACGCTTGAGTAGCTCGGCCGAGGTGAGCCGGCGGAACGGGCGCGCCGCGGTCGCGGCGAGGGGTGCCGCGGCAGCCTGAACAGGCCGACCCGGAGCGGGATCTGGCCTTGGTAGCGACCCAGTGGCCCGGGACGGTGACTCCTGCTGGACGGCCACCGCGCGGCGCTCGAACGCGCGGGCGTAGTACATGGCCGTCTGGATATCTTGGGGTCCCTGAAGCTCCACGTCCACACGGATGTGATCCGGGAGTCCCCCGACAAAGAGGTCGGCCCGCTGCTGCGCCGTCACGCCCGACGCGTGGCATGTCAGGGCCTGGAAACGGTCGGCGAAGTCCTGAACCGTGGAGGTGAAGGGAAGGCGGCCTAGCTCCGCCAGGCGGCTCCGGCGGATCGGGGGCCCAAAACAAAGGAGGCAGAGCTCGCGGAAGCGCTCCCAAGGGGGCATGCTGCCCTCGTCCTGCTCGAGGGCGTAGTACCAGGTCTGGGCTGCACCGCGGAGGTGGTAGGATGCCAGCCAAGTGCGCTCCGACGCGAGCGTGCACTGTCCACGGAAAAACTGCTCACACTAGTTGAGCCAGTTAAGCGGGTCCTCCGTGCCGTCATAAGTGGCGAAGTTGATCTTGGCGAACCGTGGCGGCATCTGGGTCGGCGCGCCATGGCCGACCGGCTCGGCAGTGCGGAGCAGTGATGATGACGGCGCCTGGTCAACGGTGGGGAGACCGTCATAGGCCCCCGCGGAGCCGGACGAGGCCCCAGACTGCAGCGTGGGTACCGGTGGGTCCCCGGCCTCCGTGTAAACTGGTAGTGGCGACGTCCCGGTTAGCCAAGCCGGGATCTGGGACGGTGACGGCGGAAACCGGACCTGCTGGATCGGGAGGCCTCCCGGTGTGGACTGGCCTAGTCCGGAGCTAGGCGGCGGTGGTGGGAGCTGGACCGGCGGGGGCGGCGCGGCTGGGGCCGGCGCGGGCCAGTGCGGCCACTGCGGCGCTGGGGCGCGCGCGGATGGCGCCACGAGAACCGGCGCGGGCCACTGCGGCCAGGACGGCACTGGGGCGGGCGGCGGCTGGAACGACGGATGGGCCCCGGCAATCGCCGCGGGTACCGAGTACCAGGGCAGGTGCCGCAGCGGCGGAGGCGGCCCGCTGGGTTGCCCCGCCTGGAACGGCGGCAGCGGTGGCCCGCCCATTGCAGGCGCGCCCTGGGACGGCCACGGCAGCGCGGGGTGGCCGTAGGCGGCGGTAGTCGCAGCCAGCGGAGGTGCGGGCGGCCCGGCCAGGTACAGATGGATGCCCTGGACGGCCGTCACGAGATCCCGCAAGATGCTGGTGACTTCTTCCGGCGTGAAAACGGCGGTTGTCGGCGCAGCGGAGGTGACCGGGGCCGGCGGCGTGGGGGAACTGGCGGTGGTGACGGTGACCGGGGCCGGCGGCGGTGGGGAACCAGCGGTGGTCAGCGGTGCGGTGGTGATGATTGGCAGCGGCGGCGTTGGCGTTGACGAAGACATGATCGAGCCCGAGTCTCTGGATACCAAATTGGTAGGAGCTAGGGCCCTACCGGATCTAGGGCGTAGGTTGTAGGGGAAGGAGGGGGAAGGACGAGGGCTGGTGCGCGGCGGCCGGCGGCGTGGCGCCGTCCTTCCGACGGGAGCAGCGGTGGCGAAGGCAGGAGGCGGCTAGGGTTTAGGTCTCCCGGCTCCCTAAGGGAAGCCGAGCAAATTATGATTGCTTCTTGCTTGATTAGATTGATACATCTCCTCTCCTTATATAGAGAGGTTTACTTGACTCCTAAGCAAACGATCCTAATACGATAAGATAATTGGGCTAAGCCCCCAATTAAGATACTTGGGCCATAACCCACTGGGCTAAGCCCCTATGCCGGTAACAGAAGGCGAAGCAATGCCAAAGCAAACTTAACATGTCATGAATAGCTGTCTGGGGGTGTAAAATTAGTGTGGCACTGTGGCCACCGGTATTTAGCTCATTAAATAAGCGGAATGAGTGAATTGAATAGCTCCAAGAGCAGATGATACTGTTACGATATGGAATATTGCTAGCTACGGCATGTACAATGGGGTTGTTCGTCGTGATATTTAACAAAGCACAGGAGGAGAAGGAAACAAACTTGTTTCACTCCAGGGAAAGCTAAGAGAAGGCTAATTGTTCTTAAGAATACGGTCTCTAACATTGTATTAATGTTTTATAGCAGTTCTAACAAATAGAGGGCAGGCCTGGCGCAGTGGTGAAGTTCTCCCCACTTGTGCCAAGAGGTCCTTGGTTCGAACCAACCTCTCTGCATTGCACTTTGCAGGGATAAGACTAGGTTCCTATAATCCCTCCCCAGACCCCACCTTGTGTGGGAGCTTCTATGCACTGGGTCTGTCCTTTTAGCCGTTCTAACAAGTCTTAGTGGAAGGTTAAAAGTTCGCATCCAGAGAGTAAACCAGGAATAATATGGCAAGTTTGGTTAGCCCATCTGTTAGTCTCACATTGTTGACAATTGTACCAACAGTATTATAGTATGTCACAAACTGTGTGACCTACCACCATCCCCTGTGTGCCGTGGCTCTGTTAGTCTCACATTATTGACAATTGTACCAACAATATCATTTGTCATGAACTGGGTGACCTGCCACCATCTCCTGTGGGCCGTGGCAAGACACCACTCTGAGGTAATTGCTGGGCATTGACGAATTAGGCTCTTGATACAGTATAGTTGTTCTGCACAGCCAGTACTCTGTTACTAAAAAAACTCTACAAGATCTCCACCCTGATCACTGAAACTAAATAAGTCCAGAATATTTAGGAAAATTTAGCTAGTATTTTTAATCCGCAGCCAGTTACTCACATTATTACATTCATACCTATGTTTTCCTCGCATGTTTTCTGTTCAAGTTTTACACTGCTCCAACGCAAACCTCATTTTGTTCATTTTTATCTATGCAGAATTTAGTTGTCGGTAGACCCAACCCTGTGTGTTTCTATGAAGTTGATGGTAGAGATCCTTGCTGGGCTTTTGATAGTGAGAAGTTTGTAGATTGGTTTCAGGGCTGTATACTTTACATCATTAAAGGTTAGAGAAGCTGGAAGAATATTCTTAAAGATTATGGCACCTCTAATCTTATAAAATAAGCAACCCATAGTCCCTTACGATACAACACAGAAACTAGAACACATTCTATTCAAGGCCCGTGCAATAAAAATGATTATATTCAGATATTACATCATAGCACCATATATAGCAATGGCAGTGTTCCTCCTCACTTTCCCTCTTAAATGGCCAGTTCTTCCAAACTCACTAATTATGAGAACTTGAATTGGTCGTACCTTAATCAATTCTGTTTTGAACAAAGGTCGGAGCTGGAATGATTTATTGGCACACTTGTTCTCACATTTACAGTTTGATGAACAACAAGAGAACAGCATCCTGCACCAATAAAATAGTGGTTCAGAATTGTCCTTTCCAGACAATACTGAATTTTACAAGTACATTAATCAAATAGCTAAGAACAATTCGTATGTTCTCTTCATGTTTCTTACAGAGTACGGAGCAATTATATTATGCACAAATGTGTGTGCGTGCCTGCAAACACAACGGGGAGGGAGGGAGAGAGAGAGAGTACCCGCATTGGCAATCTTTTCCACAAGTAACTGATGATTCAGAAGAAAGGGAGCAGGAACAAAAAATGCCATCATCTTCAACCCGCTTCTTAGTAAGATAAATATCTTAGTAGAATTAAGGACATCAATAATGTGAAAAAAATGATTATCATTTGCAGATTAAAAGTTCACATCATGAGACTGCAAATGAGCAATGAAAACTTGATATTCCTACTCATGGGGGGGGGGGGGGGGGGGGGGAGGGTGAGAACCACAACACATTAAGCCATTTTGAAATGCATCCTCGTAAGAAAATTAGTACAAAATGTAAAAACATTTATTTCCCCATACCATGTTGCTTTCTACATCAAAGACTAGCATCAGATTTCCTCACATGTTACATTACAGTTTTAGGTGCATCACAAATCCAAACTGTCAAGTGAAATACATTGAAAGGTATGATGAATCATACTTCACAACATAGCAGAACATGAAAACTTCAACCCGACATTTTACTAAATTAAATCATGCAATGGTGCACATGATTGCTGCTCTAAGAACTTGAGAAGTAAATAGGCTTCAAGAAATGATAGGCAAGGATACTCCGCTTAATTGGTATGTAGTAGCCCAGCTTCCATTCTTTCAACGCAGATGGCAGATCAAAATCTACAAAATCTGCAGGATCTTTCAGCGCCTTAGTCAATTCATCAAACACATGCTCAGGTCCCTGCACAACAAATATATTGATAATAATATCACTAGAATTTCTCTCTTTGAATTTGTTCAACTTGAATCTTAAAGGCTTGCAGATTTTTCAAATCTGACAGTTTGTGGCGACTGTTTAAGCATTATAGTAACCATGACCGACCACCCTATCCTACTTGCTCTTCCTATCAGGCCCCGACAGATCCACGCAAAGGAGCAATCCTTCCCTGCCCGGCGATCTTCCCTAGCCATGGCGATCAGTTCCTTTTCCTCTACTCTTATAGGTACGCTGCTTCCTTGCACAGCTTCGCTGAAGAATTTGGGCGCCCACCGAGTCTGTTACTAGGCCAAACTGTAAGCAAAGTTCCCTATCTGTGTAGATTGGTGAATGGGTAGATTGTAAATAAGATAAATTGGTGGACTGTAGAATGTGAGTCCACTTTTAAACAGTTTTTTTTCACACAGTTTACTGTGCCAATCATATTTACAGTAGAATTTTCTTGATTCTAGCTTATGTTCAGTCTAACATAAACATAGAGTAAAATCCACCATGTGAGGGGTTGACCATGCCACTTGGTTATTTGCTCACTAGCAAGGGTGAAACCGAAACGGATTCGGGTGGATAATGCTCATACCGTATCCTATTCCTTTTTTTTTCTCGGATACGGAAGTGGTACGAATGCGGTGCGGATGTGGAAACAAATACAGAATATATCGGAAACATAAATGGTATTGGTACGATAACAGAGTGGTGGCGGACCGGAAGAGGACAAAAATGTTCGGACAATACAAGAAAAACAAGTACACAACATCTCAACAGGACAACACAATTAATAAGTCTTAAGTAACAGAGTACTTCAGCACCTTGCAGCTCTAAGTCCAAGTGCACATGCTAATAAAAGGTTACTGCCAGGAACGATATAACAAGCATCGCCACATATCAAAAACAAGAAAAGAGCAGACAGCAGCCCAGCACCACCGATTAGACGTAGAACACCATACAACTGAAGCTAGACTAGCTAATTGGACACTGCAGAAATGCATAGTGTCTTTGTTATGGCATGGCATTTGCTAAGTATCATTACCAAGTGATACATGGTTAAGACCATCAATTAGAATAAACATCCAACCAAGATAGCTAAGTAATATACTGCTAGTTGCTTGTTATCAGGTCAATTCCCAGTTGATATGTTCAGTGAATAAACAGAGTTCCTACTTGAGATGCTACACCAGTTCATGCTACAGCAATGAATTCAGAGTTCCTAGTTGCAACTAGCAAGTAACAGAAATGGCACGGCATAGAGAACGAACCATGTCCCAAATCTGGAGCTTGATGAGCTTGTTGTCGATGGTAAAATGAGATCGGCGGGCGACGACAGTACGAGAGGGGCGGCGGTAGCAGCGAAGTGGAAAGGTAAGCGGGCGGGCGCCGTCGAGCTCGTGCGGGGGCACCGGGGCAGAAGCCGGTGAAGTGATGACGGCGACCGGCAGGCGGCTGTGCCGGGGCGGCGGAGGGGACCGGGGAGCGGCAGAGGAGCGAGGTGAGCGCCGCCGCCAAGCGCAGCGACGGGCAGAGGAGGAGCCGAGGAGGGGTGGTCGCGTGGACAGTGCGTTTATTTTTTTTCTAAGTCTATGTTTAGGTTTTGGGTCGGGCCGTTTTCGGGCTGGGCCTTTTTGGGTTCGGACCTTATGCAAAATAGACTAAAGATTTAACTCACAAATTAAATTAAAAACATGTCATATTCATTCATGTAAAAAAATAGGCATTTCAGGTAAATATTTACTGTATGTTCTTCATATGGCGCATTAATTAGTGATTCAAAAATAGAAAATAAATATCATTACATAACACGCAACAATGTAAATTTATATTTTTAATTCGACATATCGCATGAAGTTGTAGGTAAAATCTCCATTGAAAAAGATGATGGCAAAATATTTTGACGGTTGTCGTTATTGTTTGTTGCACTTGTTCCGTTGGTTGCTTTTTTTCCTTCTTTTGTACTCTCACCGTTCCAAAATACTTGTCGTGGTTTTAGTTTAAATTTGAAAGGGGGGGGGGGGTAATAATTTGGTCATGTGCATCTTTGATGTCTTGAGTAGCTCTTGAGATCGTATTGGTGCAGAGACCGGGTGTAGTTGGTATCTTCTCAATATTAATATATTTCCTTTTATCTAAAATAATAATGTATCTACATTTGTCCTTTGATGCTCATAGCTGAACACATACACACACGCTTTATTGTTATAGAAAAAAGCATTTTAATCTTGAAATCCACCGCTCTATGTGTCCTTTAAACAATTAAGATGTCTTGTTAGCTATTTTCGTTCTTCCAACATGCACTACCAAACATTGATAGAATCCATCTTCATTTGCTTGTTTCCTCATAAGAAACTACATGTGTGCACACGTGCAATTGCAATTGTATGGTCACACATCAATATTTTGACCTAAAGCTTGTTAATGTCCCTTGAAGAATTTTTATAATAACTCAAAATCTGCTTCGAAGAGGAGATGGTTGTATGCCAGCAATGCGGTAGTTGAAGGAAATATGCCCTAGAGGCAATAATAAAGTTGTTATTTTATTTCCTTATATCATGATAAATGTTTATTATTCATGCTAGAATTGTATTAACCGGAAACTTGATACATGTGTGAATACATAGACAAAACAAAGTGTCCCTAGTATGCCTCTACTTGACTAGCTCGTTAATCAAAGATGGTTAAGTTTCCTAACCATAGACATGTGTTGTCATTTGATGAACGGGATCACATCATTAGGAGAATGATGTGATGGACAAGACCCATCCGTTAGCTTAGCATGTTGATCGTTCAGTTTTTATTGCTATTGTTTTCTTCATGACTTATACATGTTCCTCTGACTATGAGATTATGCAACTCCCGAATACCGGAGGAACACCTTGTGTGCTATCAAACGTCACAACATAACTGGGTGACTATAAAGATGCTCTACAGGTGTCTCCAAAGGTGTTTGTTGAGTTGGCATAGATCGAGATTAGGATTTGTCACTCCGTGTATCGGAGAGGTATCTCTGGGCCCTCTCGGTAATGCACATCACTATAAGCCTTGCAAGCATTGTGACTAATGAGTTAGTTGCGGTATGATGCATTACGGAACGAGTAAAGAGACTTGCCGGTAACGAGATTGAACAAGGTATGATGATACCGACGATCGAATCTCGGGCAAGTAACATACCGATGACAAAGGGAACAACGTATGTTGTTATGCGGTTTGACCGATAAAGATCTTCGTAGAATATGTAGGAGCCAATATGAGCATCCAGGTTCCGCTATTGGTTATTGACCGGAAATGTGTCTTGGTCATGTCTACATAGTTCTCGAACCCGTAGGGTCCGCACGCTTAACGTTCGATGACGATTTGTATTATGAGTTATGTGTTTTTGGTGACCGATGTTTGTTCGGAGTCCCGGATGAGATCACAGACATGACGAGGAGTCTCAAAATGGTCTAGAGGTAAAGATTCATATATACGACGATGGTATTTGAACACCGGAAGTGTTCCGGGTGATACCGGGTCACCGGAAGTGGTTCCGGGCAACCCCCGGCAAAGATATGGGCCTAATGGGCCAAGTAAGGGAAGACACCAGCCCACAAGGGGCTGGTGCACCCCCTATAGGGCCAGCCACGTGGGGAGAAAGGGAAATGAGAGGAGGAAAAAGGAAAGTATGAAGTAGGACTCCTGCTTCCTTCCCCTCCTCCCTCCTTCCTTTCCCCCTTGTCCAAATATGGTAAGGGGGGCCGAATTGGACTAGGGGCCCAAGTAGGATTCCTCCTACTTGGGCGCGCCCTAGGCTGCCTCCTTCCCTCTCCCTCCTTTATATACATGGGGAGGGCACCCCTAGAACACACATCAATTGTTCCTAGCCGTGTGCGGTGCCCCCCTCCACAGTTTGCTCCTCCGGTCATATTGTCGTAGTGTTTAGGCGAAGCCCTGCGCGGATCACATCACCAACACCGTCACCATGCCGTCGTGCTAACGGAACTCTCCCTCGGCCCTCTGCTGGATCAAGAGGTCGAGGGATGTCATCGAGCTGAACGTGTGCTAAACGCGGATGTGCCGTTGCTACCTCTTGAGCACTGCGTTGGTTTTCCCTTGAAGAGGGAAGGGTTATGCAGTAAAGCAGCGTAAGTATTTCCCTCGGTTTTTGAGAACCAAGGTATCAATCCAGTAGGAGGCCACGCACGAGTCCCCCGCACCTACACAAACAAATAAAATCCTCGCAACCAACGCGATAAAGGGGTTGTCAATCCCTTCACGGTCACTTACGAAAGTGAGATCTGATAGATATGATAAGATAATATTTTTGGTATTTTTATTATAAAGATGCAAAGTAAAATAAAAGGCAACAAAAATAGCTAAATGTTGGAAGATTAATATGATGGAAAATAGACCCGGGGGCCATAGGTTTCACTAGTGGCTTCTCTCGAGAGCATAAGTATTACAGTGGGTGAACAAATTACTGTTGAGCAATTGATAGAATTGAGCATAGTTATGAGAATATCTAGGTACGATCATGTATATAGGCATCACGTCCGAGACAAATAGACCGACTCCTGCCTGCATCTACTACTATTAGTCCACACATCGATCGCTATCCAGCATGCATCTAGAGTATTAAGTTCATAAGAACAGAGTAACGCTTTAAGTAAGATGACATGATGTAGAGGGATAAACTCATGCAATATGATATAAACCCCATCTTGTTATCCTCAATGGCAACAATACAATACGTGCCTTGCTGCCCCTACTGTCACTGGGAAAGCACACAGCAAGATTGAACCCAAAGCTAAGCACTTCTCCCATTGCAAGAAAGATCAATCTAGTAGGCCAAACCAAACTGATAATTCGAAGAGACTTGCAAAGATAACCAATCATACATAAAAGAATTCAGAGAAGATTCAAATATTGTTCATAGATAAACTTGATCATAAACCCACAATTCATCGGTCTCAACAAACACACCGCAAAAGAAGATTACATCGTATAGATCTCCACAAGAGAGGGGGAGAACATTGTATTGAGATCCAAAAAGAGAGAAGAAGCCATCTAGCTAATAACTATGGACCCGAAGGTCTGAGGTAAACTACTCACACATCATCGGAGAGGCTATGGTGTTGATGTAGAAGCCCTCCATGATCGATGCCCCCTCCGGCGGAGCTCCGGAAAAGGCCCCAAGATGGGATCTCACGGGTACAGAAGGTTGCGGCGGTGGAATTAGGTTTTTGGCTCCGTATCTGGTAGTTTGGGGGTACGTAGGTATATATAGGAGGAAGAAGTACGTCGGTGGAGCAACATGGGGCCCACGAGGGTGGAGGGCGCGCCTAGGGGGGGGGGGGTAGGCGCGCCCCCTACCTCGTGCCCTCCTGGTTGATGTCTTGACATAGGGTCCAAGTCCTCTGGATCACGTTCGTTCCGAAAATCACGTTCCCGAAGGTTTCATTCCATTTGGACTCCGTTTGATATTCTTTTTCTGTGAAACTCTGAAATAGGCAAAAACAGCAATTCTGGGCTGGGCCTCCGCTTAATAGGTTAGTCCCAAAAATAATATAAAAGTGTATAATAAAGCCCATTAATGTCCAAAACAGAATATAATATAGCATGAAGCAATAAAAAATTATAGATACGTTGGAGACGTATCAGCCGTACGTTCGGTGCTTGGATCGTGGATCGCGAAGACGTTCGACTACATCAACCACGTTACTAAATGCTTCCGCTTTAGATCTACGAGGGTACATGGACACACTCTCCCCGCTCGTTGCTATGCTTCTTCTAGATAGATCTTGAGTAATCGTAGGAATTTTTTTGAACTACTACGTTCCCCAACAGTGGCATCCGAGCCAGGTCTATGCGTAGATGTTATATGCACGAGTAGAACACAAAGAGTTGTGGGCGATAATAGTCATATTGCTTACCAACAACGTCTTACTTTGATTCGGCGGTATTGTTGGATGAAGCGGCCCGGACCAACATTACATGACCGCGTTCATGAGACTGGTTCTACGAACGTGCTTCGCACACAGGTGGCTAGCGGGTGTCAGTTTCTCCAACTTTAGTTGAATCAAGTTTGACTACACCCAGTACTTGTTGAAGGTTAAAACAACACACTTGACGAAAAATCGTTGTGGTTTTGATGCGTAGGTAAGAACGGTTCTTGCTAGAAGCCCGTAGCAGCCACGTAAAACTTGCAACAACAAAGTAGAGGACGTCTAATTTGTTTTTGCAGGGCATGTTGTGATGTGATATGGTCAAGACGTGACGAGATATAAATTGTTGTATGAGATGATCATGTTTTGTAAAAGTTATCGGCAACTGGCAGGAGCCTTATGGTTGTCTCTTTATTGCATAAGATGCAGTCGCCATGTAATTGCTTTACTTTATCGCTATGCGATAGCAATAGTTGCAAAAGCAATAGTTGGCGAGACGACCATGTGACGACACGTTGATAGAGATCAAGATGATGGAGATCATGGTGTCATGCCGGTGACGATGGAGATCATGACGGTACTTTGGAGATGGAGATCAAAGGCACAAGATGATGATGGCCACATCATGTCACATATTTTGATTGCATGTGATGTTTACCTTTTATGCATCTTATTTTGCTTAGTACGGCGGTAGCATTATAAGATGATCGCTCACTAAATTTCAAGGTATAAGTGTTCTCCCTGAGTATGCACCGTTGCGACAGTTCGTCGTGCCGAGACACCACGTGATGATCGGGTGTGATAAGCCCTACATTCACATACAACGGGTGCAATCCAGTTTTGCACACGCAGAATACTCGGGTTAAACTTGACGAGCCTAGCATATGCAGATATGGCCTTGGAACATTGAGATCGAAAGATCGAACGTGAATCATATAGTAGATATGATCAACATAGTGATGTTCACCATTGAAAACTACTCCATCTCACGTGATGATCGGACATGGTTTAGTTGATATGGATCACGTGATTATTTAGATGACTCGAGGGTTGTCTATCTAAGTGGGAGTTCTTAAGTAATATGATTAATTGAACTCGGTATGATGACTACTTGATAGTTTAGTGCGCCATGCTTTACGGCTTAGAATCGGGACTTCATAAACATTTTGAATGACACGGAGCATATAAGATGTTCCAAGAGCTGAAATTGGTATTTCAGACTCATGCCCGAGTCGAGAGGTATGAGACCTCTGACAAGTATTTTGCCTACAAGATGGAGGAGAATAGCTCAACCAGTGAGCATGTGCTCAGAATGTCTGAGTACTACAATCACTTGAATCAAGTGGGAGTTAATCTTTCAGATAAGATAGTGATTGACAGATTTCTCTAGTCACTATCACCAAGTTACTAGAACTTCGTGATGAACTATAATATGCAAGGGATAACGGAAATGATTCCCAAGCTCTTCGCGATGCTGAAATCGGCGAAGGTAGAAATCAAGAAAAAGCATCAAGTGTTGATGGTTGACAAGACCACTAGTTTCAAGTAAAAGGGCAAAGGAAAGAAAAGGAACTTCAAGAAGAATGGCAAGCAAGTTGCCACTCCCGTGAAGAAGCCCAAAACTAGACCTAAGCCTGAAACTGAGTGCTTCTACTGCAAAGGGAGCGGTCACTGGAAGTGGAACTACCCTAGATACTTGGCAGATAAGAAGGATGGGAAAGTGAACAAAGGTATATTTGATATGCATGTAATTGATGTGTACTTTACTAGTGTTTATAGCAACCCCTCGGTATTTGATACTGGTTCAGTTACTAAGAGTAGTAACTCGAAACAGGAATTGCAAAATGAACAGAGACTAGTTAAGGACAAGGTGACGATGTGTGTTGGAAATAATTCCAAGGTTGATAAGATCACCATCGCACACTCCTTTTACCTTCGGGATTAGTGTTGAACCTAAAATAAATGTTATTTGGTGTTTGCGTTGAGCATGAATATGATTGGATCATGTTTATTGCAATACGGTTATTCATTTAAGTCAAAGAATAATTGTTGTTCTGTTTACATGAATACAACCTTCTATGGTCATACACTTAATATAAATGGTTTATTGAATCTCGATCGTAGTGATACAAATAATATTGATGCCAAAAGATGAAAAGTTGATAATGATAGTGCAACATACTTGTGGCACCGTCGTTTAGGTCATAATGGTGTAAAGCGCATGAAGAAACTCCATGCGGATTGCTACCTCTTGAGCACTGCGTTGGTTTTTCCCTTGAAGAGGAAAGGGTGATGCAGTAAAGTAGCGTAATTATTTCCCTCAGTTTTCGAGAACCAAGGTATCAATCCAGTAGGAGACCACGCTCAAGTCCCTCGCACCTACACAAATAAATAAGAACCTCACAACCAACGCGATAAAGGGCTTGTCAAGCCCTTCACGGTCACTTACGAGAGTGAGATCTGATAGATATGATAAGATAATATTTTTGGTATTTTTATACTAAAGATGCAAAGTAAAATATAAGGCAATAAAAATAGCTAAGTGAAGGAAGATTAATATGATGGAAAATAGACCCGGGGGCCATAGGTTTCACTAGTGGCTTCTCTCAAGAGCATACGTATTACGGTGGGTGAACAAATTACTGTTGAGCAATTGATAGAATTGAGCATAGTTATGAGAATATCTAGGTATGATCATGTATATAGGCATCACGTCTGTGACAAGTAGACCGACTCCTGCCTGCATCTACTACTATTACTCCACACATCGACCGCTATCCAACATGCATCTGGAGTATTAAGTTCATAAGAATGGAGTAACGGTTTAAGCAAGAGGACATGATGTAGAGGGATAAACTCATGCAATATGATATAAACCCCATCTTGTTATCCTCGATGGCAACAATACAATACATGTCGTTTCCCTTTCTGTCACTGGCATTGAGCACCACAAGATTGAACCCAAAGCTAAGCACTTCTCCCATTGCAAGAAAGATCAATCTAGTAGGCCAAACCAAACTGATAATTCGAAGAGACTTGCAAAGATAACCAATCATACATAAAAGAATTCAGAGAAAATTCAAATATTGTTCATAGATAAACTTGATCATAAACCCACAATTCATCGATCTCAACAAACACACCGCAAAAGAAGATTACATCGAATAGATCTCCACGAGAATCGTGGAGAACTTTGTATTGAGATCCAAAGAGAGAGAAGAAGCCATCTAGCTAATAACTATGGACCCGAAGGTCTGAGGTAAACTACTCACACATCATCGGAGAGGCTATGGTGTTGATGTAGAAGCCCTCCGTGATCAATGCCCCCTCCGGCAGGACGCCGGAAAAGGCCCCAAGATGGGATCTCGCGGGTACAGAAGGTTGCGGCGGTGGAACTAGGTTTTCGTGGATGCTTCTGTTGGTTTGGGGGTACGTAGGTATATATAGGAGGAAGAAGTACGTCGGTGGAGCAACGTGGGCCCCACAAGGGTGGAGGGCGCGCCCAGGGGGGTAGGCGCGCCCTCCTGCCTCGTGCTCTCCTGTTTGATTTCTTGACGTGGACTCCAAG
Source organism: Aegilops tauschii subsp. strangulata (assembly GCF_002575655.3). Classification (NCBI taxonomy): domain Eukaryota; kingdom Viridiplantae; phylum Streptophyta; class Magnoliopsida; order Poales; family Poaceae; genus Aegilops; species Aegilops tauschii. The sequence goes on from NC_053041.3 coordinate 569,069,867, forward strand.
TCCTCTGGATCATGTTTGTTCCGAAAATCACGTTCCCGAAGGTTTCATTCCGTTTGGACTCCGTTTGATATTCTTTTTCTGCGAAACACCAAAATAGGCAAAAAAACAGCAATTTGGGTTGGTCCTCCGGTTAATAGGGTAGTCCCAAAAATAGTATAAAAGTGTATAATAAAGCCCATTAAACATCCAAAACAGAATATAATATAGCATGGAACAATCAAAAATTATAGATAGGTTGGAGACGTATCAAGCATCCCCAAGCTTAATTCCTGCTCGTCCTCGAGTAGGTAAATGATAAAAATAGAATTTTTGATGTGGAATGCTACTTGGCATATTTTTCAATGTAATTCTCTTAATTGTGGTATGAATATTCAGATCCGAAAGATTCAAGACAAAAGTTTAATATTGACATAAAAATAATAATACTTCAAGCATACTAACTAAGCAATTATGTCTTCTCAAAATAACATGGCCAAAGAAAGTTATCCCTACAAAATCATATAGTCTGGCTATGCTCTATCTTCATCACACAAAGTATTTAATCATGCACAACCCCGATGACAAGCCAAGCAATTGTTTCATACTTTTAGTGTTCTCAAACTTTTTCAATCTTCACGCAATACATGAGCGTGAGCCATGGACATAGCACTATATGTGGAATAGAATGGTGGTTGTGGAGAAGACAAAAAGGGAGAAGATAGTCTCACATCAACTAGGCGTATCAACGGGCTATGGAGATGCCCATCAATAGATATCAATGTGTGTGAGTAGGGATTGCCATGCAACGGATGCACTAGAGCTATAAGTATATGAAAGCTCAACAAAAGAAACTAAGTGGGTGTGCATCCAACTCGCTTGCTCACGAAGACCTAGGGCATTTTGAGGAAGCCCATCACTGGAATATACAAGCCAAGTTCTATAATGAAAATTTCCCACTAGTATATGAAAGTGACAACATAAGAGACTCTCTATCATGAAGATCATGGTGCTACTTTGAAGCACAAGTGTGGTAAAAGGATAGTAGCATTGTCCCTTCTCTCTTTTTCTCTCTTTTTTGTCCTTTTTTTATTGCCTCTCTTTTTTTCCTTTTTTTATTTAGTCTGGAGTCTCATCCCGACTTATGGGGGAATCATAGTCTCCATCATCCTTTCCTCACTTGGGACAATGCTCTAATGATGATCATCACACCTTTATTTTCTTACAACTCAAGAATTACAACTCAATACTTAGAACAACAATATGACTCTATGTGAATGCCTCCGGCGGAGTACCGGTATATGCAATGAATCATGAGTGACATGTATGAAAGAATTATGAACGGTGGCTTTGCCACAAATACAATGTCAACTACATGATCATGCAAAGCAATATGACAATGATGAAGCGTGTCATAATAAACAGAATGGTGGTAAGTTGCATGGCAATATATCTTGGAATGGCTATGAAAATGCCATGATAGGTAGGTATGGTGGCTGTTTTGAGGAAGGTATATGGTGGGTTTATGATACCGGCGAAAAGTGCGCGGTATTAGAGAGGCTAGCAATGGTGGAAGGATGAGAGTGCGTATAATCCATGGACTCAACATTAGTCATAAAGAACTCATATACTTGTTGCAAAAATCTATTAGTTATCGAAACAAAGTATTACGCGAATGCTCCTAGGGGGATAGATTGGTAGGAAAAGACCATCGCTAGTCCCCAACCGCCACTCATAAGGAAGACAATCAATAAATAAATCATGCTCCGACTTCATCACATAACGGTTCACCATACGTGCATGCTACGGGAATCACAAACTTTAACACAAGTTTTCTCAAATTCAAAACTACTCAACTAGCATGACTCTAATATTACCATCTTCATATCTCAAACCAATTATCAAGCATCAAACTTCACATAGTATTCAACACACTCATAAGAATTTTTTTTACTAATTCTTATGAGTGTGTTGAAGCCTCGACCCACCCTAGGAGCCCCCCTTGTTTGATCGTGTAGTTTGGCCGTTGTTGAGTCTAGAAGAAAATTTTTCTGAGTCTAGTTATATCGGAGAGTAGGAATTCTTTTTACTCCTCTGCCCCTTCGTCGCTCTGGTGAGAAATCTTGACGTAGGTGTTTTGAACTATTCCTCTTCCCCCTTCAAATTTTTCTTAGGATCACGTGGTTAGTTTTCGTTCGTTGTCCATCCTCTTTTTCAATCCGGTGCATTTCTCTTCGAGTGTTTCGATCCTCGTCATCTTTTGCGAGATCAGCCCTCAGTTATTTCTCTTCCGTTGTCGTTTTCCCCTATCCGAAGTTGTCCTTGTTTTTCCCACCCGCCCACCCTTCTTCTTCTCAGAACCGGAGTTCGTAATCGAGTATCTACTCTACTCGTGTGAAATCTTTGCATTCTCTCCTCAATGATTTCAACCGGTGCTTTTCCCTTCAAAGCTATTCGTCGATTTCCCCTTCCAAGTTGTCGTTGTTTTTTTCCCGCCCTCCCACCCCTTTTATTCCCGGAGTCTGAGTCTCTTTCGAGCAGCAATTTCATTCGTGCGGAGCCTCTTCAGTCTTCCGTCAGTTATTTCAACTGGTGAATCCTCGTCTCGTTTTGACATTCTTCATCTCTTTTCTTCTCCGGTGGATTCAATTCCAATTTTCGGTAGTAACTATATTCTTTCCTCCGCTCAAATGTTTCCCGTTGCTCGTTCCCCTCTCGTCATTTAATCGTTCCGGAGTGATGAAGACATCTCAGGAGATTCGTCTGTGTTCGAATTAATTCGGGGTTGTCACCTCATTCAAATATTTAAATTGTCCCGGTGCATCATCTATCTGATCAACAATCCTTTTCCAACGGTGTTACTCTTGAGTGGGCCCTAACCCACAGGTTTTTTTTTCCAGGATCTTACCTGACTCTTCTAATTTTACCGGAGTTATTCTCAAATCCTTTTTCGAAGTTTGACGTAAGTATGAATTTCATCAATCAGACGCTTTCCAATTTCAATTTATTTTCATTGTTGACTCAACCCCTTCGCTTTTCATTCTCCCGGAGTATATCAACAATTTTGGTATTGTTTCTCGTCATCTTTCTCAACATTCGAAGACCGAGAAGAATTTCTCTTAAATCTTGTCCGCTCTCCCGGTGATTCGCAGTGCTAACTCGATGTTAGCCTATCCAATTGTTTCTAGCCGTGCATTTATTTTAAACCATCCGGAGTTTCTCAGGAACTGTTTTTCCGTCTCAATTATCCGGAGGCCATCTGTTCAGAAGATTTCTTCGTCCCAAGTTTTTCTAATCCGTTCTCCGGTTATTCTATATTCATGCCTTTCTTGTTCGTCTCCTTATTCTTCCGGTGCTGCGTTCAAGTATGCTTCAATCAGTTCGCGATCCCTTCTTTCAATTGCATCTTGATTCCCTCATGTGTATTCGTGCTTTTCCTATTTCTCCCGGTGATTCATTCTCTTTTCGTCATTCGTTTCTATTCTTACGGTGGCTCGCTCAAGATTCCTTCTGTTGCTATCATATCTATTAATTCGTTCTTTCCTAATTCTACCGGTGGCTCACGAAGACTTTCTCAAGTTGTGCGCTATATCTCCCTTGATATTTCCAACGCGAATAAGTGGTATGCAAATCCGTTGCTTTTCATCAATTTAATTGATGAAGGATAAGCATAACGTAAATTCTTATTCTTATTTCATCGTCGCCAAGAAATTCCTTTCTTCAGAGTTTGTTCTTGATGAATAAATTCTAGTTCCAAGTGTTTTCATCTTTTCTTTTCCGGAGTTCTAAGCTTCTCGCCGATTTCGTCGGAACCTCCATCGGAATCATCACAAGGATTTATTCTTATCCCTTTCATCCTTCAATTTTATCTCGTCATTCTTTTGTTACCGGAGTTCTTCACGGTGGTCGTCATGATTTAATTCATTTCCCAAGTGTTCATCAAGATTCTTATCGAAGGAGCTCAAGTATCTTTCCTTCTTGCATTTTGAAGTGCAATTAAATTCTCCGTATTCTTTTGAAGTGGAGTTTTGCATTTCTTCGTTCTTCTCAGCTATCCAATCATTTCCGGTTGTGGCCGGTTATCACCTTATGATCTTGACATGTTACCTATAAGACCACAACAAGCTTATTCTTTTCGTTGTTGATTTCCTCAACAACTCCGTAAAATCCTTTCTTCTAAGGTTGCTTTCTATTTCATTCATGGCACAAGTGTCATTTCCTTCTCCGTTCTTTTCATTCCTTTTTTTTCAAGTCTTCCGGAGATTTTGTGTTGTTCCTCAAGTCAAGTATCGTTCCATTTCTCAAATTCATGTACTATTCTTTTCTTGCTTAGCCGGAGTGCTGCCTAATTCTTTCATTCTTATTCCTTTTCTATCTCGTTCTAACCGGAGTGGTTTCAGAGTTTATCTGATTCCGTGAGCATTTGATTCTCGTCATTCTCGTCGTTCCTTTTCTTCTCGAGTGCTCTCGATTCTTTGATTTCCTCTTGCGTTCTTATTCCTTTTTCAATTTTCTCCCAACCGGAGTGGTTTCGAATTCAGTCTTATTCCTTGAGCTTTTGCTTCTTGTCTCACTCAACATTCCTCTTTTCTTCTCCAGTGTTCTTGACTTTGTTCATCCTCTCTGTTTTGTTCTTATTTGACCTCATCTCCTTTCCCCTTCCGTCTCGGTCCTAAGATCTCGGGACGAGATCTCTTGTTAGTGGAGGAGTGTTGTAACGCCCCGGATCCGATGCGCCACGTGTCTGCCAGTTATTCGTCGTCCTTGCCTTGTCATCTGCTTGCGTGTTGCATTTTGCCATGTCATCATCTGCATTTCATATCATGTCATCATGTGCATCCCATTTGCATACGTGTTCGTCTTATGCATCCGAGCATTTTCCCCGTTGTCCGTTTTGCAATCCGGTACTCCTATGTTCCCCGGCACCCCTTTTGCCTCTTTTCGTGTGCGGGTGTTAAACGTTCTCGGAATGGGTCGGTATTTGCCGAGTGGCCTTGGTATAGCACCGACAGACCGCCCGTCAAATTTCGTCGCGTTCAGAGTCCGTTTGATAGCCCAACCGTTGAACTCATAGCGGTACCGTTGCCGGTACCTTCGTCGGACGTTTCGGCCTCTGTAACCGTCGCCGGGTCTCTCCCTCTCCTCTCCCACAGTCCAAGTCCAGCCCTCTAGCCCCTCTCCTAGTCCCTCTCCCCTCCGGGACCGTCCGATGGCGATCGAACGGTCCGAAAACGGGCTAAAACCCCCTCTCCTACCCTTTCTGCCTATAAATGGACGCCCTAGCCTTCCTATTTCGGGAATCCTAGCCTCCATTGGGATCCGCGCCGCCACCAGCCACCTCCCTCCTCTCCTCCGCCGCCAAGTGGCTCCAGCCACCTCCATCCCGCAGGGCCCGTCAGGACCCAGTTTGGGCCCTGGGAAGCCCATCTGGGCCCGGAGCCACCGCTCGCCCCGCCCGCGCCCGAGAGGCCGCGCCTCCCACCGCCGGCGTGCCCCGTTCGCCGCCGTCGTCCGCCCGAGGCGCCCCTCTGCCTCCGCCCGCACCCCGGCAAGACTCGCCGTCGCCAGCGCGCCTTCCCTTCGCCGCCTGCACCCCCGCTCGCCTCGCGCCGCCAGGAGGGCGAGCGCCCGACCCCGTGCCTTCCCGGAGTTCCGCCATCGCCGATCTGGTCGGGGCCGCCGTCCTCGTCCCGGATCCCGCGAGTAGCTCGTTCGCCTGCCCCGGATCCGCCCGTTCCCCCTCGTCCCCTTGCCGTTCCGGCCACCGGAGATCCCAGCGCCGGCACCCGTCCCCCCTGTTCCCGCGCCGTCGCCGTGCCATGGCCTCGGTCGGCCCCGTCGGGAAGGACGGCGCCCTCGCCGCCGCGTGGGCCCCGCGGCCCAGCCGAACTCCCCGCGGCCCAGCCCAGCGTCGGGCGCTGCCCCGGCCTGCCTCCTCAACCCCCCTGATGGCCCAGCCCAGCACCGACAGGCCCAAGGGGCCTAGGTGAGCTCCAGTTTGCTTAAATCCCGCCCTGGGCGTCATTTAGCTATATGTCGCTCACCTGTTTTTTTTTTTCTGTTTTTGACCAAGTCCTAGATTTTTCCATCTCATGTGCACTTGTTTGACCTAGCGTAACTTTTTGCTCGTAGATCCATTTTGCATATATGATATGTCAAATTGTTCGTCTCGTGATTCTCTACATTTTGTTCAATTGCACCATGTTCATTAGAGTCCATCTTGATGCCCAAATCTCTGTTGCAAGAGTGCTAGTTGCTGTTATCTGCTGGTTCTTAGCAGAACTTGGAGATTTGTCATTTTTGTATCTTTAATTCTGTGCATCTTATGAGCATGAGCTCTACATGTGTTTTGAAGTATTCCATGCTATCTTTCCAAGGGTGTATGCCGTGTAGTTTTGTGATCTCTGTGGTGACTAGCAGAAGCATGCAAAGTAGGTCCCGTAATGTTTCTGATTTCAGGGACTTAGTGATTTCTCTAAGTCTCTGTCTGCTGTTATTTTGTTGCCATGTAAACTTGATGCTACAGTGAGATGCATGCATATTTTGGAGATGTTTAGTAAGGATGTTTTGTAGCTATTGTTGTAATTGATCCATTCCTGCCCTTGTTTGCAATTATGGAGTGCCATAGCATGACTAAATCTTGCTCTACTTTTGCTATAAAATATTTCTGGCAGATTCTTAACATGATATGCAATTTTGCCAAGCTTATTGTAGTTGATCCATACATGATATGTATTTGCTCTTGCCATGAAAAGCTTCTTAAACATGCCATCTTGCTGTAGGTATGATTGTTTTGTCATTCATTACTTTGTAGTGAGTGCATCGAGCTCACCAACATGCCTACATATTATTATTTCTGCCATGCTCTGTTTTCTGCTAAGTCTGAAACCTGTTAATGGAACTTGCTATGTTTAGATGCTTGCCATCATATCTTCTGGCCTTTTTGGCTTATGGTCAGTAAGGGACTTTTGTTATATGCTTTGAGTAGATTCATGCCATGCTTTGTTTTTCCATGTTAAGTTCCTGTAGCATGTTGATTTCGTACTCTGAACATTGCTACCTGATGTTATTTCTGTCATGTCCAGTAATTTCACTAAGTCTGTGAACCTGTTATTATTTGCTATCTTGCCATGTCCTTTTGAGCATGTTCTAGTGATTTATGGAGATAGCTCAGTGTTCATGTTTTGTTGTGCTTTACCTGTACATCATGTGCATGCCTTTTGTTTTCATGTTGAGTTGCTGTAGCATATTGTTTTGGTGATTGCCATATGTCTAGTTGTTGTTTTGGACAGATTGTTGCTATGTCTTGTTTGGAGTGTATGTGTTGCACCGTTGCTCCGTTTTGAGCATGCTCTATATGAAACTTGCTTAGTTTTGCATGTAGTCTCATATTATCATGTTGCATCCTTGTTTTGAGGTGTTTGCTTGATGTTTGTATGCATTTTGCATCAATGCCATGTTTAACTTGTTTTGCTCATATCTTCTAGGCCGTAGCTCCGAATCTAATGAACTTTATATGTAACTTGACTAGAATTTCGTGTAGATCATCATGGTGCTCTTTAACTTGCTGTTTAACAACTTTAAATTAATGCTTGTTCAGTTCTGGACCAATTTCGAAATTTGCATATGAGGACTTACCGAAATTGTTATAGGTTGTTTCCGGCCTCATTTAAACTTGCCTTGATGTGTTGTTCTCGTATGCATCATCCATTGTCATGAGTAGCTCCATATAGCCTTGCCATGCATCATCCTTGGTTGAGCATCATGCCTTGTTCTTGTGTGGTGTGTTTACCTTGTTGTGTGCTTCTTCTCGTTAGTTCCCGTGTCGTTGCGATCGTGAGGATTCGTTCGTCTTCGTGGCTTCATCTTCTTCATGGACTCGTTCTTCTTCCTAGCGGGATTTCAGGCAAGATGACCGTCACCTTGGATCTCATTACTATCATTGCTATGCTAGTTGCTTCGTTCTATCGCTTTACTGCGCTACCTATTCACTTGTTCCTCAAGCCTCCCATTTTGCCATGAACCTCTAACCTTTGTCACCCTTCCTAGCAAACCGTTGTTTGGCTATGTTACCGCTTTGCTCAGCCCCTCTTATAGCGTTGCTAGCTGCAGGTGAAGATGAAGATTGCTCCATGTTGGATTATGTTTTTATGTTGGGATATCACAATATCTCTTATATTATTAATGCATCTATATACTTGGTAAAGGGTGGAAGGCTCGGCCTTATGCCTGGTGTTTTGTTCCACTCTTGCCGCCCTAGTTTCCGTCATACCGGTGTTATGTTCCCGGATTTTGCGTTCCTTACACGGTTGGGTGATTTATGGGACCCCCTTGACAGTTCGCCTTGAATAAAACTCTTCCAGCAAGGCCCAACCTTGGTTTTACCATTTGTCCAGCCTATTTCTTTTCCCTAGGGAGTCGCTCTCTCGAGGGTCATCTTATTTTACCCCCCGGGCCAGTGCTTCTCTAAGTGTTGGTCCGAACTGAGTAGACTGCGGGGCCACCTCGGGGAAACTCGAGGTCTGGTTTTACTCGTAGGATGTCTCATCCGGTGTTGCCCTGAGAACGAGATATGTGCAACTCCTATCGGGATGTCGGCGCATCGGGTGGCTTTGCTGGTTTTGTTTTACCATTGTCGAAATGTCTTGTAACCGGGATTCCGAGACTGACCGGGTCTTCCCGGGAGAAGGAATATCCTTCGTTGACCGTGAGAGCTTATCATGGGCTAAGTTGGGACACCCCTGCAGGGTATTATCTTTCGGAAGCCGTGCCCGCGGTTATGTGGCAGATGGGAATTTGTTAATACCCGGTTGTAGAGAACTTGACACTTGACCTTAATTAAAACACATCAACCGCGTGTGTAGCCGTGATGGTCTCTTCTCGGCGGAGTTTGGGAAGTGAACATGGTTTCTGGGTTATGTTTGACGTAAGTAGGAGTTCAGGATCACTTCTTGATCATTGCTAGTTTCACGACCGTTCCTTTGCTTCTCTTCTCGCTCTCATTTGCGTAAGTTAGCCACCATACATGCTTAGTCGCTGCTGCAACCTCACCACTTTACCCCTTCCTTTTCCTTTAAGCTTTGCTAGTCTTGATACCCATGGTAATGGGATTGCTGAGTCCTCGTGGCTCACAGATTACTACACCACCAGTTGCAGGTACAGGTTGTGCGATGATCATGACGCGAGAGCGATGTTTCTTGTTTTGGAGTTCTTCTTCTGCTTCTTCTTCGATCAGGGGATAGGTTCCAGGTCGGCAGCCTGGGCTAGCAGGGTGGATGTCGTTTGAGTTTCTGTTTATGTTTCATCCGTAGTCGGATGTTGATCTTATGTATGATGTATTGATGTATTCTTGCGGCATTTGTATGCCTTGCATGTATCCCCGAATATTATGTAATGTTGATGTAATGATATCCACCTTGCAAAAGCGTCTTCAAGATGCGCTTCTATCCTTGGTGGGACCTTCGTGTTCCTTTAGGATAGGGTCGCATCTTGGGCGTGACAAGTTACAAATGCCGCATGAGAGAACAATAGTTTCTATAAAACAAATCCACCACCGTGCTCTAAAAGATATAAGTGAAGCACTAGAGCAAAAACTATATAGTTCAAAAGATATAAGTGAAGCACATAGAATATTCTAACAAATTCCGAATCAAGTGTGTCTCTCTCAAAAGGTGTGTACAGAAAGGATGATTGTGGCAAACTAAAAAAATAAAGACTCAAATAATACAAGACGCTCCAAGCAAAACACATATCATGTGGTGAATAAAAATATAGCTCCAAGTAAATTTACCGATGGATGAGGACGAAAGAGGGGATGCCTTCCGGGGCACCAAGCTTTTGCTTTTAGGTGTCCTTAGAATCTTGGGGTGCCATGGGCATCCCCAAGCTTAGGCTCTTGCCACTCCTTGTTCCATACTCCATCAAATCTTTACCCAAAACTTGAAAACTTCACAACACAAAACTTAACAGAAAATCTCGTGAGCTCCGTTAGCGAAAGAAAACAAAACACCACTTCAAGGTACTGTAATGAACTCATTCTTTATTTATATTGTTGTTAAACTTACTGTATTCCAACTTCTCTATGGTTTATAAACTATTTTACTAGCCTTAGATTCATCAAAAGAAGCAAACAACACACGAAAAACAGAATCTGTAAAAAACAGAACAGTCTGTAGTAATCTGTAACTAACGCAAACTTCTGGAACTCCAAAAATTCTACCAAAATAGGAAGACCTAGAAAATTTGTTTAATTATCTGCCGCAGTTGGAATCAATATTTTATCACGTTCTGGTGATTTTTAACAATTGTTTTCGTGAACAGAAAGTTTCTGGAATTTTCAGCAAGATCAAATAACTATCATCCAAGAAGATCCTATAGGTTTAACTTGGCACAAACACTAAATAAAACATAAAAACAAATCTAACCAGAGGCTAGATCAAATATTTATTCCTAAACAGAAGCAAAAAGCAAAAATCTAAAAATAAAATTGGGTTGCCTCCCAACAAGCGCTATCGTTTAACGCCCCTAGCTAGGCATAAAAACAAGGATAGATCTAGGTATTGCCATCTTTGGAAGGCAATCCATAAGTGGCTCTCATAATAGATTCATAAGGTAATTTAATTTTCTTTCTAGGGAAGTGTTCCATGCCTTTACTTAACGGAAATTGGAATCTAATATTCCCTTCCTTCATATCAATGATTGCACCAATCGTTCTAAGGAAAGGTCTACTAAGAATAATAGGACATGAAGGATTGCAATCTATATCAAGAACAACAAAATCTATGGGCACATAATTCCTATTTGCGACAATAAGAACATCATTAATTCTTCCCATAGGTTTCTTAATAGTGGAATCCGCAAGGTGCAAGTTTAAAGAGCAATCATCAAATTCGCGGAAACCTAACAAATCACACAAAGTTTTTGGAATCGTGGAAACACTAGCACCCAAATCACACAAAGCATATCATTCATGATTTTTTATTTTAATTTTAATAGTAGGTTCCCACTCATCATAAAGTTTTCTGGGGATAGAAACTTCCAACTCAAGTTTTTCTTCATAAGATTGCATTAAAGCATCAACGATATTTTTAGTAAAAGCTTTATTTTGACTATAAGAATGCGGAGAATTTAGCACGGATTGCAACAAGGAAATACAATCTATCAAAGAGCATATATCATAATTAAATTCCTTGAAATCCAAAATAGTGGGTTCATTGATATCTAAAGTTTTGACTTCTTCAATCCCACTTTTATCAATTTTAGCATCAAGATCTAAAAACTCCGAATTTTTGGAACGCCTTCTAGGTAAAGGTAACTCATCTTCGGTCCCATCATTATCAAGATTCATATTGCAAAACAAAGATTTAATAGGGGACACATCAATAACTTTTAGATCTTCATCTTTATTCTCATAAAAACTAGAAGAACACGCTTTCACAAAGCAATCTTTCTTAGCACGCATCCTAGCGGTTCTTTCTTTGCACTCATCAATGGAAATTCTCATGGCTTTGAGAGACTCATTGATATCATGCTTAGGTGGGATAGATATAAGTTTCAAAGAATCAACATCAAGAGAAATTCTATCCACGTTCCTAGCCAATTCATCAATCTTAGGCAATTTTTATTCAAGTAAAGCATTGAAATTCTTTTGCGAATTTATAAATTCTTTAACACTAGTCTCAAATTCAGAGGGCATCTTATTAAAATTTTCATAAGAGTTGTTGTAGGAATTACCATAATTATTAGAGGAATTACTAGGATATGGTCTAGGATTAAAGTTTCCACTATATGCGTTGTTACCAAAATTATTCCTACCAACAAAATTCACATCCATATATTCATTATTATTCTCAATCAAAGTAGACAAAGGCATATCATTAGGATCAGAAGGAACACTCTTATTAGCAAATAATTTCATAAGTTCATCCATCTTTCCACTCAAAAAATTAATTTCTTCTATCGTATGCACTTTTTTACTAGTAGATCTTTCAGTGTGCCATTGAGAATAATTAACCATAATATTATCTAGGAGTTTAGTTCCAAATGTGATTTCCATAAAAGTGCCTCCCGCGGCCGAATCTAAAAGATTTCTAGAAGCAAAATTCAATCCGGCATAAAAAATTTGTATAATCATCCAAAGATTCAAACCATGTGTAGGGCAATTACGTATCATTAATTTCATTCTCTCCCAAGATTGTGCAACATGCTCATGATCAAGTTGCTTAAAATTCATAATATCGTTTCTAAGAGAGATGATCTTAGCGGGAGGAAAATACTTAGAGATAAAAGCATCTTTGCACTTATTCCAAGAATCAATACTATTTTTAGGCAAAGACGAAAACCAAAGTTTAGCACGATCTCTAAGCAAAAAAGGAAATAGCTTCAATTTAACAATATCATTGTCCACATCTTTCTTCTTTTGCATATCACACAAATCAACGAAGCTATTTAGATGGGTAGCGGCATCTTCACTAGGAAGGCCGGCGAATTGATCTTTCATGACAAGATTCAACAAAGCAGCATTAATTTCACAAGATTCAGTATCGGTAAGAGGAGCAATCGGAGTGCTAAGAAAATCATTGTTGTCGGTATTGGTAAAGTCACACAATTTAGTATTGTCTTGAGCCATAGTGGCAAGCAAGCAATCCAACACACGAGCAAACAAGAAGCAAGCGAAAAAGAGGCCAATGGAAAAGAGAGGGCGAATAAAACGGCAAGGGTGAATTGGGGGAGAGGAAAACGAGAGGCAAATGGCAAATAATGTAATGCGAGGGATAAGGGTTTGTGATGGGTACTTGGTATGTCTTGACTTGACTTAACTTGGCGCGAATCTCCCCGGCAACGGCGCCAGAATCCTTCTTGCTACCTCTTGAGCACTGCGTTGGTTTTTCCCTTGAAGAGGAAAGGGTGATGCAGTAAAGTAGCGTAAGTATTTTCCTCAGTTTTTTAGAACCGAGGTATCAATCCAGTAGGAGACCACGCTCGATCAAGTCCCTCGCACCTACACAAACAAATAAGAACCTCGCAACCAATGTGATAAAGGGGTTGTCAAGCCCTTCACGGTCACTTACGAGAGTGAGATCTGATAGATATGATAAGATAATATTTTTGGTATTTTTATAATAAAAATGCAAAGTAAAATATAAGGCAATAAAAATAGCTAAGTGAAGGAAGATTAATATGATGGAAAATAGACCCGGGGGCCATAGGTTTCATTAGTGGCTTCTCTCAAGAGCATAAGTATTACGGTGGGTGAAGAAATTACCGTTGAGCAATTGATAGAATTGAGCATAGTTATGAGAATATCTAGGTATGATCATGTATATAGGCATCACGTCCGTGACAAGTAGACCGACTCCTGCCTGCATGTACTACTATTACTCCACACATCGACCGCTATCCAGCATGCATCTAGAGTATTAAGTTCATAAGAACGGAGTAACGCTTTAAGCAAGATGACATGATGTAGAGGGATAAACTCATGCAATATGATATAAACCCCATCTTGTTATCCTCGATGGCAACAATACAATATGTGTTGTTTCCCTTTCTGTCACTGGGATCGAGCACCGCAAGATTGAACCCAAAGCTAAGCACTTCTCCCATTGCAAGAAAGATCAATCTAGTAGGCCAAACCAAACTGATAATTCGAAGAGACTTGCAAAGATAACCAATCATACATCAAAGAATTCGGAGAAGATTCAAATATTGTTCATAGATAAACTTGATCATAAACCCACAATTCATCGGTCTCAACAAACACACCGCAAAAGAAGATTACATTGAATAGATCTCCACGAGAATCGTGGAGAACTTTGTATTGAGATCCAAAGAGAGAGAAGAAGCCATCTAGCTAATAACTATGGACCCGAAGGTCTGAGGTAAACTACTCACACATCATCGGAGAGGCTATGGTGTTGATGTAGAAGCCCTCCGTGATCAATGCCCCCTCCGGCAGGATGCCGGAAAAGGCCCCAAGATGGGATCTCACGGGTACAGAAGGTTGCGGCGGTGGAACTAGGTTTTCGTGGATGCTTCTGTTGGTTTGGGGGTACGTAGGTATATATAGGAGGAAAGAAGTACGTCGGTGGAGCAACGTGGGCCCACGAGGGTGGAGGGCGCGCCCCCCTGCCTCGTGCTCTCTTGTTTGATTTCTTGACGTGGACTCCAAGTCGTCTGGATCACGTTTGTTTCGAAAATCACGTTCCCGAAGGTTTCATTCCATTTGGACTCCGTTTGATATTCTTTTTCTGCGAAACACTGAAATAGGCAAAAAAACAGCAATTTGGGCTGGGCCTCCGCCCTCCGGCTAATAGGTTAGTCCCAAAAATAGTATAAAAGTGTATAATAAAGCCCATTAAACATCCAAAACAGAATATAATATAGCATGGAACAATATAAAATTATAGATACGTTGGAGACGTATCACGGATGGACTTTTCAAATCATTTGATGCTTGCAAACCATGCCTCATTGCAAGATGACTAAGACTCCGTTCTCTGGAACAATGGAGCGAGCCACTGACTTATTGGAAATAATACATACCGATGTATGTGGTCCGATGAGTGTTGAGGCTCACGGCGGGTATTATTGTTTTCTGACCTTCACAGATGATTTGAGCAGATATGGGTATATCTACTTGATGAAACACAAGTTTGAAACATTTGAAAAGTTCAAAGAATTTCAGAGTGAAGTAGAGAATCATCGTAACAAGAAAATAAAGTTTCTACGATCTGATCGCAGAGGCAAATATTTGAGTTACGAGTTTGGCCTTCAATTAAAACAATGTGGAATAGTTTCACAAACTCATGCCACCTAGAACACCACAACATAATGGTGTGTCCGAACATCATAACCGTACTTTATTGGATATAGTGCAACCTATGATATCTCTTACCGATTTACCACTATCGTTTTGGGGTTATGCATTAGAGATAGCTACATTCACGTTAAATAGGGCACCGTCTAAATCCGTTGAGACGACACCGTATGAACTATGGTTTGGCAAGAAACCTAAGATGTCGTTTCTTAAAGTTTGGGGTTGCGATGCTTTTGTGAAAAAGCTTCAGCCTGATAAGCTCGAACCCAAATCAGAGAAGTGTGTCTTCATATAGGATACCCAAAAGAAAATGTTGGGTACACCTTCTAGCACAGATCCGAAGGCAAGATCTTTGTTGCTAAGAATGGATCCTTTCTAGAGAAGGAGTTTCTCTCGAAAGAAGTGAGTGGGAGGAAAATAGAACTTGATGAGGTAATTGTACCTTCTCCCGAATTGGAAAGTAGTTCATCACAGAAATCAGTTCCAGCGATTCCTACACCAATTAGTGAGGAAGTTAATGATGATGATCATGAAACTTCAGATCAAGTTACTACCGAACCTCGTAGGTCAACCAGAGTACGTTCCGCACTAGAGTGGTACGATAATCCTGTTCTGGAAATCATGTTACTAGACCATGACGAACCTACAAACTATGAGGAAACGATGATGAGCCCAGATTCCAAGAAATGGCTTAAGGCCATAAAATCTGAGATAGGATCCATGTATGAGAACAAAGTATGGTCTTTGGTTGACTTGCCCGATGATCGGCAAGCCATAGAGAATAAATGGATCTTCAAGAGGAAGACGAACGGTGATGGTAGTGTTACTATCTACAAAGCTCGACTTGTCGTAAAAGGTTTTTGACAAAGTTCAAGGTGTTGACTATGATGAGATTTCTCACTCATAGCGATGCTTAAGTCTGTCGAATCATGTTAGCAATTGCCACATTTTATGAAATCTGGCAGATGGATGTCAAAACTGCATTCCTTAATGGATTTCTTAAAAGAAGAATTGTATATGATGCAAGCAGAAGGTTTTGTCGATCCTAAAGGTGCTAACAAAGTGTAGAAAGCTCCAGCGATCCATTTATGGACTGGTGCAAGCATCTCGGAGTTGGAATATACGATTTGATGAGTTGATCAAAGCATATAGTTTTATACAGACTTGCGGTGAAGCCTGTATTTACAAGAAAGTGAGTGGGAGCACTACAGCCTTTCTGATAAGTATATGTGAATGACATATTGTTGATCGAAAATGATGTAGAATTTTCTGGAAAGCATAAAGGAGTTCTTGCCTGTGTTGCAAGGTGTGAAGTTGAGTAAGACTCAAAGCCCGACCACGACAGAAGATAGAGAGAGAATGAAAGTCATTCCTTATGCCTCAGCCATAGGTTCTATAAAGTATGCCATGCTATGTACCAGACCTATTGTATACCCTGCCCTGAGTTTGGCAAGAGAGTACAATAGTGATCTAGGAGTAGATCACTGGACATCGGTCAAAATTATCCTTAGAGAACTAAGGAGATTTTTCTCGGTTATGGAGGTGATAAAGAGTTCGTCGTAAAGAGTTACGTCGACGCAAGTTTTGACACCGATCTGGATGACTCTGAGTCTCGATCTGGATACATATTGAAAGTTGGAGCATTTATCTAGAGTAGCTCCGTGCAGAGCATTGTATACACAGAAATTTGCAAAATACATACGGATCTGAATGTAGCAGGCCCATTGACTAAACCTCTCTCACAAGCAAAACATGATCACACCTTAGAACTCTTTGGGTGTTAATCACATGGCGATGTGAACTAGATTACTGACTCTAGTAAACCCTTTGGGTGTTGATCACATAGCGATGTGAACTATGGGTGTTAATCACATAGTGATGTGAGCTATTGGTGTTAAATCAAGTGGCGGTGTGAACTAGATTATTGACTCTAGTGCAAGTGGGAGACTGAAGGAAATATGCCCTAGAGGCAATAATAAAGTTGTTATTTTATTTCCTTATATCATGATAAATGTTTATTATTCGTGCTAGAATTATATTAACCGGAAACTTGATACATGTGTGAATACATAGACAAAACAAAGTGTCCCTAGTATGCCTCTACTTGACTAGCTCGTTAATCAAAGATGGTTAAGTTTCCTAACCATAGACATGTGTTGTCATTTGATGAACGGGGTCACACCATTAGGAAAATGATGTGATGGACAAGACCCATCCGTTAGCTTAGCATGTTGATCGTTCAGTTTTTATTGCTACTGCTTTCTTCATGACTTATACATGTTCCTCTGACTATGAGATTATGCAACTCCCGAATACTGGAGGAACAACTTGTGTGCTATCAAACGTCACAACATAATTAGTGACTATAAAGATGCTCTACAGGTGTCTCCGAAGGTGTTTGTTGAGTTGGCATAGATCGAGATTAGGATTTGTCACTCCGTGTATCGGAGAGGTATCTTTGGGCCCTCTCGGTAATGCACATCACTATAAGCCTTGCAAGCATTGTGACTAATGAGTTAGTTACGGGATGATGCATTACGGAACGAGTAAAGAGACTTGCCGGTAACGAGATTGAACTAGGTATGATGATACCGACGATCGAATCTCGGGCAAGTAATATACCGATGACAAAGGGAACAACGTATGTTTTTATGCGGTTTGACCGATAAAGATCTTCATAGAATATGTAGGAGCCAATATGAGCATCCAGGTTCCGCTATTGGTTATTGACCGGAAATGTGTCTCGGTCATGTCTACATAGTTCTCGAACCCGTAGGGTCCACACGCTTAACGTTTGATGACGATTTGTATTAACCGGAGTTTGTTCAATGTCCCGGATGAGATCATGGACATGACGAGAAGTGTCGAAATGGTCGAGAGGTAAAAATTCATATATAGGACGATGGTATTTGGACACCGGAAGTGTTTCGGGTGATACCGGGTCACCGGAAGTGGTTCCGGGCAACCCCGGCAAAGATATAGGCTTAATGGGCCAAGTAAGGGAACACACCAGCCCACAAGGAGCTGGTGCACCCCCTATAGGGCCAGCCACGTGGGGAGAAAGGGAAAGGAGAGGAGGAAAAGGAAAGTATGAAGTAGGACCCCTACTTCCTTCCCCTCCTCCCTCCTTCCTTTCCCCCTTATCCAAATATGGTAAGGAGAGTGTGTCCACGTACCCTCTGCTGGATCAAGAACTCGAGGGACGTCATCGAGCTGAACGTGTGCTGAACGTGGAGGTGCCGTACGTTCGGTGCTTGGATCGGTTGGATCGCGAAGACGTTCGACAAATCAACCGCGTTTCTAAACGCTTCCGCTTTCGGTCTACGAGGGTACGTGGACACACTCTCCTCGCTCATTGCTATGCTTCTCTTAGATAGTTCTTGCGTGATCATAGAATTTTTTTTTAAATATTACGTTCCCAGCAGTAGTGAGGCTACTGTCAAAAAACTATGTGCTGGAGAGGCACTCTTGTGAAAGCTAATTCTTCGACAGGGGCAATGCAGGCGATGATAGTGCTAGAGAGCGTTTTGTTCCTTCTTCAAGGCACTGTCAAAGAGTACTTTCTCGACATGCCTGGTCGATGCATGAGGTAGCCACATAGGTTGTAAACGGTTGGACCCTTCTTCAAGGGGCGATGGGATGAAGCCAGCCACAACGACGCATATGACCAGTTGTTTTCCCTCCTTGGAGGCCTTTTTGAATAACCCACTCACAAACGCATTCAAATATGGCGATGGAGGTCAGCGACAGTCTAGCTAAATTCACCCGTAGTGAAGGCAGAACTTTGACCTGGGTTGGCTTAGGTCCAGTAGATACAGTGGAGCTAGCCATTGCTGACTGTTCGAACGTTTTGAGTTGAGTAATATATTATTTCACACGCAAAAAAAACCTTCCTACAAGGTGTGCAAACTTGGACAACTCGTTAAACAGCCATCTTTTTCTTTGCTTCCCAGGTAAGATTTTTGAGGAACAAACCGAGTCAAAACCCTAGAGAAATTGCTAATTCACAGGACAATTCCATAGTTTAAGCGTGGTAGAGCACACTACTTCCTCTTGTCCACTTTGTGGTAATGGTGAGGTTGCTAGAATTCTCAGTCGAGGTGGTGTAGTTGAGAGAAGTAATCTTGCGCAGAGCAGTAAGAGTTGCAGGGCAGAGATCGTGCACAGTACCGAGAATAGATGGTGATCGAGAGGTTTGACTTTTGAGGTAGAGGCATCAAGCGATCAATTATTGGAGAGCAACTACTTAACGACCGCTCCTTCTGGAGTCTCGCAACGATCAGCGCCGCTTGGCGCGCTCTCAGCTATTCACCACGTGTCGCGCGACGCTCTCTTCGGAATTTTTTTTCACATGCATTTTCGGCTTTTTAAACGGTTTTTTTTCGACGTTTTGGTTTTCCCCGGTCTTCCTTAGATTTTTGATTAAAAAAATGAAAAAAAATTGCGCGAAAAACACATTTTCTTTTTTTTGCGAAAGTCATGGTTTTTCTTCCGCGAGAGGCACGGTTGTGCTTTAGCGAGAGTCACGGCAGTGCCTTTCGGAAACGAAAAAACGCGTTTTCTGTTTTTTTTCTTTCCGAGAGTCACGGTTTTTCTTCCGCGAGAGGCACGGTTGTGCTTTCGCGAGAGTCACGGCCGTGCTTCTTAAAAGGGAAAAACAAAATGCGTTTTCTGTTTTTTTTTCACGAGAGTCACGGTTTTGCTTCCCCGAGAGGCACGGTTGTGCTTTCGCGAGAGTCACGGCCGTGCCTCTCGGAAAGGGAAAAAATACGTGTTTTCTGGTTTTTTCATGAGAGTCACGGTTTTGCTTTCGTGAGAGGCACGGTTGTGCTTTTGCGAGAGTCACGGGCGTGCCACTCGGAAACGAAAAAAACGTGTTTTTTGTTTTTTTTCTTGCACGAGTCACGGTTTTGCTTCCACGAGAGATACGGTTGTGATTTCGCGAGAGGCACGGGCATGCCTCTTTTGAAAAGGGAAAAAACCGTGCTCCATGTCGGTTTTTTGTCCGGTTTTTTATACGGTTTTTCCGTGAAAAAAAAGTTCGTCAAAAACTATCAACATGGGATCTAGTTTTGAAGATCTCAACGCGAGGAATTCAATGATGAAAACAGTTCGAGATTTGGACGCACGGTTTAAGAGATAAAACGTTTTGAATAAACAGATCTACGAAAAAAAGGAAAACTCTCAGGTTGCGACTTGTCGCGACCTGGGAAGGTGGAGTGTTCTTTACAACAAGTACTCCTTAATTAGTGATTTCGCAATTATTATTGGCTGTGGATGCATTGTTTGAGATAAATTGCCGCCCTCTGGGCCTAGAAGGTTGGAGCCGGTTACCCGATTGGCATTGGCAGCGGACAGGGCTTGCGCGAGGCGACGTTGCAAGAGAAAATAGCGGTCGTCACGATCGAAGTGTGTAGCGCGGGACAGGAGCGATATTTATGGAACTGGTAGATGATTTCTAGTGTGTTTTTTAGAGTAAACACGTCGACCGGGTTTCTTTAAAATTATTTTCGTCAACTAAATTCACTTTAAATTGGCTAAAAAACTAATTTCACTTTTAGAAAAATCATGGGTCCGAACAGCCTAGAACTATGTGGACTGTCGAGTAGTCGAAAGCTCAGTTTAACCGAGAACAACAACATAAGAAACATCCACTTTTTGACCTTGATTCCATCCAGGATGCTTCCGTAATAGTCCTATTCAGCATTCAACTATTAGCACCGATTGTCTACTACAACAATGTTTGCCCGGCTTCGATGAGGAAGGGGTGATGATGGCGGCGCGTCTTCGGCTCGTTCCAGTGCTTGTAGTCATCGTTAGGTGGTCTATGGACCTGGATGTAAATTTTACTTCTAGTATTCTTTATACTACCTTGACAGTTGATGAGTAGATTGAAAGTTTTTGAAAAAAAAAGCATTCAACTATTAGCAGCCAACTCATCGATCAATCGCATTCGACTATTAGCAGCCAACTCATCGATCAATCTAGAACGACCGAACCAACCGGAGCAGTCTTCCGTGTTCGAGATCACCTGCCTGCCCTGCAAGTTCATCTCATCTAGCCACCATACAATTAATCAAAGTTCTAATCGCCAAGCATATACTATTAATTAATCTAGTGCTAAGATTTGTTCAGATGCCCATGTCAGCGTCTTGCACTAGATCATTATCAGCTTTAGGTGCAGAGTCGCTGTCCAACCTAATGCATCGTCATCGACGTCGCCATCGCGAAGATAATTGCCAAGATGCTTGCAATGAGGCTCAGCCCGCACATGAATAGACTCGTTTCCAACACCCAGAGCGCTTTCATAAAAAAGAGAAGTATTCATGATAACTTTATATATGTGCGGAATATGGCTCGCCGTCTCGACCGAGGCAAAACACCATCCTTGTTGTTCAAGCTAGATATCCGGAAAGCCTTTGATTTCGTGTGCTGGGACTACATTCTTGATCTTCTACAACGACGGGGTTTTCAGAGCATTTTTCGGGATTGGATCGCTGCACTTCTTCGTACCTCCTCTTCCAGAGTCTTGCTGAACGGGGTGCCGGGACAACCGATAAAGCACGGCCAGGGCCTACGGCAGGGTGACCCGGTATCCCCGCTACTTTTTTTCCTCGCCATTGACCCGCTTCAGCAATTGCTAGATCTGGCTACGACTAAAGGGCTACTGCACAAGATTAGGGGTCGTGGCTCCTCCTTTTGTACCTCCCTTTACGCCGATGATGCGGCTGTTTTTGTTAAGCCAATAAAAGACGATGTAACCAACCTTGCCACCATTCTGCATTGCTTTGGAGAGGTCACCGGTCTCTGCACTAATTTTCACAAAAACTCAGTCGTCCCTATCCGCTGTCAGAACTATGATCTTGACAACATCCTCCAGGGGCTCCCGGCGACGCGGGCTTCCTTCCCCCTGAAGTACTTGGGCCTTCCTCTGTCAGTTTGGAGGCTCAAGCGTGTGGACTTCCAACATCTCGAAGATAAAGTGGCTACCAAGCTTATTCCTTGGGAGGGAAGATATATTGTTGCTCCGGGTCGTGGGGTCTTGGCCATGTCGGTCATGATCTCCTTGGTGGTCTACACTGCCACGGCCCTCGTCATCCCTCCCAGCATTTTAAGCAACATCAGTAGGCTGGAGCGTGCCTTCTTCTGGTCGGGGGCTAGCAAAACGATCGGGGCCAAATGTAATGTCAACTGGGAAAGCGTTTGTAGGCCTAAGGAGTGTGGCGGGCTTGGTGTGCTCAATCTTGCGAATTTTTGCCAAGCACTCAGACTCCGATGGTTATGGCTCGAGTGGACGGACCCTTCTCGCTTGTGGGTTGGGCTTGGAAATCTATGCGACAAGGACGACAAAGCTTTTTTCTACGCCTCCACTACTATCACGATTGGTGATGGGCGCGCGCCCCATTTTGGGAGTCCCCATGGCTCAATGGGAGGAAACCAAAAGATTTTGACGCCTCCAAGAGGAAAACCTGGAAGGTCAGGGAGGCATTATCACAGAATGCCTGGATCACCAAGATCAATATGACGACAATATTCACACTCGAGCATATTCGGCAATTCCTGAATCTTTGGGTCCTCCTTCACGGAGTGCAGCTACAAGTGGGCGTGGAGGATACCATATTGTGGAAACACACGACATGTGGGAGCTACTCGGCGTCTTCGGCTTATAACGTGCACTACTTGACCATCACCCGTTCTGCCATGTACAAGGTGGTCTGGAGAGCCTGCCCCCCCCCCCCCCCCACCCCCGAAAGTAAAATTTCTTGCATGGCTTGCCATCCAAGACAGGTTATGGACATCCGTTCGCTTGGCCAAGAGAGGGTGGCCAAACAGTGGTCTGTGCACCCTTTGTAGGCGTGAACAAGAGACAGTCGAGCAAATTTTATTTCAATGTAGATACACCTTGAGAGTTTGGGAGATGGTCAGAGCTTGGTTTCGACTCATTGATTCGGATACTTCAGGTTGGGCGGCTTACACGAGCATCCATGACTAGTGGTGTGAATCGGCTTCCACCCACAGTGCACACAAGAAAGTGATGTCGTCTATCTTCATGCTCGTTTCGAAAGCAATTTGGGATGAGAGGAACGCACGAGTTTTTTTCGAGGCCGCTTCGCTCCAACGTTTACCACTCTCCAAGCAATCAAGCACGAGGCGACGCTATGGGTCCTAGCAGAGGCGAAACATTTGGGTCTTCTGATGCCGGAAGAGTAACGGCTTGTATTTTCTTTCGGCATTTGGCCGGTGCCTGAAAACCTTGTTAAACCTCCTTCTTTTTATGAATGGGGCAAATCTTTTGCCTCCGTTTCAAAAATAATAATAATTAATCGATCAAGCACCCACGGATCAACCTGATACATGCCACCGGGTCTGTTGAGTATATTGATTCATTAAGAAACATAAGATAGACTAGGATTTGTCAAGCCTTGTCTTGTACTCCAAGTTGGTCATTGTACTCCTATATATATGTCCACGAGGCTCAAGCAATACATCAATGATTCCACCAAATCCCTCTCTTCCTTCTAACATGGTATCAGTTTCCGGGTTCTAAACCCTAGCCGCCGCAGCTGCCGCACCAGCGCGCCGCCCCCGGGGCGGACAGCCTCTGATAACCCACAAGTATAGGGGATCGCAACAGTTTTCGAGGGTAGAGTATTCAACCCAAATTTATTGATTCGACACAAGGGGAGCCAAAGAATATTCTCAAGTATTAGCAGTTTAGTTGTCAATTCAACCACACCCGGATAACTTAGTATCTACAACAAAGTATTTAGTAGCAATGTAATATGGAAGTAACGGTAACGATGACAAAAGTAACAGTGATAATTTTGTAGTGATTGTAACAGTAGCAACGGAAAAGTAGATAAGTGAAGAACAATATGTGAAAAGCTCGTAGGCATTGGATCGGTGATGGAGAATTATGCCGGATGCGGTTCATCATGTAACAATCATAACATAGGGTGACACAGAACTAGCTCCAATTCATCAATGTAATGTACGCATGTATTCCGAATATAGTCATACGTGCTTATGGAAAAGAACTTGCATGACATCTTTTGTCCTACTCTCCAGTGGCAGCGGGGTCCTAATGGAAACTAAGGGATATTAAGGCCTCCTTTTAATAGAGTACCGGACCAAAGCATTAACACATAGTGAATACATGAACTCCTCAAACTACGGTCATCATCGGGAGTGGTCCCGATTATTGTCACTTCGGGGTTGTCGGATCATAACACATAGTAGGTGACTATAGACTTGCAAGATAGGATCAAGAACTCACATATATTCATGAAAACATAATAGGTTCAGATCTGAAATCATGGCACTCAGGCCCTAGTGACAAGCATTAAGCATAGCAAAGTCATAGCAACATCAATCTCAGAACATAGTGGATACTAGGGATCAAACCCTAACAAAACTAAGTTGATTACATGATAAATCTCATCCAACCCATCACCGTCCAGCAAGCCTACGATGGAATTACTCACGCACGGCGGTGAGCATCATGAAATTGGTGATGGAGGTGTTGGGGAACGTAGCAGAAATTCAAAATTTTCTACGCATCACCAAGATCAATCTATGGAGTAATCTAGCAACGAGGGGAAGGGGAGTGCATCTACATACCATTGTAGATCGCTAAGCGGAAGCGTTGCAAGAACGCGGATGAAGGAGTCGTACTCGTAGCGATTCAGATCGCGGTTGATTCCGATCTAAGCGCCGAACCACGGCGCCTCCGCGTTCAACACACGTGCAGCCCGGTGACGTCTCCCACGCCTTGATCCAGCAAGGAGAGAGGGAGAGGTTGGGGAAGACTCCGTCCAGCAGCAGCACGACGGCGTGGTGGTGATGGAGGAGCGTGGCAATCTTGCAGAGCTTCGCCAAGCACTGTGAGAGACAAGGAGGGAGAGGGGTAGGGCTGCGCCAAGAGAGAGATGTTCTCGTGTGTATGGCAGCCCCAAAACCCCCACTATATATAGGGGAGGGGGAGGGGCTGCGCCCCCATCTAGGGTTCCCCCCCAAGGGGTGCGGACAGCCCTAGATGGGACTTGGAGGGGCGGCCAAGGGGGGAGAGAAGGGGGCGCACCACTAGGTGGGCCTTAGGCCCATCTGAGCCTAGGGTTTCCCCTTCCCCCCTTCCCTGCGCCTTGGGCCCCTTGTGGGAGGCGCACCAGCCCACCTAGGGGCTGGTCCCTTCCCACACTTGGCCCACGCAGCCCTCTGGGGCCGGTGGCCCCACCTGGTGGACCCCCGGGACCCTCCCGGTGGTCCCGGTACGTTACCGATAGCACCCGAAACTTTTCCGGTGACCAAAACAGGACTTCCCATATATAAATCTTTACCTCCGGACCATTCCGAAACTCCTCGTGACGTCCGGGATCTCATCTGGGACTTAGAACAACATTCGGTAACCACGTATATCTATTCCCTATAACCCTAGCGTCATCGAACCTTAAGTGTGTGGACCCTACGGGTTCGGGAACCATGCAGACATGACCGAGACGTTCTCCGGCCAATAACCAACAGCGGGATCTGGATACCCATGTTGGCTCCCACATGTTCCACGATGATCTCATCGGATGAACCACGATGTCGGGGATTCAATCAATCCCGTATACAATTCCCTTTTTCTATCGGTATGTTACTTGCCCGAGATTCGATCGTCGGTATCCCGATACCTTGTTCAATCTCGTTACCGGCAAGTCTCTTTACTCGTTCCGTAACACATCATCCCATGATCAACTCCTTGGTCACATTGTGCACATTATGATGATGTCCTACCGAGTGGGCCCAGAGATACCTCTCCGTTTACACAGAGTGACAAATCCCAGTCTCGATTCGTGCCAACCCAACAGACACTTTCGGAGATACCTGTAGTGCACCTTTATAGCCACCCAGTTACGTTGTGACGTTTGGTACACCCAAAGCATTCCTACGGTATCCGGGAGTTGCACAATCTCATGGTCTAAGGAAATGATACTTGACATTAGAAAAGCTCTTAGCAAACGAACTACACGATCTTGTGCTAGGCTTAGGATTGGGTCTTGTCCATCACATCATTCTCCTAATGATGTGATCCCGTTATCAATGACATCCAATGTCCATGGTCAGGAAACCATAACCATCTATTGATCAACGAGCTAGTCAACTAGAGGCTTACTAGGGACATGTTGTGGTCTATGTATTCACACATGTATCTGAGCTTCCTATCAATACAATTTTAGCATGAACAATAGACAATTATCATGAACAAGGAAATATAATAATAACCATTTTATTATTGCCTCTAGGGCATATTTCCAACAGGAGGATGGTTGATGATGACGATGGCTACGGATTCCCTTCTCCGGAGCCCCGAACGGACTCTAGATCAGCCCTCCCGAGAGAGATTAGGGCTTGGCGGCGGCTCTGTATCATAAAACGCGATGAATCCTTCTCTCTGATTTTTTTCTCCCCGAACACGAATATATAGAGTTGGAGTTGAGGTCGGTGGAGCTCCAGGGGGCCCACGAGGCAGGGGGCGCGCCCCCACCCTCGTGGACAGGGTGTGGGCCCCCTGGCCTTGATTCTTTCGCCAGTAGTTTTTATTATTTCCAAAAATAATCTCCGTGAAGTTTCAGGTCATTCCGAGAACTTTTGTTTCTGCACAAAAATAACACCATGGCAATTCTGCTGAAAACAGCGTCGGTCCAGGTTAGTTCCATTCAAATCATGCAAGTTAGAGTCCAAAGCAAGGGCAAAAGTGTTTGGAAAAGTAGATACGACGGAGACGTATCAACTCCCCCAAGCTTAAACCTTTGCTTGTCCTCAAGCAATCCAGTTGATCAACTGAAAGTGATAAAGAAAAACTTTTACAAACTCTGTTTGCTCTTGTTGTTGTAAATATGTAAAGCCAGCATTGAAGTTTTTAGCAAAGATTATGAACTAACCATAT
Organism: Aegilops tauschii subsp. strangulata; assembly: GCF_002575655.3. Taxonomy (NCBI): domain Eukaryota; kingdom Viridiplantae; phylum Streptophyta; class Magnoliopsida; order Poales; family Poaceae; genus Aegilops; species Aegilops tauschii. Next base: position 569,096,590 of record NC_053041.3, read on the forward strand.
TCACAATAACACTTAGGTCTCATGTTTACTCATGTCAATGGCATAATCAACTACTGAGCAATAATAATAAATCTCGGATGACAACACTTTCTCAAAACAATCATGATATGATATAACAAGATGGTATCTCGCTAGCCCTTTCTGAGACCGCAAAACATAAATGCAGAGCACCTTTAAAGATCAAGGACTGACTAAACATTGTAATTCAAGGTAAAAGAGATCCATTCATAGTCATACCCAATATAAATTAATACTAATGGATGCAAATGACAGCGGTGCTCTCCAGCTGGTGCTTTTTAATAAGAGGGTGATGACTCAACATAAAAGTAAATAGATATGCCCTTCGCAGAGGGAAGCGGGGATTTGTAGAGGTGCCAGAGCTCGATTTTGAAATAGGGATAAATAATATTTTAAGCGGCATACTTTCATTGTCAACATAACAACCGAGAGATGGCAATATCTTCCATGCTACACATATTATAGGCGGTTCCCAAACAGAATGGTAAAGTTTATACTCCCCCTCCACCAACAAGCATCAATCCATGGCTTGCTTGAAACAACGAGTGCCTCCAGCTAACAAGAGTCCCGGGGGAGTTTTGTTTGCAATTATTTTGATTTGATTTGCATCAAGCATGGGACTGGGCATCCCGGTTGTGACACCCAAAAAATTTTATTTGGCTTTTTCAAACTTTTATTTGATTTGAGGGAGGTGATTTAAATTCTTTCTTCTAAAAGAACTCTCCCTCTCAAAAATTTTCTTTTATGACAAGTGTTTTGTTTGGATTCACCCAAGACTTGATTTTTGGTCTTGGAGGTTTTTCCATCTTATTTGGACTCAAAACCAAATGCTTTTCATTTGGGAAATTTCTTTTGAAAAATCTTTTAAATAGCCCTATGGCATTTGGAGTGATCTTTTCCCCTTTTCAAAATCTCCTCTTGCCATGACTTGAGTGGAAATCCCCTCCCAAAAGCCTTTCCCCATCTTTGTGTCAAGTTATACTTCAAATCCAGCAAGTTGAACCTCCCCATAATTTCTCTTCCATTTATTTCTTATCAAAAACAATTTCTGCCCTCTACTTTAACTCTTGGAGATTTACAAAGGAGCTACCATTTCTACTTTGAGTTTTGCCTCCAAACCTTTTTCCCTGGCTAGTCCTTAGAGCCCTCAACCAAAATCCATGATGATCCACTGGTCTCCAGTTCAAAAATTTCAAATTGTGCTTGCTGCAAGTTTGGACAATGTTTGCCAAATTTGATGAAATTCAATTGTTTTCTCCTCCTAAAAATCTGAGAAAATTCAGGCAGCCTCTGGATGCATTGAGAGGTCACCTCACCAAGTCCCAGCTCCAGAAAAATTGTTCTTCATGCCAAATCATTTCGTCGAACACGTGAAGAGCACTGTCACTGTCAAGTTCCGATATTCAGAGTTACAGTTTCAGTGAGCACTGTCGTTTTCTTCAGAACCCGTTCTCGATCTCGCCAGTGGCCGCGGTGGCGCCGCGCGCCCTGTTCCCTCCTTCTTATCCCTGCGCCGCACGATCACCTGGAGGCTTGCGGGCGTCGGCGACGAGCAGGAGGAGGTGCGCCACCCCGTGAGCGACGGCAGCAGCGGCTTTTGCGGCCGCCAGAGAGGCGCAGCGTTGGACGGCGCCGTCCAGCGCCGCCCAAGCCACCAGAAGCCGCCGCGTGGCCACCCTCTCACCCGTGCACGCTACAGTCAGTCGTCGTGAACTGGTAGGCGCGGAGCGTGCTCTCTGCCACCGTCGTGCCCGTACGGCCACCCGCTCGAGGATCGGCGCATTACGCTTAGCCCGACCAAGGTTTAGCGGGGGAACGGCACCAGTGATCCTCCCTGATGGTGCCTAGCCTCTTAAACCCCCTGCCCAACCTCTGCCTCGCCGTAATCGCTCGCCGGAGCTATCCCGTTCACGGCCACCCCCTCGGATCGCCTATAAAAGGAGGCCCCGAGCTCGAACTCGAACCCACACCACCTCTACACACCACCAATACCACGCCAAGCCACTGGGAGAGCCCCGAGGGAGCCTTCTTCCCCAACTCCGGCCGCCTCGACCCGCGACGGGATCCAGCTCGATTCACCCCCGTGCGTGCACCCCTACCCCTCAGCTCTTGCCAGTAACCTCCTAGTGCACCCACTCTTCTGACCCCCGCGTCAATTTGGAGTTTGCAGCACCCACCAGAGTACTCCACCATCGCCCGAACCACCGTCCGCCGGAGAAAGTGTCGCCGTCGACGTGGTGCTCTCCGACGGCCAAGTCCACCACCCATCGACGCGGAAGATCACCCTGAAACTATTGGTACCCTCCGATCTCTCTGCCTCGCCGTGGTTCGACGCCGGCGACCACCGCAGCCTTCGGGCGCCGGCGAACTCCGTTGGGAGTTTTAAACCTGACGGGTGGGACCCCCCCGTCAGCCTCTCTCTTTTCCCCCTTCGAACCGTTTTCTGGTAGCGCCTTCGGGCAAAATGCGTTTTCTCTTTGGGCTGGCGCATTTCCTACCGAACTGTTTTTTGGTTTTTCAAACAAGTCCCTGTTTCTTTTCTATTTCATCACAGATCAGTCCTTGGACTAAAACCCTTATAACTTTTTAATAAAAGATGCTTTTTGATTGATTCTTTTTCTGTCAGTCTTATAATTTTGTCTAGTTTTTTATAGTATTTATTTGGAAAAAATTTGGAACAAATTTTTATGCACGCGACGATTTTCACGTTAGTGTACGGTTTCGTTATACCGTAGGTTCCGGAGGAGGTGACGGAGCCGCGAACTTCGCCGAGCTAGACTTCGACTTCTCCGAACCAGGCAAGCATGTTTGAACCTTTGATATGATAGGTGTTTTGCATGTTTGCTTGAATGGTTTATGCATGGCATGTGAGCATCGGTGAGTAATACGTTGCATGCAAGGCAACTAAACCGCGTGTTTCAAAGTTACTGTGATCTTTGATGAGAGATGACCTGATCATGTGGTGACATGAAAGGTAGTAAGATGGTATTGTTGTAGCATGCCAGTCTTCCGTCTTCCGATAAACTCCGACGTTAACGTGGACTGAGTCACGTTACCGTTCTTCCCCTTTCGTGCTGCCACATGTCTTCTGCAAAGAACACGGTTTAGTAAGTTGTTAACCTCTTTCCTTGTACACACCAAATAGAGGGGCCGGGATGAGGGTTCCATGGCCCTGGATTAAAGCCAGTCATCCGGTCAGGGGCATGGGTGTTTCCGGTTGGGACCGAGAGGGGGGCACCCCTTAGAGCGCGCGTATATAAATTTGATCCCATGCTACGCGAGGTTGTAGCCTCCCCGTCTCAAAGTTTTTCTTGAACGTTGCCGAGGGTGATTCCTGGCATCGGAATGTTGAATGGGTGTGTACTGGTTAGATGTGTTTCTCCTAAAACACCGTAAACGGAACTAGTCCCTCGTGACTACTGAAATCCGTTGGCTGTGGTTAAATAGTACAAACTCTGCAGAGTCAAATCCTTCCGAGTCATCCTGTCCATGGTCAAGGACCATGGCTAGTATATTCATGTCTATGTCAGTCCTCGTGGTAAAGCCCCGGTAAACAAGCTTGAGTGGTATGCCCGTTTGAATTGTTATTCCTGTGGATGGACTAACCTTTTACTTATCTCGTATCTGAATATTCCCTTGCAATGATTTAAATTCATGAGCTACTGAAATATTAAGTTATGAGATATAAGCCCTTTATGTGATGTCGCTTAGACGTCCGACTGTGGCACTCTTGTCTTTTACTTTCAATATAAGCCCTTTATGTGATGTCGCTTAGACGTCCGACTGTGGCACTCTTGTCATTTATTTTCAATATGAGCCCTTTATGTGATGTCGCTCAGACGTCCGACTGTGGCACGCCCGTTATTTACTTTCGATATAAGCCCTTTACGTGATGTCGCTCAGACGTCCGACTGTGGCACGCACTGTTATTTATTTTTCCATTATAAGCCCTTTATGTGGTTTCGCCTTGACGCCCGACTGCGGCATTGTTATTTCATTTGTATCCTTTCGAGGAGTCATTCAGACACTCGACTGGCCTTCAGTATTATTTTGGGATTTCGGGAGGACTACCGCCCGACTTCCCTTTTTATCTACCATGCATTGCTATCTCATTCTCTGAGTGCGCTTTGTTAAGCTGTTCATATGCATCATGTTTACATTTGTTATATCTTATGTCCGAACTGTCTTGCGAGTGCTTTCATAGTACTCACCTGGCTTGTTGATTTGGTCAGATGTTGACGAAGGCGATCTCATGGATGAAGAGTTTGATAGTGAGTCCGACGCCTAGAGGAATCCCAGTCAGTCCCGTGCGATCCTGGATATTGGTCACTTGTATTATATATGCTTCCGCCACCCACAATAAGTATCCTCGAGCCTCACTCCGACGCTCGAAGAGCTGTTAGATTCAGGAGTCATGTCACCCACTTTACTGTGACATATCCACCACCGCTTTTATTGTGAGTCAGTAGTTATGCCACCCTATCCGCCTTTATCTGTAATATCGGTGTGTTTGTAATAAATTGTTGAGCAGTGTCCGCTCATCCCTGTATTATATTTAGTACTCCTGGTTTTCTTCTGTGATCAAGAATTTGTCTACCAGTGAGAAGGATTCTTCTCTACTGTTCCGTAAAAGGGATCGGTTTCTCAATAAATATTTTATTGGAAAACCGGTCGTGACAAGCTTGGTATCAGAGCCAAGCTGACTGTAGGAAGCCACTGGGTGCGATCGCTAATTGGTTATTAGCGTCTTTAGTGCTTTTTCAGCATTTTGCAAATGTAGCTATTTTCTGTTGGTCATCATAAATTTATGATTTGACTACTCAGAATTTTTGACTACTTTTGTAGATGGCTGGCAGCGACTGCGAGACTCGGGTGTTCACGAATGTGCCCGAGGGGTTTGTCAAACTCCTCGTCTCCATCACCAAGCTCGCGATCGGGCCAGCGACTCGTCCGGAGTTCACGCTTTACCAGCACAAGCTCAGCGACGACGTGTCTATGCACCAGGCTGTGGTGCAATTCAAGGGAGGACGTTCTGTGTCTCGCCACTTCCGTTTTGTGGGAAGGGCCATGCCTACGGAGAGGCATGCCATGCAGATGGCCGCCCGTGAGGCGATAGCTCGCCTTCGGGATATCCTTCCTTCGATGAGGACTCGTCGCTACAGCTACCTCCCATGCCATGTGCCATATACTTGTCACTATGCATTCGCCTGCCATAGGGGAGAGACAGATGAAGCTATCGAGATGCTTGTTGAGTATCTCAAAGCTCTGGAGGAAGATTTCGACAACCTCGTGGACGATCTTGTGGCTGCCCGCATGGACTTAGTTCGGGGCTGTTCTGCCAACAGGAGGGAGCTTCTCCACATGGCACCACCACTGACGTTCGTCTCGTCCTCAGCATCTTATTCACCTGCCATTTTGGCCACTGCTCGCCGTCTGCCTACCACTGAGGAGTTCGACCGGGTCATCGCTCCTACTCCAGTCAGAGCTGCACCGCCTGCCGCACCCACACTACCGCCTGTCGCACCCGCGCCATCACCTCAGCGCAGTGCTACGCACCTGGAGCCTATTAGGGAGGAGGTGGAGGTTGAATCTCCTGTACCGCTGGGTCTTACCCTCGGCAAGGGGAAGGACATCTTCACCATCTCCGACTGAGTGCGCCTAGTCGCCGCGCAATGTGCCTGCATGTACGATATGTTTTATATGTACGTTGGTTTGTAGTATTTGTGTGCGCATCATGTAGGATCCCGGAGTAGTGTGCTAGCCTTAATAACATGTCAGGAGTGTGTACGCACATCCTGAGTGATGTATCGTAGGTTTGCGTATCGCGTGTAAGATATGTGCTAAGCAGTCCTTCTCCGTGCGAAATCAATTATGTTCTTGAAAATTCTTGAGGTCTTTTAAAGTTTTCGTCTCTGCAAAATTTTCCTTGTGCCACACAGTTTTTCTCATGAGTTTTGCAAAATAATACCCCAGAGTGGAAAATGTCTCATCCGTGGACTCGTTCCATGCCAAATCCACCAGAAGAAGTTTATGGAACACAGACAAGCAACAACTTCACTCAGGTATAGTCTAGTGAACAGGACAGCGAGGCAGCCTTATCTCAAGTATGCCGCCTTTTCGAACAAAGCCAACAGCAACACCAAGAAATGATGAATCACGTCATCAATATGGGAAATCACCGTGAGCCATACCAACCACACTCCAAGTTGTCTGAACTGCAGAAGACACGCCCTCCGACGTTTGCTCACACTGATAGGCCGCTTGAAGCCGATGATTGGCTTCGTGACATCGAAAGAAAGTTGATTATTGCTCAATGTTCTGATCATGAGAAGGTGCTTTATGCACCTCACTACCTCACTGGAGCAGCTGCCGCATGGTGGGAGAACTTCCTACACATGCATCCCAGTGAACATAACATCACCTGGGAGGAGTTTAAGAAAGGTTTTCGTGGGGCACACATCCCCAGGAGCATCATAAAATCAAGAAAAGAGAATTTGATGACCTCAAGCAGAGAGGCATGACAGTGACGGAATACAACAGTCACTTTACCCAGCTATCTCGTTATGCCTACGATGAGCATATGACTGAGAACAAAAGGATGGAAAAGTTTTTGGACGGCCTGGCGCCGGCACTAAAATGCCAACTGGTCGTACACACTTTCCCAGATTTCAAAACTCTGGTTGACAAGGCCATTACTTTGGAGAATGAGCGCCGCAGTCTGGAGGATATTCGTAAGCGAAAGAGGGACAAGACGACTCTTGCTCGCAACAACCGAAGCAAGACAGATGTTCAGAGGATTGAAGCGAGAAAATCCACGCCTACTGCTCTTAAGCCAACCAGACAGTTTCATTCCAGGGACAAGGATTTTACATACCGTCCAGGGGTCACTTGCTATGCTTGTGGAGAAGAAGGGCACTATGCCAAACAGTGCCCAAAACCAAGGAACTCGGCCCCCAAGCCGAACAATGGTGGGAACAATCCAGCCCCCAAGCGTAACAATTTCAATCCCAACAACAATCACAGGAAGGGTCACCTGAACCATGTGACCAGGGAAGAAGCCCAGAATGCCCCAGACATCGTACTCGGTACGTTCCCTGTCAACACAATACCTGCCACGGTTTTGTTTGATTCTGGAGCTTCTCACTCGTTCATTTCGAAGAGTTTTGTTTTGCAACATGGTTTTCCGATACTTCCTTTGGAAAAATCTATGATCATCAAGTCCCCCGGGAACAAGCAGATCACTCAGAGTTACTGCCAAGGAGTGATTATTGAATTCGAAGGACTAAAGTTTCAGGCTAATCTCGTCGTGTTGGAAAATAAAGGACTGGATGTCATCCTAGGGATGGACTGGTTGACCACCAACAAGGGATTTATTGACTGTTTCAATCGGACTGTGATTCTCACTCATCATCACGGCAAGACAATAAAAGTTACAGCTCAAGAGAGACCACGGTCAAGGCAACCGAAGTTGAACAAAGTGGACATTTCAGAATTGAGAAAAGTTCCAGTGGTGTGTGAATTTCCCGACGTATTTCCAGAAGAACTACCAGGCATGCCACCAGACCGCGAGATAGAGTTCAGCATTGAACTAGCACCTGGCACCACCCCCATCTGTAAGAAACCTTATAGAATGGCACCATCCGAGTTGGTAGAATTGAAGAAGCAAATAAAGGAATTACTGGACAAAGGATTTATTCGAGCCAGCTCCTCACCATGGGGTTCACCAGTATTATTCGCCAAGAAAAAGGATGGGACACTGAGATTGTGTATAGACTATCGAGCTCTCAATATGGTCACCATCAAAAACAAATATCCGATGCCATAGATAAATGATTTGTTTGACCAGCTCGCACAAGCCAAGGTGTTCTCAAAAATTGATTTGAGATCCGGATATCACCAATTAAAAGTACGGACAGAAGATATCCCTAAAACAGCGTTCACCTCCAGGTACGGATTATATGAGTTCACAGTAATGCCGTTTGGATTGACAAACGCCCCCGCATATTTCGTCCACCTCATGAACAAAGTGTTTATGAAATTTATGGACAAATTTGTTGTGGTATTCATTGATGATATTCTGGTATACTCAAGAACACCAGAAGAGCATGCTGAACATCTCAGAATTGTTTTGGGAGAATTAAGGAAACATCAATTGTACGCCGAATTTAGCAACTGTGAATTTTGGCTAAGACAAGTTGGTTTTCGAGGCCATATATTGACCCAAGAAGGCGTGGACGTAGACCCAGAAAAAGTCAATGCCATACTTGACTGGAAACCACCAGCCAACGTAACAGATGTACGGAGTTTCCTAGGAATGGCTGGATATTACAGAAGATTTATTGAAAGATTTTCCACTGTGGCAAAACCAATGACACAGTTGCTCAAGAAAGACAAGAAATTTGTATGGACGGAAGCATGCGAGAAAAGCTTCCAAGAACTCAAGAAGAAACTAACAACAGCACCGGTTTTGACCGTACCAGACATACACAAGAGTTTTGAAGTGTTTTGTGACGCATCCCGGAAGGGCCTGGGTGCGTATTGATGCAGGACGGCAAAGTTGTCGCGTATGCTTCCAGGCAACTACGGAAGCATGAGGAAAATTATCCTACTCATGACTTGGAGCTAGCAGCAGTCATCCATGCACTCAAAGAGTGGAGGCACTTTGTACTGGGAAATCGTTGTGAAATATATACGGACCATAAGAGTCTTAAATATATTTTCACGCAACCAGAGCTAAATTTACGACAACGACGCTGGTTGGAATTGGTTAAAGACTATGATGTCGGCATTCACTACCATCCAGGGAAAGCAAATGTAGTGGCAGATGCTCTTAGTCGGAACCCCAGCCCGGGCAACGACAGTCCACAGAACTTGAGGCCTGAGTTTCAGCAGGAGTTCGCTAGACTCAACATGGTGTTGGTCTCTGAGGGCAACGTATCAAATCTGGAGATACATCCCACCCTAATGGAACAAATTAAGAAGGCTCAGCATGGACATCCAAGCATCGAAGGTATAAAGAGGAAAATGAGCCTTGGCAAGGCTTCAGAATTCGTCACAGACAATGAAGGAATATTATGGTACGGGGACAGACTTTGCGTACCAAACATTGAGGAACTCAAGCAACAAATCCTAACCGAAAGCCACACCGCCCCATATTCGATCCACCCTGGAGGAACCAAAATGTACAAAGACATTCAGGAAAGATTTTGGTGGCACGGTATGAAAAGGGATATAGCCGCGTTCATTGCTTGTTGCGACTCATGTCAGCGCATTAAAGCCGAGCATCAAAAGCCAGCAGGGCTGCTACAGCCAAACCGGATACCTGAGTGGAAATGGGATGAAATTGGAATGGACTTCATCGTCGGACTACCTCGATCACAACGCGGAAATGACGCCATATGGGTCATCACAGATAGGCTAACCAAGGTAGCACATTTCATTCCCGTGAAGACGACCTACTCCACTCAAAGGCTAGCTAAGCTTTATCTCTCCCGTATAGTTTGTTTGCATGGAGTCCCAAAGACTATAATATCCGACCGAGGCACTCAATTTGTCTCTAAATTCTGGGATCACTTACAACAAGCACTGGGCACGCAACTAGCATTCAGTACAGCGTACCTGTTGGGGAACGTAGTAATTTCAAAAAATTTCCTACGCACACGCAAGATCATGGTGATGCATAGCAACGAGAGGGGAGAGTGTTGTCCACGTACCCTCGTAGACCGACAGCGGAAGCGTTATCACAACGCGGTTGATGTAGTCGTACGTCTTCACGATCTGACCGATCAAGTACCGAACGTACGGCACCTCCAAGTTCTACACACGTTCAGCTCGATGACGTCCCTCGAACTCCGATCCAGCCGAGTGTTGAGGGAGAGTTTCGTCAGCACGACGGCGTGGTGACGATGATGATGTTCCACCGACGCAGGGCTTCGCTTAAGCTCCGCGACGGTATTATCGAGGTGTAATCTGGTGGAGGGGGGCACCGCACACGGCTAAAATATCGTATATCAAGTGTGTCTAGAGGTGCCCCCCTGCCCCCGTATATAAAGGAGCAAGGGGGAGGCCGGCTGCCTATGGGCGCGCCAAGGAGAGGGGGGGAGTCCTCCTCCTAGTAGGAGTAGGACTCCCCTTTCCTAGTCCTACTAGGAAAAGAAGGGGGAAGGAAAGAGAGGGAGAGGGAGAGGGAAAGGGGGCTGCGCCCCCCTCTCCTAGTCCAACTAGGACTCCTCCTGGGAGGGGGCGCACCACCTCCTGGCTGCTGCCCTCTCTCTCCCCTCAAGGCCCACTAAGGCCCAATACTTCCCCGGGGGGTTCCGGTAACCCTCCGGCACTCCGGTTTAATCCGAAACTTCTCCGGAACACTTCCGGTGTCCGAATATAGTCGTCCAATATATCAATCTTTACGTCTCGACCATTTCGAGACTCCTCGTCATGTCTGTGATCACATCCGGGACTCCGAACAACCTTCGGTACATCAAAACATATAAACTCATAATAAAACTGTCATCGTAACTTTAAGCGTGCGGACCCTTTGGGTTCGAGAACTATGTAGACATGACCGAGACACCTCTTCGGTCAATAACCAATAGCGGGACCTGGATGCCCATATTGGCTCCCACATATTCTACGAAGATCTTTATCGGTCAGACCGCATAACAACATACGTTGTTCCCTTTGTCATCGGTATGTTACTTGCCCGAGATTCGATCGTCGGTATCTCGATACCTAGTTCAATCTCGTTACCGGCAAGTCTCTTTACTCGTTCCGTAATACATCATCCTGCAACTAACTCATTAGTCACAATGCTTGCAAGGCTTATAGTGATGTGCATTACCGAGTGGGCCCAGAGATACCTCTCCGACAATCGGAGTGACAAATCCTAATCTCGAAATACGCCAACCCAACAAGTACCTTTGGAGACACCTGTAGAGCACCTTTATAATCACCCAGTTACGTTGTGACGTTTGGTGGCACACAAAGTGTTCCTCCGGTAAACGGGAGTTGCATAATCTCATAGTCATAGGAACATGTATAAGTCATGAAGAAAGCAATAGCAACATACTAAACGATCGGGTGCTAAGCTAACGTAATGGGTCATGTCAATCACGTCATTCTCCTAATGAGGTGATCCCGTTAATCAAATGACAACTCATGTCTATGGCTAGGAAACATAACCATCTTTGATTAACGAGCTAGTCAAGCAGAGGCATACTAGTGACACTCTGTTTGTCTATGTATTCACACATGTATTATGTTTCCGGTTAATACAATTCTAGCATGAATAATAAACATTTATCATGATATAAGGAAATATATAATACTTTATTATTGCCTCTAGGGCATATTTCCTTCAGTCTCCCACTTGCACTAGAGTCAATAATCTAGATTACATAGTAATGATTCTTACACCCATGGAGTCTTGGTGCTGATCATGTTTTGCTCGTGGAAGAGGCTTAGTCAACGGATCTGCTACATTCAGATCCGTATGTATCTTGCAAATTTCTATGTCTCCCACCTGGACTAAATCCCGGATGGAATTGAAGCGTCTTCTGATGTGCTTGGTTCTCTTGTGAAATCTGGATTCCTTTGCTAAGGCAATTGCACCAGTATTATCACAAAAGATTTTCATTGGTCCCGATGTACTAGGTATGACACCTAGATCGGATATGAACTCCTTCATCCAGACTCCTTCATTCGCTGCTTCCGAAGCAGCTATGTATTCCGCTTCACACGTAGATCCCGCCACGACACTTTGCTTGGAACTGCACCAACTGACAGCTCCACCGTTCAATGTAAATACGTATCCGGTTTGCGATTTCGAATCGTCCGTATCAGTGTCAAAGCTTGCATCAACGTAACCCCTTACGATGAGCTCTTTGTCACCTCCATATACGAGAAACATATCCTTAGTCCTTTTCAGGTATTTCAGGATGTTCTTGACCGCTGTCCAGTGATCCACTCCTGGATTATTTTGGTACCTCCCTGCTAAACTTATAGCTAGGGACACATCAGGTCTGGTACACAGCATTGCATACATGATAGAGCCTATGGCTGAAGCATAGGGAACATCTTTCATTTTCTCTCTATCTTCTGCAGTGGTCGGGCATTGAGTCTTACTCAATCTCACACCTTGTAGTACAGGCAAGAACCCTTTCTTTGCTTGATCCATTTTGAACTTCTTCAAAACTTTGTCAAGGTATGTGCTTTGTGAAAGTCCAATTAAGCGTCTTGATCTATCTCTATAGATCTTAATGCCTAATATATATGCAGCTTCACCGAGGTCTTTCATTGAAAAACTCTTATTCAAGTATCCCTTTATGCTATCCAGAAATTCTATATCATTTCCAATTAGTAATATGTCATCCACATATAATATCAGAAATGCTATCGAGCTCCCACTCACTTTCTTGTAAATACAGGCTTCTCCAAAAGTCTGTATAAAACCAAATGCTTTGATCACACTATCAAAGCGTTTATTCCAACTCCGAGAGGCTTGCACCAGTCCATAAATGGATCGCTAGAGCTTGCACACTTTGTTAGCTCCCTTTGGATCGACAAAACCTTCCGGTTGCATCATATACAACTCTTCTTCCAGAAATCCATTCAGGAACGCAGTTTTGACATCCATTTGCCAAATTTCATAATCATAAAATGCGGCAATTGCTAACATGATTCGGACAGACTTAAGCATCGCTACGGGTGAGAAGGTCTCATCGTAGTCAATTCCTTGAACTTGTCGAAAACCTTTCGCAACAAGTCGAGCTTTATAGACAGTAACATTACCATCAGCGTCAGTCTTCTTCTTGAAGATCCATTTATTTTCAATGGCTTGCCGACCATCGGGCAAGTCAACCAAAGTCCATACTTTGTTCTCATACATGGATCCCATCTCGGATTTCATGGCTTCAAGCCATTTTGCGGAATCTGGGCTCACCATCGCTTCTTCATAGTTCGTAGGTTCGCCATGGTCTAGTAACATGACCTCCAGAACAGGATTACCGTACCACTCTGGTGCGGATCTTGATCTAGTTGACCTACGAAGTTCAGTAATAACTTGATCTGAAGTTTCATGATCATTATCATTAACTTCCTCACTACTTGGTGTAGGTGTCGCAGAAACTGATTTCTGCGATGATCTACTTTCCAATAAGGGAGCAGGTACAGTTACCTCATCAAGTTCTACTTTCCTCCCACTCACATCTTTCGAGAGAAACTCCTTCTCTAGAAAGGATCCATTTCTAGCAACAAATATCTTGCCTTCGGATCTGTGATAGAAGGTGTACCCAACGGTCTCCTTTGGGTATCCTATGAAGACACATTTCTCCGATTTAGGCTCGAGCTTATCAGGTTGAAGTTTCTTCACATAAGCATCGCAGCCCCAAACTTTAAGATACGACAACTTTGGTTTCTTGCCAAACCATAGTTCAAAAGGCGTCGTCTCAACGGATTTCGATGGTGTCCTATTTAGAGTGAATGCAGCCGTCTCTAAAGCATAACCCCAAAACGATAGCGGTAAATCAGTAAGAGACATCATAGTTCGCACCATATCTAATAAAGTACGATTACGACGTTCAGACACACCATTACGCTGTGGTGTTCCGGGTGGCGTGAGTTGCGAAACTATTCCGCATTGTTTCAAATGTAGACCAAACTCGTAACTCAAATATTCTCCTCCACGATCAGATCGTAGGAATTTTATTTTCTTGTTACGATGATTTTCAACTTCACTCTGAAATTCTTTGAACTTTTCAAATGTTTCAGACTTATGTTTCATTAAGAAGATATACCCATATCTGCTCAAATCATCTGTGAAGGTGAGAAAATAACGATATCCGCCACGAGCTTCAATATTCATCGGACCACATACATCTGTATGTATGATTTCCAACAAATCTGTTGCTCTCTCCATAGTTCCGGAGAACGGTGTTTTGGTCATCTTGCCCATAAGGCACGGTTCGCAAGTACCAAGTGATTCAAAATCAAGTGATTCCAAAATTCCATCAGTATGGAGTTTCTTCATGCGCTTTACACCGATATGACCCAAACGGCAGTGCCACAAATAAGTTGCACTGTCATTATTAACTCTGCATCTTTTGGCTTCAACATTATGAATATGTGTATCACTACTATCGAGATTCATTAAAAATAGACCACTCTTCAAGGGTGCATGACCATAAAAGATATTATTCATATAAATAGAACAACCATTATTCTCTGATTTAAATGAATAACCATCTCGCATTAAACAAGATCCAGATATAATGTTCATGCTCAATGCTGGCACCAAATAACAATTATTTAGGTCTAAAACTAATCCCGAAGGTAGATGTAGAGGTAGCGTGCCGACGGCGATCACATCGACTTTGGAACCATTTCCCACGCGCATCGTCACCTCGTCCTTAGCCAAATTTCGCTTAATCCGTAGCCCCTGTTTCGAGTTGCAAATATTAGCAACAGAACCAGTATCAAATACCCAGGTGCTACTGCGAGTATTAGTAAGGTACACATCAATAACATGTATATCACATATACCTTTGTTAACCTTGCCATCCTTCTTATCCGCCAAATACTTGGGGCAGTTCCGCTTCCAGTGGCCAGTCTGCTTACAGTAGAAGCACTCAGTTTCAGGCTTAGGTCCAGACTTGGATTTCTTCTCCTGAACAGCAACTTGCTTGCTGTTCTTCTTGAAGTTCCCTTTCTTCTTCCCTTTGCCCTTATTCTTGAAACTAGTGGTTTTACTGACCATCAACACTTGATGCTCCTTTTTGATTTCTACCTCCGCTGCCTTTAGCATTGCGAAGAGCTCAGGAATCGTCTTATCCATCCCTTGCATGTTATAGTTCATCACGAAGCTCTTGTAGCTTGGTGGCAGTGATTGAAGTAATCTGTCAATGACGCAATCATCCGGAAGTTGAACTCCCAGTTGAATCAAGTGATTATTATACCCAGACATTCTGAGTATATGCTCACTGACAGAACTATTCTCTTCCATCTTGCAGCTATAGAACTTATTGGAGACTTCATATCTCTCAATCCGGGCATTTGCTTGAAATATTAACTTCAATTCCTGGAACATCTCATATGCTCCATGACGTTCAAAACGTCGTTGAAGTCCCGGTTCTAAGCCGTAAAGCATGGCACACTGAACTATTGAGTAGTCATCAGCTTTGCTTTGCCAGACGTTCATAACTTCTGGCGTAGCTCTTGCAGGAGGCCTGGCACCTAGCGGTGCTTCTAGGACGTAATTCTTCTGTGCAGCAATGAGGATAATCCTCAAGTTACGGACCCAATCCGTGTAATTGCTACCAACATCTTTCAACTTAGCTTTCTCAAGGAACTCATTAAAATTCAACGGCACAACAGCACGGGCCATATATCTACAATTAACATAGACAAGCAAGATACTATCAGGTACTAAGTTCATGATAAATTTAAGTTCAATTAATCATATTACTTAAGAACTCCCACTTAGATAGACATCTTTCTAATCATCTAAGTGATTACGTGATCCAAAGCAACTAAACCATGTCCGATTAACACGTGAGATGGAGTAGTTTCAATGGTGAACATCACTATGTTGATCATTTCTACTATATGATTCACGCTCGACCTTTCGGTCTCTGTGTTCCGAGGCCATATCGGTACATATGCTAGGCTCGTCAAGTTTAACCTGAGTATTCCGCGTGTGCAACTGTTTTGCACCCGTTGTATTTGAACGTAGAGCCTATCACACCCGATTAACACGTGGTGTCTCAGCACGAAGAACTTTTGCAACGGTGCATACTCAGGGAGAACACTTTTATCTTGAAATTTTAGTGAGAGATCATCTTATAATGCTACCGTCAATCAAAGCAAGATAAGATGCATAAAGGATTAACATCACATGCAATCAATATAAGTGATATCATATGGCCATCATCATCTTGTGCTTGTGATCTCCATCTCTGAAGCACCGTGCTTGTGATCTCCATCTCCGAAGCACCGTCATGATCGCCATCGTCACCGGCTCGACACCTTGATCTCCATCATAGTATCGTTGTCGTCTCGCAAACTCATTGCTTTTACGACTATCGCTACCGCTTAGTGATAAAGTAAAACTATTACATGGCGATTGCATCTCATACAATAAAGCGACAACCATATGGCTCCTGCCAGTTGCCGATAACTCGGTTACAAAACATGATCATCTCATACAACACATTATATCACATCATGTCTTGACCATATCACATCACAACATGCCCTGCAAAAACAAGTTAGACGACCTCTACTTTGTTGTTGCATATTTTACGTGGCTGCTACAGGCTTAGCAAGATCCGTTCTTACCTACGCATCAAAACCACAACGATAGTTTGTCAAGTTGGTGCTGTTTTAACCTTCGCAAGGACCGGGCGTAGCCACACTCGGTTCAACTAAAGTGAGAGAGACAGACACCCGCCAGTCACCTTTAAGCAACGAGTGCTCCGAACGGTGAAACCAGTCTCGCGTAAGCGTACGCGTAATGTCGGTCCGGGCCGCTTCATCTCACAATACCGCTGAACCAAAGTATGACATGCTGGTAAGCAGTATGACTTATATCGCCCACAACTCACTTGTGTTCTACTCGTGCACAGCATCAACGCATAAAACCAGGCTCGGATGCCACTGTTGGGGAACGTAGTAATTTCAAAAAAATTCCTACGCACACGCAAGATCATGGTGATGCATAGCAACGAGAGGGGAGAGTGTTGTCCACGTACCCTCGTAGACCGACAGCGGAAGCGTTATCACAACGCGGTTGATGTAGTCGTACGTCTTCACGATCTGACCGATCAAGTACCGAACGTACGGCACCTCCAAGTTCTACACACGTTCAGCTCGATGACGTCCCTCGAACTCCGATCCAGCCGAGTGTTGAGGGAGAGTTTCGTCAGCACGACGGCGTGGTGACGATGATGATGTTCCACCGACGCAGGGCTTCGCTTAAGCTCCGCGACGGTATTATCGAGGTGTAATCTGGTGGAGGGGGGCACCGCACACGGCTAAAATATCGTATATCAAGTGTGTCTAGAGGTGCCCCCCTGCCCCCGTATATAAAGGAGCAAGGGGGAGGCCGGCTGCCTATGGGCGCGCCAAGGAGAGGGGGGGAGTCCTCCTCCTAGTAGGAGTAGGACTCCCCTTTCCTAGTCCTACTAGGAAAAGAAGGGGGGAAGGAAAGAGAGGGAGAGGGAGAGGGAAAGGGGGCTGCGCCCCCCTCTCCTAGTCCAACTAGGACTCCTCCTGGGAGGGGGCGGACCACCTCCTGGCTGCTGCCCTCTCTCTCCCCTCAAGGCCCACTAAGGCCCAATACTTCCCCGGGGGGTTCCGGTAACCCTCCGGCACTCCGGTTTAATCCGAAACTTCTCCGGAACACTTCCGGTGTCCGAATATAGTCGTCCAATATATCAATCTTTACGTCTCGACCATTTCGAGACTCCTCGTCATGTCCGTGATCACATCCGGGACTCCGAACAACCTTCGGTACATCAAAACATATAAACTCATAATAAAACTGTCATCGTAACTTTAAGCGTGCGGACCCTTTGGGTTCGAGAACTATGTAGACATGACCGAGACACCTCTTCGGTCAATAACCAATAGCGGGACCTGGATGCCCATATTGGCTCCCACATATTCTACGAAGATCTTTATCGGTCAGACCGCATAACAACATACGTTGTTCCCTTTGTCATCGGTATGTTACTTGCCCGAGATTCGATCGTCGGTATCTCGATACCTAGTTCAATCACGTTACCGGCAAGTCTCTTTACTCGTTCCGTAATACATCATCCTGCAACTAACTCATTAGTCACAATGCTTGCAAGGCTTATAGTGATGTGCATTACCGAGTGGGCCCAGAGATACCTCTCCGACAATCGGAGTGACAAATCCTAATCTCAAAATACGCCAACCCAACAAGTACCTTTGGAGACACCTGTAGAGCACCTTTATAATCACCTAGTTACGTTGTGACGTTTGGTGGCACACAAAGTGTTCCTCCGGTAAACGGGAGTTGCATAATCTCATAGTCATAGGAACATGTATAAGTCATGAAGAAAGCAATAGCAACATACTAAACGATCGGGTGCTAAGCTAACGTAATGGGTCATGTCAATCACGTCATTCTCCTAATGAGGTGATCCCGTTAATCAAATGACAACTCATGTCTATGGCTAGGAAACATAACCATCTTTGATTAACGAGCTAGTCAAGCAGAGGCATACTAGTGACACTCTGTTTGTCTATGTATTCACACATGTATTATGTTTCCGGTTAATACAATTCTAGCATGAATAATAAACATTTATCATGATATAAGGAAATATACAATACTTTATTATTGCCTCTAGGGCATATTTCCTTCAGTACCACCCTCAGACTGATGGACAAACGGAACGCGTGAACCAAATCCTAGAGGACATGCTGAGAGCCTGTGTGCTCACCTATGGATCCAGTTGGGAAGAAAGTTTGCCGTATGCCGAGTTTGCTTACAACAACAGTTACCAGGCCAGCCTACAAATGGCACCTTTTGAAGCATTGTACGGGCGGAGATGTCGTACCCCACTAAATTGGTCAGAAACAGGTGACAGTCGTATCTTCGGCCCAGACATGCTCAAGGAAGCCGAGGAGAAAGTTAAACAGATCAAGGACAGCCTCAAGACAGCTCAGAGCCGACAGAAGAGCTATTACGATTGAAAACATCGTGAGGTCAGCTTTGAACCCGGTGATTTCGTATACCTGCGAGTGTCTCCTATGCGAGGCCTGCAACGGTTCAAAATTAAAGGGAAGCTAGCCCCGAGATTTATTGGACTTTTTTGTATAGTTGCACGAAGAGGCAGAGTAGCCTACCAGCTAGACCTACCCAAAGAGCTGTCGGACGTCCACGACGTGTTCCACGTCTCACTGTTGAGGAAATGTGTGAGCAACCCGGAGAAGCATGTATCTCATGAGAACATTGATGTACAACCAGACCTCACCTACAGAGAGCGGCCAGTAAAGATATTGGAAGAGTCTGAAAGGAGAACCCGTCAGAAGACAACTAAACTTTTCAAGGTTCAGTGGAGCAATCACACCGAGGATGAAGCAACATGGGAGAGAGAGGATTTTCTTCAGGCAGAGTACCCACATCTATTTGAGGATCAGCTGAAATCTCGGGGACGAGATTTTTCCTAAGGGGGTAGGTGTTGTGACACCCAAAAAATTTTATTTGGCTTTTTCAAACTTTTATTTGATTTGAGGGAGGTGATTTAAATTCTTTCTTCTAAAAGAACTCTCCCTCTCAAAAAATTTCTTTTATGACAAGTGTTTTGTTTGGATTCACCCAAGACTTGATTTTTGGTCTTGGAGGTTTTTCCATCTTATTTGGACTCAAAACCAAATGCTTTTCATTTGGGAAATTTCTTTTGAAAAATCTTTTAAATAGCCCTATGGCATTTGGAGTGATCTTTTCCCTTTTCAAAATCTCCTCTTGCCATGACTTGAGTGGAAATCCCCTCCCAAAAGCCTTTCCCCATCTTTGTGTCAAGTTATACTTCAAATCCAGCAAGTTGAACCTCCCCATAATTTCTCTTCCATTTATTTCTTATCAAAAACAATTTCTGCCCTCTACTTTAACTCTTGGAGATTTACAAAGGAGCTACCATTTCTACTTTGAGTTTTGCCTCCAAACCTTTTTCCCTGGCTAGTCCTTAGAGCCCTCAACCAAGATCCATGATGATCCACTGGTCTCCAGTTCAAAAATTTCAAATTGTGCTTGCTGCAAGTTTGGACCATGTTTGCCAAATTTGATGAAATTCAATTGTTTTCTCCTCCTAAAAATCTGAGAAAATTCAGGCAGCCTCTGGATGCATTGAGAGGTCACCTCACCAAGTCCCAGCTCCAGAAAAATTGTTCTTCATGCCAAATCATTTCGTCGAACACCTGAAGAGCACTATCACTGTCAAGTTCAGATATTCAGAGTTACAGTTTCATTGAGCACTGTCGTTTTCTTCAGAACCCGTTCTCGATCTCGCCAGTGGCCGCGGTGGCGCCGCGCGCCCTGTTCCCTCCTTCTTATCCCTGCGCCGCACGATCACCTGGAGGCTTGCGGGCGTCGGCGACGAGCAGGAGGAGGTGCGCCACCCCGTGAGCGACGGCAGCAGCGGCTTTTGCGGCCGCCAGAGAGGCGCAGCATTGGACGGCGCCGTCCAGCGCCGCCCAAGCCACCAGAAGCCGCCGCGTGGCCACCCACTCACCCGTGCACGCTGCAGTCAGTCGTCGTGAACTGGTAGGCGCGGAGCACGCTCTCTGCCGCCGTCGTGCCCGTAGGGCCGCCCCGTCGAGGATCGGTGCATTACGCCTAGCCCGACCGAGGTTTAGCGGGGGAACGGCACCAGTGATCCTCCCTGATGGTGCCTAGCCTCTTAAACCCCCTGCCCAACCTTTGCCTCGCCGTAATCGCTCGCCGGAGCTATCCCGTTCACGGCCACCCCCTCGAATCGCCTATAAAAGGAGGCCCCGAGCTCGAACTCGAACCCACACCACCTCTACACACCACCAATACCACGCCAAGCCACTGGGAGAGCCCCGAGGGAGCCTTCTTCCCCAACTCCGGTTGCCTCGACCCGCGACGGGATCCAGCTCGATTCACCCCCGTGCGTGCACCCCTACCCCTCAGCTCTTGCCAGTAACCTCCTAGTGCACCCACTCTTCTGACCCCCGCGTCAATTTGGAGTTTGCAGCACCCACCGGAGTACTCCACCATCGCCCGAACCACCGTCCGCCGGAGAAAGTGTCGCCGTCGACGTGGTGCTCTCCGACGGCCAAGTCCACCACCCGCCGACGCGGAAGATCACCCTAAAACTATTGGTACCCTCCGATCTCTCTGCCTCGCCGTGGTTCGACGCCGGCGACCACCGCAGCCTTCGGGCGCCGGCGAACTCCGTTGGGAGTTTTAAACCTGACGGGTGGGACCCCCCGTCAGCCTCTCTCTTTTCCCCCTTCGAACCATTTTCTGGTAGCGCCTTCGGGCAAAATGCGTTTTCTCTTTGGGCTGGCGCATTTCCTACCGAACCGTTTTTTGGTTTTTCAAACAAGTCCCTGTTTCTTTTCTGTTTCATCACAGATCAGTCCTTGGACTAAAACCCTTATAACTTTTTAATAAAAGATGCTTTTTGATTGATTCTTTTTCTGTCAGTCTTATAATTTTGTCTAGTTTTTTATAGTATTTATTTGGAAAAAATTTGGAACAAATTTTTATGCACGCGACGATTTTCACGTTAGTGTACGGTTTCGTTATACCGTAGGTTCCGGAGGAGGTGACGGAGCCGCGAACTTCGCCGAGCTAGACTCCGACTTCTCCGAACCAGGCAAGCATGTTTGAACCTTTGATATGATAGGTGTTTTGCATGTTTGCTTGAATGGTTTATGCATGGCATGTGAGCATCGGTGAGTAATACGTTGCATGCAAGGCAACTAAACCGCGTGTTTCAAAGTTACTATGATCTTTGATGAGAGATGACCTGATCATGTGGTGACATGAAAGGTAGTAAGATGGTATTGTTGTAGCATGCCAGTCTTACGTCTTCCGATAAACTCCGACGTTAACGTGGGCTGAGTCACGTTACCGTTCTTCCCCTTTCGTGCTGCCACATGTCTTCTGCAAAGAACACGGTTTAGTAAGTTGTTAACCTCTTTCCTTGTACACACCAAATAGAGGGGCCGGGATGAGGGTTCCATGGCCCTGGATTAAAGCCAGTCATCCGGTCAGGGGCATGGGTGTTTCCGGTTGGGACCGAGAGGGGGGCACCCCTTAGAGCGCGCGTATATAAATTTGATCCCATGCTACGCGAGGTTGTAGCCTCCCCGTCTCAAAGTTTTTCTTGAACGTTGCCGAGGGTGATTCCTGGCATCGGAATGTTGAATGGGTGTGTACTGGTTAGATGTGTTTCTCCTAAAACACCGTAAACGGAACTAGTCCCTCGTGACTACTGAAATCCGTTGGCTGTGGTTAAATAGTACAAACTCTGCAGAGTCAAATCCTTCCGAGTCATCCTGTCCATGGTCAAGGACCATGGCTAGTATATCCATGTCTATGTCAGTCCTCGTGGTAAAGCCCCGGTAAACAAGCTTGAGTGGTATGCCCGTTTGAATTGTTATTCCTGTGGATGGACTAACCTTTTACTTATCTCGTATCTGAATATTCCCTTGCAATGATTTAAATTCATGAGCTACTGAAATATTAAGTTATGAGATATAAGCCCTTTATGTGATGTCGCTTAGACGTCCGACTGTGGCACTCTTGTCTTTTACTTTCAATATAAGCCCTTTATGTGATGTCGCTTAGACGTCCGACTGTGGCACTCTTGTCATTTATTTTCAATATGAGCCCTTTATGTGATGTCGCTCAGACGTCCGACTGTGGCACGCCCGTTATTTACTTTCGATATAAGCCCTTTACGTGATGTCGCTCAGACGTCCGACTGTGGCACGCACTGTTATTTATTTTTCCATTATAAGCCCTTTATGTGGTGTCGCCTTGACGCCCGACTGCGGCATTGTTATTTCATTTGTATCCTTTCGAGGAGTCATTCAGACACTCGATTGGCCTTCAGTATTATTTTGGGATTTCGGGAGGACTACCGCCCGACTTCCCTTTTTATCTACCATGCATTGCTATCTCATTCTCTGAGTGCGCTTTGTTAAGCTGTTCATATGCATCATGTTTACATTTGTTATATCTTATGTCCGAACTGTCTTGCGAGTGCTTTCATAGTACTCACCTGGCTTGTTGATTTGGCCAGATGTTGACGAAGGCGATCTCATGGATGAAGAGTTTGATAGTGAGTCCGACGCCTAGAGGAATCCCAGTCAGTCCCGTGCGATCCTGGATATTGGTCACTTGTATTATATACGCTTCCGCCACCCACAATAAGTATCCTCGAGCCTCACTCCGACGCTCGAAGAGCTGTTAGATTCAGGAGTCATGTCACCCACTTTACTATGACATATCCACCACCGCTTTTATTGTGAGTCAGTAGTTATGCCACCCTATCCGCCTTTATCTGTAATATCGGCGTGTTTGTAATAAATTGTTGAGCAGTGTCCGCTCAACCCTGTATTATATTTAGTACTCCTGGTTTTCTTCTGTGATCAAGAATTTGTCTACCAGTGAGAAGGATTCTTCTCTACTGGTCCGTAAAAGGGATCGGTTTTTCAATAAATATTTTATTGGAAAACCGGTCGTGACACCGGTGACCAGCCATTTTCTCGTGAGTGAGGAGCGGAGTCCACTCCTCTTGATAATAACCCGCCTAGCATGGAAGATACAGATCATCCCTAGTTGATACATGAGCTATTCGAGCATACAAAACAGAATTTCATTTGAAGGTTTAGAGTTTGGCACATACAAATTTACTTGGAATGGCAGGTAGATACCGCATATAGGAAGGTATGGTGGACTCATATCGAATAACTTTGGGGTTTATTGTCGGGGGTTGGGTGCGACATATGCCAAAGGATGGCTTATCATGGTGGGAGCGAGTAGAACGTCATCGGTGCCTGGAAGCGGGATGAGGCGTAGACACGTACGCCGGCGAACTTTACCCAGGTTCGGGGCTCTCCGTCGAGATAACACCCCTAGTCCTGCTCTGCGGGGTCTCCACATGATCACGAAGGCACTAGTGTACAATGGTGCTCCTTGAGTTGTTTGCTAGAGGTGGAAGAAGGCAGGCACGCCCCTTCCTCTCTCTATGTATGAGTCTAGTTCTGAGGGCCTGGGAACCCTTTGCATGGGTGCCCTGGGGGGTTTATATAGGCCTACCCCCAGGGGTACAATAGTAATCCAGTCAGGTGTAGGACCCTGCCGTCAGTCTCTCTGGTCGCCGGCTTCTCCGCCGGTTGCTGGGGCCCGCCGCCTGGTGGGCCCCGCCGACAGGTCTGCTACGGAGCCGACAGGCCGCCTTCGCCGCTTGCGGGTCTTGTCGGCTGCTGATCACTGTAGTCGTGATGCTAGTGATGCAGGCTTGGTCAGGGGGGCGTGGCTACAGTCCCGCCGCCTGGCGGGCGATTACTGTAGCCACTCTGCATCTCGTCTGGCTAATGGCGCGTGGGCCCCGAGGAAGGGGCGGGCCGACTGCTGGGGGCCGACCTCCCTCGGGTCCGACTGGTGGGGCTCTAGCCGTCTTTCGAGCTCCCACTGATCAGTGGGGCCCGTCGTCCTTGGGCCGTACCGACAGGTGGTTGTGGGAGCAGGGCTTTGCCTGACAAGGGTGACGCCAGGGGTGGAGTGGCGACAGTGCCGCGCCGGACGGGGAACTCCGCCTGTACGGTGCACTGTGGCCTCACCCGGCCCTGGATTCGGGGGTGATGGGCTACACTGTAGCCTCACCCTGTCTTGTCTTCTTAATGGGGGTGCCGACTTTGAGGGCACCACGGGCCGACTGCTAGGGGCCGGCTTCTTTGGAAGCCGCCCACTAGGAGTCAGCTTGTCTTGTTGCCGGCCGCTGGAACTCGGCCGTCTACGGGCAGCCGGCTATTCCTCCAGCCGGCCATCAGAAGGCGGCACTTCGTCTTGATGCTTTGAGGGGTGCTGCCAGCCCCAATGTCTTGAAAGGTTCAGGGACTCGGGTTAGCCTACCCGTGGCCCATTACTCCGACAGTAGTCCCCGAAGCTGGTGAGGTGCCGCGGCTGAGGAGCCGAGGAGCCTCAACAGTTTCTTCCTCCGGGTGCTCTGAAGGAAGCATCATCCGTCTCCTGGGAAGCCGGCTGGTAGGAGGTGGGCACGCCCAGTCGGAGCTTCCAGGAATTTCGAACGCATCGGCGGGAACTGATGGCGTGCTTGCTAAGCTTCTCGGCCCGCCGCCCGTCGTGGGCATGCCGCGTGGCGCCAGCCGGCCGGGTCGGCCTGCCAGCCCACGCGCGTGATGGGAGGCGACCGCAGGCCGGGCCCGCCACCACCGGGCCTCGGCCTACGAGCGGATCCGCTGTGGCCGAGGCGGGCGGTTGGGTTTCCCCGTGGAATTACTGCGTGTAGTAACCCACGCGGTAAAGGCGGGAGCGTGGGGTCGTGGGCACAGTTAATCCCATGATCCCACGCACACCCCCTCGGCTTCGTAGCCCGTAGGCTATAAGTAGGGGGTGGAGAGGGAGCGGCGGAGCACACACGCCCCTCCACCCCATTCTTGCCCCCTTCTTCTTCCTTTCGCCACAACACCTCCACGCCACGCCGGGGCGCTACTGCTGCTCGTCTCCGATGAGCTCATCTGCCAACCCCACGCCCCCCGTGGCGCGCTCCGGAGCATGCGACGGCTCCGAAGTCCATGAAGACCACATCGACTTTCTCCGCCAGACGCGGCGGCTGCCCGGCAAGGACTACGTGAAGGTTCGCCTCACGCCGGAGAGGGAGATCTCGCCGGCGCCGGAGGAGGGCGAGCGGGTCATCTTCCGCTCGCACTGCCTGCGCGGCCTCGGCTTGCCAGCGAGCGGCTTCTTCCGGGCCTTCCCGAGTTCTACAATCTTCAGCCGCACCACCTCACCCCGAACACGGTGGTGCTGCTGTCCGCCTTCGTCACTCTGTGTGAAGGCTTCATCGGCGTCCTCCCCACCATCGAGCTTTGGGGGGAGTTCTTCTACACCAAGCTCGGCACCCTCGTCGCGGGCGTGCCGGCTCAATGCGGCGCTTTCATTGTGGTGCGGAGGCCGGCGGCCGAAAATCCGTTTCCTCCCATCACGCTGATCAAGTTGGTGAAGATGTGGCAGCGGTCGTACTTCTACGTGAAGAGCGTCTTCCCGGATGGCGACTGGGTCAACTTGCCGGCTTACGTAGTCGGTCCGCCGGCTGGGAGGCGGCCCAAGTGGTCGTACCGGGCCAAGACGCTGTCACCTTCTGGGGCCGCCGCAATTGCACGGCTCCGAGTGTTGACACAGTCGGAGGGCCAGACCGGGCCCGACTTGCTGTCCGCCTTCGTGACGCGCCGGGTGCTCCCGCTCCAGGGCCGCCCTCACATGATCTGTCAGATGAGCGGGCATCGGGACCCAAGCCGGCTATGCACTAAGGAGATGCCTCACGCAGAGGTAGCTCATATGGTGAACTACGTTGCGAACTGCGAGCTCACGGAAGAGTGGCGCTTCGGCAAGGAGCCGTATTCACGCGCCGACCCCCCGCCTATGGTAAGCTGTCTTTCTCTATCTTCGTTGTTGCCGAGTTCTGCCTGTCCAACCTGACCAATCGGCCTTTGAACAGAGCCCCCTCCTCCAGCCGGCCGGCCGCCGGCGCCGCGGGGCCGGAGCGTCAATTCCTCCCCGGCGGAGCGAAGAGCGTCATGGACGACCCCGACTTGGGGGCGGCGGCCTTGGAGGACGACGCCGAGGGAGGAGGCGGCGGAGCAGGCAGCTCAGGGCTCGGAGCCGGCCTCGAGGACTGGCCCGACGACAATGCGGGGGAAGTCGCCCCGCACCACCAGCCAGGGTCCGACCAGCCGGGCACGAGCTCATCTGCCGCGCCGGATGCCCAAGGTGGTGCGAAAAAACGCAGGGCCGCGCCGAGCATGTTCGGCAGCCGGCCGAAGAAACCCAGGGGCTTCGCCACGGCGACCAAGCGGGATGAAGCGACCGCGAAGGCCCTCCGCTTTTGCAAACCGGTGAAGGAGCCGCAACTGGTTTCCGCGTAAGTACCGCCTTCATCTCGTACTTTCTTCTTCCTTGCTGATCTTGCTTTGAGTTTCCCTTGCTTTGTTTCCCTTGATCTAGGGCTCCGCTTACTCTTGAGAAGTCGGCCGCCGCCTCCATCGTGGGGTCGGCGGAGACTTCCACCACCACTCGGCGGATCGATCCGGCCGCCGACTTATGAGAGGCGATGGAGCGAAACGCGCGGGAGGCGCGCGAGGAGCAGGAAGCCGCCCGCCTAGAGAAGGCGGAAGCGGAGAAGGTGGAGGCCGCCGCCCTGAAGAAACTGGCGGAGGCCGAGGCAGCCGACGCGGCGAAGAAGCAGGCCGAGGAGGCCGCGCGCCGCCAGTCGGCGATGTTTGTCACCCCTCTGAACTCTGCGCCGCCACCACCGGAGTTCGTGGCGCAGACTGGGGAAGCTGGCGGCGAGCACCCTATCATGGAGAGGGACAGCGGCGACGTCGCCATGCCGGACGTAATCGTGCCCCGCCACCACCTTCTGAGGAGGCGCGAGACAAGCAGCCGGCCGACCCGCCGGCGCCACCAGCCGGAAACGAGATGGTGACGGGCCTGACTCCTGGGGACCGCACGCCCTCACGCCGCTGGCTCACGAAGGCGGCCTCGACGCCACGCCCGCTGGAGACCGGCGCCGCAAGCTCCTCGATCCCGTACACCGAGGCCACTAGCGCCGCGCCCACTGGGTGGGTGCGGGGAGGCGGGATGGGCCCTCTGAACAAGGTGATCTTGGACGTTCAAGCCAAACTCCGCGCCGAGGCCGACGCTATCAAGCACTGCAACAAGGCGTTCCTGAAATCGCGAGAAGCCATGCGGGTACGCCTCTTGCTTCTTCGTTTTTATTCTTGTATTGCTTCGTGGGGGCGCGCCAGCGCACCCACTGGGTGTAGTCCCCGAGTTTCGGGCCGCTGCTGAGCAGGCGGCTCGGAACTTTAATTGGCAAGCTCCAGTACTAATGTCTTTGCTGCAGGACTATCATAACCTCCGTGCGACCGCCTTCAACTCCAAAGTCCATGAGTTGGATCAACGTGCCGTCGACTTGTCGGAGAGCCGGAGTAAGTCCTTTTCCTTCTTCGCAGGGGCGCGCTGGCGCATCCGCGGGCTGTAGTCCCCGAGATTCGGGCCGACTGCTGAGCAATCGGGCCGGATCTCCCCGACAGCTGTTCTTCTTTGGTTGACATTTGATGGCTTCTTTCTCCGCGGGGGCGCACTGGCGCACCCGAGAGCTGTAGACCCCGAGATTCGGGCCGACTGCAGAGCAGTCGGGCCGGATCTTCCTGGCAACTTCGTCTTTTCTCACTGATTGTTGATGTTCTTTCTTTTCCACTTTTGCAGAGGCCAACGCCACCCTGCAGCAGCAGCTGGGCGAGGCCAACACCATGCTTCGTGCCAAGGAGACGGAGTGCAGCAAGCTGGCCGAGGAGCGTGACCAGCTGGTCACGCAACTGGCGGAGCAGGCAGAGCTTCTCAAGAAGGTCCAGAAGGAGGCGGAGGCGGAGGACAAGGAGACCAACCTCCTTGCTGAGTTTGCGACCGAACGCTCCGCCTGGACCGACAAGGAGGCGATGTTGACTTCCGGCTTTCACGAGATTGAAGACATAGTTGATGGTGGGCTTCCCTCTTTTTCCTTCTTTGAGCTGCCGGCTGCTGGCGGAGCCGGCCTCTCGTCTCTAACTTTGGCTCTTTTGCTTTCTGTTTTGGCAAACTTCTTCCCTGGTCATTCTGACACCGCCAATCAGGCCATTGAAGCTGATGGCGAAGGACGGAGGGCAGAAGGTGCGCAGATTGCTGCCGACGCTCCCCGGACCCTTAACGAGCAGCTCCTGAGCATCGAGGCCCGTCTTCGGCCGGCTCACCGGATGCTGTGCGGTCCTGTTGCCGGACATGCCGGCACCGCGCACTCCTAGTCGGACTGCCGACTGGTTGGAGGTGGCGGCCGGTCGTCTTGAGGCCTGGAAGGGCTCCTCGGCCCGAGCTGGAGAGCCCGCCGGGCCTTGGAGTTTGTCAAGGCGTGGTACCCTGGGCTAAGTCTAGCCCAGCTGACCACGTGTCGGCTGGAGGCCCAGGAGGAGCTGGTGGCAGTAGAGGACGACCTTGTCAAGCGTGCGGCGGCAATCGCCGAGTACACCAACACCAGCGTCTTCGTCCCGGAGCAGGCCAAGAACGGCGCCGAGGCGCCACCAGAATGGTTCGGGCTGAACCCGGAGGACGGCGAGGACTCGGCCGAGGTGATCGACTCCAGCGGCGAGGAAGAAGGCGAGGAGGAGGAAGGTGGAGAGGAGGCGCCAGAGGTCGGAGCGGACGACCAGCCCCAGCTTGACCACGCCTCCAGCAACGAGCCACGCCCGAGCGAGCCGGTTGCTACTGAAGGCGGCCAAGCGGAGACTGACCAGCCGGCCGCTCCACCAACCGACACCACCAGCTCCACCGCTCCATCAAACCCGTCTGCTGCTCCCTAGGCTGCCATTTTATCTTTTGTTTTACCTGCTTATCAGTCTCGACGAACTTGTTAACTTTGCACAATTCCACCCGCGGGGTGTATTTCAAACTTATGTTGAATGTCGGCCAAGGGCCTTTTGCTATGTAAATATTCTTCCGAGTTCTATCTTTTCTTGCCTTCTGCTCTTTGGCTTTTTTCCTTTGCCGCCTTCCCTTGGTTGCCGTCTTGCCAACCGAACAGCCGCTCTGCGGACTGTGGCTGGGTCAAGTACTTAGCCGCTTTTGGGAAGGCAAGTACTTAGCCGGCTTAGAGTTTTCTGGCAAGTTTGAGTAGAAGCCGGCCGGCCGGCTGCTCGGCAGCCGGTCGGTGAGGCGAGAAGCCGGCTTGGACTATGTGTATGCTTTATGTCCTTAGCCATTTTTCATGCAGACAACCTCTTCGCCTTAGCTCCTGCCGACCGAGCGGTCGCTCTGCGAACTGCGGCCTCTGGCAAGAGAAAGCTAAGGTGCCAACACACTACTTGTCCGGCTGCAGGAAGCATTTCATAGTACAAAGCGGCAAGTCCCCGGGTCGACTGGTCGAACCCGGTGCCAGACGGATAAATGAATTAACATGAATGACAGGCGTAATACTTATCATATAGATAAAAGAGGGCAGTCCCCGAGCTCTTCTCGGGGGACCCGGAGTCTTTGTACTTAATACAAAAGTTGGCGTGGTACATACTGCTTTTAACTGTAAAACCTTCGAAGGAGATTCGCGTTCCATGGTCGCGCCGTCTCCTTGCCGGAGTCATCTCTTTTGCGTTCTCAAGGCTTCTGAGTGTCGATGAGGTAGTAGGAGTCGTTGCCCAACACCTTGCTGATGATGAAGGGGCCTTCCCAAGGTGCCGAGAGCTTGTGCTGGCCGGCTGTTCACTGGATCAGCCGGAGCACAAGGTCTCCCTCTTGGAAGGATCTCGGCTTGACCTTCCGGTTGTAGTAGTGGTGCAGACTCTGCTAGTAGATGGTGGACCGGCTGAGTGCCAACAGTCGGCCCTCTTCTAGCAGATCGACATCGTCTTGTCGTGCTTCTTCTGCCTCCTCTTCGGTGTACATGGTGACTCGAGGGGAGTCGAATTCTATGTCCGTCGCGATGACGGCTTCGGCACCGTAGACGAGGAAGAAAGCAGTGAAGCCGGTTGACTTGTTCGGAGTTGTACGCAGACTCCAAAGGACAGCCGGCAGCTCGTCGAGCCAACAGCCGCCCGAACGCTCCAAAGGCTCGACCAGTCGAGGCTTGATACCGGACAAAATGAGGCCATTTGCTCGCTCCACTTGACCGTTTGACTGCGGATGGGCAACGGACGCTAAGTCCAGTCGGATGCCCTGCGTCGCGCAGAAACGGGCCAAGGCACCCTTGGCAAAGTTTGTGCCGTTGTCGGTGATGATGCTGTGTGGTATGCCGTACCGGATGGTGATGTCGGAGATGAAAGTCACAACAATCGGACCATTCAATTTCTTAATTGGCTTTGCTTCTATCTACTTGGTGAACTTGTCCACCGCGACAAGCAGATGAGTCATGCCGCCGCGCACCGTCTTGAATGATCCCACCATGTCCAGGCCCCAGACGGTAAAGGGCTAGGCAATGGGGATAGTCTTGAGTGCAGAAGCCGGCTGATGAGGCTTGGAGCGGAACTTCTGGCACCCTTTGCATTTCTAGACCAAGTCTTTGGCATCTTCTAGGGCAGTCGGCCAGAAAAAACCATGGCGGAAAGCTTTGGCAACAAGTGCTCTTGAAGCCGCGTGGTGACCACACTCGCCTTGATGGATATCTTTGAGGATTTCTTGGCCTTGCTCTGGCTCTACGCAGCGCTGGTAGACGCTAGTGACACTGCGCCTTACAAGCTCTCTGTTAACTATGGTGTATGCTGCTGCTCGGCGTTCCACTTGCCGGGCCGAGATCTCGTCAGTCAGCAGTTCTTTGTTCACCAGGAAGTTGAGGATGGGCTTGGCCCATGAAGGTGCTGCGATCTCTTCAATTGCTAAGACTGCTACTTGCACGAGGGCGGTTGGGCCGGGAGGCGGCGGGTTGGAGTCATCTGCCGCTTGCTGAGTCGATGAAGTCCTCGGGCCGACTGCTGCAGTCCCCGAGCCAGGCTCTGAAGTCCCTAGGCCGGGTGCGGCTGCTGCAGTCCCCGGGTCGCCTGCCGAATTCCTCGTGCCGGCTGCTGGGGTCCTCAAGTCGGATCCGACTGCTTTAGGAGGAGCCGACACAAAGATGGAATCTGACTCTGGCGATGGCTTGACAGATGGCTTGAGGAGGCGTTGCAGGGCGACGCCGGTTGGTATTGCTTGCCGGGTGGAGCCGATCCGTGCCAAGGCATCTGCTTGCTCATTCACATTCCTTGGCACATGGAGAAACTCGCACCCTTCAAAGTATCCGCTGACTTGCTGTACGAGGAAGCGGTAGCTCGCCATGTTTGCATCCTTAGCGTCCCAGTCACCTGACGACTGCTGGACCACCAAGTCGGAGTCACCATAACACAGGATCCGGCGAATGCCGAGTTCCTTAGCAAGTCGGAGCCCGTGAATGAGTGCTTCGTATGTAGCGACGTTGTTGGAGGCGGCAAAGTGAATTTGCAGCACATATCTGAGCTTATCGCCTTTGGGAGAGGTGAGGACGATGCCGGCTCCCAAACCAGTGCGCATCTTGGAACCATCAAAGTGCATTCGCCAATGGGTGGAGTCTGGCGCTGGCGGTAGGTACTGGGTCTCGGCCCAATCGACGAGGAAGTCGGCCAGTGCTTGTGACTTGATGGCGGTGCGAGGTTGGTAGTAGATGGTGTAGGGGGCCAAATCTATGGCCCATTTGCCCACTCGGCCTGATGCATCTCGGCTTCCAATGATCTCGGCAAGCGGAGCCGTGCAGACCACAGTGATTGGGTGCTCTTGGAAGTATGGCTTCAGCTTCTTGGCGGCAAAGTGTACGCCGTAGCACATCTTCTGATAGTGGGGGTAGTTTTGCTTGGAGGCAGACATCACTTCACTAAGGTAATACACCGGTCTCTGGACTGGTAGTGCCTTGCCTTCTTCCTTGCGTTCTACCACTATGACTGTGCTAACCACTGGGCTGGTGGCGGCGATGTAGAGGAGCATGGGCTCCTTAGGAGTCGGAGCCACCAGGACAGGCGGAGTGGTCAACATCTTCTTGAGCTGGAGAAAAGCTTCATCCGCCTTGTCGTTCCACTCGAAAAAAGTGGTCTTCTTCATGAGCTGGTATAGGGGAAGAGCCTTCTCGCCCAGCCGACTGATGAAACGGCTGATGGATGCTAAACAGCCGGTGAATTTTTGCACGTCCAGCAGTCGGGTGGGCACTTCCATCCTCTCGATGGCTTTGATCTTCACAGGGTTGCACTCTATGCCGCGCTCTGAGACCAGAAAGCCAAGAAGCTGGCCAGCTGGCACTCCGAAGATGCACTTCTCCGGGTTGAGCTTGATCTGAAATCGGCGCAAGTTCTCAAAGGTTTCCTTGAGGTCTTCTAGCAGTGTTCCACGCTTCTCCGTCTTCACCACCACATCATCCACGTAGACGTGGGCGTTTCTGCGGAGTTGCTTGAGGAGACACATCTACATGCAGCGCTGAAACGTGGCGCCGGCATTCCTTAGGCCGAACGTCATGGTCAGATAACAGAAGGCTCCAAAGGGCGTGATGAAGGCTGTCTTTAGCCTGTCGGCCGGGTTCAGTTTGATCTGGTGGTACCCTGAGTATGCATCCAAAAAACTCAACAGCTCGCATCCAGCTGTGGAGTCAATCACTTGGTCCATTCTTGGCAAAGCGAACGGATCTTTGGGGCATGCTTTGTTGAGGCTAGTGTAATCAATACACATGCGCCACTGTTTGTTCTTCTTCAGCACCAGGACCGGGTTGGCTAGCCACTCTGGAAAGAATACTTCCATGATAAAGCCGGCTGCCAGAAGCCGGGCTATCTCTTCTCCAACGACTCTTCTCTTCTCTTCTGACAGACGGCGCAAGGGCTGCCTGATTGGCTTGCCATCAGACCAGACATGTAGCTTGTGCTCGGCGAAATCCGTCGGAACACCCGGCATGTCTTTGGAGGACCATGCAAAGATGTCCCGATTCTCATGAAGGAAATCGACGAGCTCGCCTTCCTATTTGCTGTCAAGGTTTGCACCTATGACAGCGTACCACTCCGGGTGCTCTGGGTCCAAGGGTATCCTCTTTGTCTCTTTGGCCGGCTTGAACGAGCCCTCGGCTTCCGACTCCTTGGGGTCGGGTGACATTTCCGGCTGCTTGCCTGCCATCGCCACAACCCGCTCAAGGAGCCGCTTCTCAGCCGCGATCACGAGGGACTCGGCTAACCGGATGCTCTCTGTTGCGCATGCGAACGACTTCTTGTAGTCTCCTGCTATGGTCAGGATTCCCTTGGAGCTCGGCATCTTCATCTTAAGGTAGGCATAGTGGGGGACCGCCATGAACTTGGCCAGAGCAGGTCGGCCCAGCAGTGCATGATAGGGGCTCTTGAGGTCCACCACCTCAAACTAGACTGGCTCTCGGCAGAAATGATTTTTGTCCCCGAAGAGGACATCTATCTGAGTCTTGCCGATTGGTGAGCAGGAAAGGCCAGGAACTATGCCATGAAAAACAGTCTGGCTGGGCTGAAGATGTCTCTGCTTGATCCCCAACTTTTCCATGGTATCTTTGTACAGGATGTTGATGCTGCTACCGCCATCTATCAGGACTCGGGAGAAGCGAGCAGCTCGCTTCTCTGTGGCAAATGTGGCATCCAACACCAAGGCATAAGAGCCGGGACTTGGCATTACCTCCTGGTGGTCAGCTCTGCTCCAGCTAATGGGTTTCTCCGACCAATGCATGAACTCGGGGGTCTCTGATGCTACCGCATTCACTTCTTGTTGTTGCTGCCGCCTGCTGTGTCTGTCGTTGGCCACGCTGGTGAACACGACGTAGGCTCCGTGCTCCTCAGGGTATTCATCTTGTATGGCACCGACTGGCCGGGCCGCCGGCTGCTGAGGAGGAGGAGGCGGCGGGTTGGCTGGCAGGTGAGGCTGGAGGCCGTCGCCCTTGGCGATCCTGGTGAGCCAGTGGCACTTCCGAGTAGTGTGATTGGATGGCTTCGCGCCGCTATGGAACTTGCAAGGCGCATCGAGAGTCTGCTCGTACGAGAAGGCGGGCAGCCAGTTGGGTTTACCGCCCTTCTGGCGCTTGGGAGGAGGCGGCCCTTCTGGCTGCTGATCTTCGACTGTTGCCACCTGCCGGCTTGTGGAAGCCGGCTGCATGGCCTTGCGCTTGTTGTTGTTTGGTTGCTGTCGCCGACTGGTGTCACCAGCCGGGGTGCGAGGAGCTTGAGGGGCCACCTTGCCCGACACGTTGACTTGAATTTCCGTCTTCATAGAGGAGTCGGCCGTGGCGTATTTGTCTGCTATGACCAGCAGTTCGTCGAGGGTCGCCGGCTCATCGCAGAGAAGCTTGTGCTTGAGGAGGGTGCCCTCTCGGCACCCGGCAGTGAAATACTCGATGGCCTGCACCTCGTGCACGCCCTCGCAAGAGTTGCGGAGCTCGGCCCAGCGCGTGAGGTAGCCGCGAGTCGACTCGTCGGGGCCCTGAACGCACAAGGAGAGTTGGCGAGCCTTGGGCGGCCGCTTGTACGTGCTGGTGAAGTTGCGGATGAAGGCTTCGGTGAAATCAACCCAGCTGTTGATGTTGCGAGGTTTCAGGCTGTTCAGCCATGTCCGGGCCGTGCCCTGGAGCATGAGCGGAATGTACTTCACGGCAACGCGCTTGTTGCCGTTCGCGATGCTGACGGTTGTGGAGTAGTCGACCAGCCAGTCCTCCGGCTTCATGGAGCCGGTGTATTTGGGCGTATCTCTCGGGAGCGTGAACCCTTTGGGGAAGGGCTCGTCTCGGATGCGGGGGCCAAAGCAAGGCGGACCCAGATCATCTTCTATTTCTAGCGCCAGGGATCGGTTGAGACGGTCGATCCAGTGGCGGGCATCGTTCTCTCCGACCCCTTCTCGGCGGCCAAGGCGGTCGCCGAGTGTCGGATGCTCAACAGGCGGCGGGGAGACGCGTCTCTCCCTGCGGGGAGGAGGAGGCGGACAGTCGTCTCATCGTTGCACCGCTCTTGGGCGGCCGTCTTGGTCGTGCTCGATGGTGATGCGAGCCCGGCTACGGCTGGCAGCCGGCTCCTTGTCTCTTCTGTCGTGGGCGCCACCAGTCAGCGTCCGGGATGTCGCGCCTTGGTCTCGTCAGGGAGGCGGATCGTCGTTTCGCCGGTTGGGCGCTTCGGTCCGGCACCTGGCATCCTGCTGCTTAGCAGCCGCGTCGAGGAGCTGCTGAACTCGCTCCATCATGTGGCGATGCTCGTCGCCCTCGAGCTTGTCTAGCTCGTCTGCTGCCGCCTGGGCAGCTCGTATGTTCTCCGCAGGCGTGGCATAGACGGGACGATCTGTCCCGAACATGCTGGCGATGGTCGTGCCACGCTGCCGGATCTGGCCAATGCGGCTAGGCCCACTAGGAGCTGGCGTGCCACCGACAGCACGGTCCATCTCACGCTGGTAGGCCTTCGAAAGGCGTCTCATGCTGGCCAGCCGGTTGGCGCTCTATCATAAATATCATGAATGCTATGTTGATTTTGTTTCAACTACATGCGTGAACATGTGCTAAGTCAAGTCACTCGAATCATTCAAAGGAAGATACCACCCTATCATACCACATCACAACCATTTTAATAGCATGTTGGCACGCAAGGTAAACCATTATAAACTCCTAGCTAATTAAGCATGGCATAAGCAACTATAATCTCTAATTGTCATTGCAAACATGTTTATTCATAATAGGCTGAATCAGGAACGATGAACTAATCATATTTACAAAAACAAGAGAGGTTGAGTTCATACCAGCTTCTCTCATCTCAATAAGTCCATCATATATCGTCATAATTGCCTTTCACTTGCACGACCGAACGATGTGAATAATAATAATAGTGCACGTGCATTGGACTAAGCTGAATCTGCGAGCATTCAATAAATAGGAGAAGACAAGGTAATATGGGCTCTTGGTTAAATCAACAATAATGTATATAAGAGCCACTTCAACAATTTAATCATGGTCTTCTCCTATCGACCCCCAAAGAAAAGAAAAGAAATAAAACTATTTACACGGGAAAGCTCCCAACAAGCAAAAGAAGAACAGGAAATCTTTTTGGGTTTTCTTTTAATTATTACTACAAGCAAGAAAGTAAACTAGCTAAAAGCTACTACTAATTTTTTTTGTTTTTCTTAAGGTTTATCAAACACACAAGAAGAAAGCATAAAAAGGAAAATAAACTAGCATGGATATTACAGTGAAAAAGTATGAGCACCGACAACTAGCATGAGTGTGTGAATATGAATGTAATGTCAGTGAGAAATACGTACTCCCCCAAGCTTAGGCTTTTGGCCTAAGTTGGTCTATGGCGACGGCTGGCCTGGCGGATATCCAAAGTTGTAGTTGGGGTCGTACTGAGATGCAGTGGCTATTGCATCGTGGGCTTCAGCGTGGAGGCGAGCTGTCTCAGTCCTCCTCTCGTACTCGTTCGCCTCTTCCCTGGTTATGACATATCTCCCCTTTGCCTGAAAGTCAAAGAAAGTAGGAGCAGGGAGAGCAACGTGATAGGTGCGTCGTCTGTCAAAGATTAGTCGGTACTAGAGGAACTGATCATTCCTCTCAACAAACTGATGACGAACCATAGCCTCATAATCTAAATAAACAGGAGGCAACTCAACATCATACTCACGTATGGGTATATCAAGAAAATTAGCTAAACGGGTTGCATAAATTCCACCAAAGAAATCTCCATTAAATCTATTATTATGCAACCTACGTGCAACAATGGCTCCCAAATTATAATGTTTATCTTCCAATACAGCACTCCTGAGAACACTGAGATCAGGGACACATATGTGACATGCTTCATCCTTACCAATTATGCACCTACCTATGAAGAAAGCAAAATAATGTATAGCAGGAAAATGAATGCTCCCTATGGTAGCTTGTGTTATATCTCTAGAC
This sequence comes from Aegilops tauschii subsp. strangulata, assembly GCF_002575655.3. Lineage (NCBI taxonomy): Eukaryota > Viridiplantae > Streptophyta > Magnoliopsida > Poales > Poaceae > Aegilops > Aegilops tauschii. The sequence goes on from NC_053041.3 coordinate 569,133,795, forward strand.
TCTCCCACAGTGATACTAGCAAGAAAATCTCTAAACTTAGATTTGCGAGGCTCACTAGTGCTACCCCATTGTGGAAGTTTGCAAGCAGTATTAAAATCCTCTAAGTCTATAGTATAAGAATTTTCATAAAGATCAAACAGGACAGTTTGAGAATTGCGTGATGATGAAAATTCAAACCTCCTCACAAAGGAATCAGTGAGATAGTGGTACTGACGGCACTTATCTGCCTCAAAGCTCACAAGATCAGCATTACGCACATATGCGTTAAATTCTTCCTTGATTCCTGCTCGATCCATAAAGTCCTCTGAAGGCCATTCGCAAGCCCGCGCTTGAGCTTCCCTTGGTGGTTCATCGTCGGCATCGCGCATTGCGAGCCGGGGTCCTTGCTTCCTTGAAGAACCACCTTGGTACATTTTTCTAAACATATTTCTTCCTCTGAAAAATTCCTGAAAATTTTAGTAACTTCAAATAAAAGTGAACCAAGCTCACCAAAATTGATAGCAACTACTCCTACAACTGCCTAGAAACTATATCATGCATTAGCACTACTTGGAACCATATGAATTTGACGTGCAAGCTCAAGAACATGGTCACCTAGGCAGCACAAATTTGCAATGAATAAAGCACTAGAACAAAAACTAATTGGACCATTGGAGGAGTTACATACCAAGGAACAATCCCCCAAAGCAGTTTTGTGAGAGGTGCATTGAGCAAGGAGATCGAAAATCGCAGCAAAATGAGCTAGAACTCGTGCTTGAGCTGGTTGGTGATTTTTTTGGGAGGAAGAAGGAGTGTGTGGTGGCTGGAATAAGTGGAGGGGAGCCACCATGGGCCCACGAGGCAGGGAGGCGCGCCCAGGGGGTGGGCACGCCCTGGACCCTTGTGGCCAGGTGCTTGCTCCCCCTGCTATGTTCTCAGTGCCAGATATTCTCAAATATTCCAGAAAAAATCATATTTCAGTTTCGGGGCATTTGGAGAACTTTTATTTTCGGGGTATTTTTTATTGCACGGATAATTCAGAAAACAGACAGAAAATACTATTTTTACTTTATTTAATCTAAATAACAAAAAGTAAAAGGAGGGTACAGAAGGGTGTGCTTTCTAACTTCATCCATCTCATGCTCATAAAAAGGAATCTACTAACAAGGTTGATCAAGTCTTGTTAACAAACTCATTCCGAATAACATGGAACCGGAGAAATTTCGAATAACACTATGTTACCTCAACGGGGATATGCACATCCCCAATAATAAGAATATCATATCTCTTCTTAACAGTAGGAAGAGGAAATTCAAAACCTCCAATAATAATCGATGGAATGTTTCCAATAGAATTGATACTGTGGACTTGAGGTTGTTTCCTCGGAAAGTGTACCGTGTGCTCATTTCTATTAACATGAAAAGTGACATTGCCTTTGTTGCAATCAATAACAGCCCCTGCAGTATTCAAAAAGGGTCTTCCAAGAATAATAGACATACTATCGTCCTCGGGAATATCAAGAATAACAAAGTCCGTTAAAATAGTAACGTTTGCAACCACAACAGGCACATCCTCATAAATGCCGATAGGTATAGCAGTTGATTTATCAGCCATTTGCAAAGATATTTCAGTAGGTGTCAACTTATTCAAATCAAGTCTATGGTATAAAGAGAGAGGCATAACACTAACACCGGCTCCAAGATCACATAAAGCAGTTTTAACATAATTTCTTTTAATGGAGCATGGTATAGTTGGTACTCCTAGATCTCCTAGTTTCTTTGGTATTCCACCCTTAAAAGTATAATTAGCAAGCATGGTGGAAAGTTCAGCTTCCGGTATCTTTCTCTTATTTGTAACAATATCCTTCATATACTTGGCATAAGGATTCATTTTAATCATATCAGTCAAACGCATACGCAAAAAGATAGGTCTAATCATTTCAGCAAAGTGCTCAAAATCCTCATCATCCTTTTTCTTGGACGGTTTGGGAGGAAAAGGCATGGGTTTCTGAACCCATGGTTCTCTTTCTTTACCATGCTTCCTAGCAACGAAGTCTCTCTTATCATAACGTTGATTCTTTGATTGTGGGTTATCAAGATCAACAGCAGGTTCAATTTCTACATCATTATTATTGCTAGGTTGAGCATCATCATGAACATCATCATTAACATTATCACTAGGTTCATGTTCATTACCAGATTGTGTTTCAGCATCAAAAATAGAAATATCATTGGGATTCTCAGGTGTGTCAATAACAGGTTCACTAGAAGCATGCAAAGTCCTATCATTTTTCTTTTTCTTCTTTTTAGAAGGACTAGGTGCATCAACATTATTTCTTTGAGAATCTTGCTCAATTCTCTTAGGGTGGCCCTCAGGATACAGAGGTTCCTGAGTCACTTTACCCCCTCTAGTTGCAACTCTAACAGCAAAGTCATTATTCTTACTATTCAATTCATTGAGCAAATCATTCCGAGCTTTAAGTACTTGTTCTACTTGAGTGGTAACCATAGAAGCATGTTTACTAATGAGTCTAAGTTCACCTTTAACTCTAGAAATACAATCACTCAAGTGTTCAAGAATATAAGAATTTTGTTTCAATTGTCTACCAACGTAAGCATTGAAGTTTTCTTGTTTGACAATAAAATTATCAAACTCATCTAAGCATTGGCTAGCAGACTTATAACGAGGAATATCACCTTCATCAAATCTATAGAGAGAATTTACCTTTACTACCTGTGTCGGGTTATCAAGACCATGTGTTTCCTCAATAGGTGATGAATTAAGACCATATATTTCTTCAACAGACGATAAATTAAGACCATGTATTTCTTCAATAGGAGGTAAATTCTTAACATCTTCAGCTTTAATACCCTTTTCTTTCATAGATTTCTTTTCCTCTTGCATATCTTCAAGACTGAGAAATAGAATACCCCTTTTCTTCGGAGTTGGCTTAGGAGCTGGCTCAGGAAGTGTCCAATTATTTTCACTGGTCAACATATTATTCAATAGAATTTCGGCTTGGTCAGCAGTTCTTTCCCTGAAAACACAACCAGCACAACTATCCAGGTGGTCTCTGGAAGCATCGGTTAGTCCATTATAAAAGATATCACGTATTTCATTTTTCTTGAGAGGATGATCAGGCAAAGCATTAAGTAATTGGAGAAGCCTCCCTCAAGCTTGTGGGAGACTCTCTTCTTCAATTTGCACAAAATTGTATATATCCCTTAAAGCAGCTTGTTTCTTATGAGCAGAGAAATATTTAGCAGAGAAGTAATAAATCATATCCTGGGGACTACGCACACAACCAGGATCAAGAGAATTAAACCATATCTTAGCATCACCCTTTAACGAGAACGGAAATATCTTAAGGATATAATAGTAGCGAGTTTTCTCATCATTAGTGAGCAGGGTGGCTATATCATTTAATTTAGTAAGTTGTGCCACAACAGTTTCAGATTCATAGCCATAAAAAGGATCAGATTCAACCAAAGTAATTATATCAGGATCAATAGAGAATTCATAATCCTTATCAGTAACAAAGATAGGTGAAGTAGCATAAGCAGGATCATATTTCATTCTAGCATTCAAAGTTTTTTGTTTCAGCTTAGCTAATAATTTCTTAAGATCGCTTCTATCATTGCAAGCAAGAAAGTCTCTAGCAGTTTCTTCATCCATAACATAGCCCTCAGGCACAACAGGCAATTCATATCTAGGGGGAGAGTCTTCATCATCACTTTCATCAATATTATCAGTTTCAATAATTTCATTCTCTCTAGCCCTAGCAAGTTGTTCATCAAGAAATTCACCAAGTGGCATAGTAGTATCAAGCATAGAAGTAGTTTCATCATAAGTATCATGCATAGAAGAAGTGGCATCATCAATAACATGCGACATATCAGAATTAATAGCAGAAGCGGGTTTAGGTGTCGCAAGCTTACTCAAAACAGAAGGTGAATCAAGTGCTGAGCTAGATGGCAGTTCCTTACCTCCCCTCATGGTTGAGGGATAAATTTTTGTTTTCTCGTCTTTCAAGTTCTTCATAGTGACCAGCAGATATAAATCCCAAGTGACTCAAAGAATAGAGCTATGCTCCCCGGCAACGGCGCCAGAAAATAGACTTGATAACCCACAAGTATAGGGGATCGCAACAGTTTTCGAGGGTAGAGTATTCAACCCAAATTTATTGATTCGACACAAGGGGAGTCAAAGAATATTCTTAAGTATTAGCAGTTGAGTTGTCAATTCAACCACACCTGTATAACTTAGTATCTGCAGCAAAGTATTTAGTAGCAAAGTAATATGGAAGTAACGGTAACGATGGCAAAAGTAACAATGATAGTTTTGTAATGATTGTAACAGTAGCAACGAAAAAGTAAATAAATGAAGAACAATATGTGAAAAGCCCGTGGGCATTGGATCGGTGATGGAGAATTATGCCGGATGCGGTTCATCATGTAACAATCATAACATAGGGTGACACAGAACTAGCTCCAATTCATCAATGTAATGTAGGCATGTATTCCGAATATAGTCATACGTGCTTATGGAAAAGAACTTGCATGCCATCTTTTGTCCTACCCTCCCGTGGCAGCGGGGTCCTAATGGAAACTAAGGGATATTAAGGCCTCCTTTTAATAGAGTACCGGACCAAAGCATTAACACATAGTGAATACATGAACTCCTCAAACTACGGTCATCACCGGGAGTGGTCCCGATTATTGTCACTTCGGGGTTGCCGGATCATAACACATAGTAGGTGACTATAGGCTTGCAAGATAGGATCAAGAACTCACATATATTCATGAAAACATAATAGGTTCAGATCTGAAATCATGGCACTCGGGCCCTAGTGACAAGCATTAAGCATAGCAAAGTCATAGCAACATCAATCTCAGAACATAGTGGATACTAGGGATCAAACCCTAACAAAACTAACTCGATTACATGATAAATCTCATCCAACCCATCACCGTCCCGCAAGCCTACGACTCACGCACGGCGGTGAGCATCATGAAATTGGTGATGGAGGATGGTTGATGATGACGATGGCGACGGATTCCCCTCTCTGGAGCCCCGAACGGACTCTAGATCAGCCCTCCCGAGAGAGATTAGGGCTTGGCGGCGGCTCCGTATCGTAAAACGCGATGAATCCTTCTCTCTGATTTTTTTCTCCCCGAACACGAATATATAGAGTTGGAGTTGAGGTTGGTGGAGCTCCAGGGGGCCCACGAGGCAGGGGGCGCGGCCCCCACCCTCGTGGACAGGGTGTGGGCCCCCTGGCCTTGATTCTTTCGCCAATATTTTTTATTATTACTAAAAATAATCTCCGTGAAGTTTCAGGTCATTCCGAGAACTTTTGTTTCTGCACAAAAATAACACCATGGCAATTCTGCTGAAAACAGCGTCAGTCCGGGTTTGTTCCATTTAAATCATGCAAGTTAGAGTCCAAAACAAGGGCAAAAGTGTTTGGAAAAGTAGATACGATGGAGACGTATCAGCCTCCATGACCACCGCCGGGGGCCGCGCCGCCCGTAGCTAGGGTTCGTCCGTCGGTCGTGTTGACCGGCTGCCCTAGAGAGTCTTTTTCCCGAGCCCTTGCTTCGGGTTTTTTCGCTCTCTCGCCGTTCGTTTTGATCGGCGTTTTTTCAGTTTTCCGATCTATGCTTGATCGGTTTGCGTTGCCCGCCGCCGTTGACCACTGTGCGCCTCTACTCCGACACCGGCGCGACCGGACGGCCTCTTCACCGACCAGGCGGCCCCGCGTGACAGGCGGCCCCTAACGGCCGTCGTCTGTGCGTCTGCCCGTCCGTCACCCTGACCCGGCGGCCTTGCACGACAGGCGGCCCCTCACGGCCGTCGTTCACGCGTCGGCCCGCTCGTCGACCTACGCTGGCTGTCACCGCCCTGTCCCCGAGTTCAGCGCGCCCATCCACCGATCGAGCAACGGGCTGCCGCTGCGTCGCCCCATCGGGCCGCAGCGCCGCCACCCCGTGGTTCTCGCCGTGGCTGCACCGATCCGCGCCGCCGCTGCGTCGCCCCTTCGGGCTGTAGCGTCGCGGCACGTGGTCCCCGCCGCCGCCCTGAGGCTATTCCCGTGGTTACACCACATCGCGCGCTGCTGCTGTGTCGCCCCTTCGGGCCATAGTGCCGCGGCCTGCAGTCAGCCGCCGCACCGTGGTCGTCCTCTCTAGGCCGTCCCCGAGGCTGCACCGACCCTCGTGCTGCCGCTGCGTCGCCCCGTCGGGCCGTAGCGAGCGTGGCACGCGATCCCTGCAACCTCCCTGAGGTCTTCCCCGCCGTCGCCCCGACCAGCCGGCGGCCGTTACGTTGCCCCTTCGGGCCGTAACGCTGCGGCCCGCGGTCCACCGCCATCCACGCGCGTTGACTTCCACGAGATATGCGCCGCGCCGCCTCCCTTGGCGCGGAAACGTCACCATCCACACCGGTCTTCGTCACGCTGTAGGGTTCATTATCGCCTACTTCGAGCACCGCCGCCGCGCTCCTTCTCTAGCCGCCGCCGCCGCTGCTCTTCTTCCGCGGCTCCACGGCGACTACCTCGACACCGGCGACCCCCGACTCGACACCGACCACAGAATTCTTCGCACGGCTACCTCGACTACGGCTACACCACCTGCGCTCTCGACTACCTCGACAAACGGCACAAAGGGCTACCACCTTGCTTGAGCAACCTCGTCGTTTTCACTACAGTCATGCCTTCCGCGATGCGTCAAGCATTACGACAGTGGGGGGTGTCCGTCGGCTTGCCTTCGGATTCTTCTCCAGTCTAACCGTCTGTGTCGCTACCGTTGTGACTGCGGGGGGATGTTGAGTATATTGATTCATTAGGGAACATAAGATAGATTAGGATTTGTCCTGCCTTGTCTTGTACTCCAAGTTAATCATTGTACTCCTATATATATGCACACGAGGCTCAAGCAATACATCAACGATTCCACCAAATCCCTCTCTTCCTTCTAACAGGGTCGAAGACGCACCGGAAGCAAAATTTCAATCTGGTGCCCCCGTAATTAATTAGCTGATGCATGATGCATGGATCAAGCTTCGGAAAGCCACGACTTCTTTGCTTAACTTCGGGCACTCAGACCAAAAGGAGTTCACGGGAAATGTCACGAAAAGCCACGACGATTCTTGTATCCTTCATACACTGAGCTCGGAAAGCGACGCCCCGTGAAATAGTGTCTCGTCGAATCTTCTTTTCTTCTTTCCGGGAGATTTTGTGATTATAAGAATTTAAAGCAGACAGGAGGATGAGAGCGAAAGCAACATCCATGACGCGATGTGTGGGATGGAAAGTCATGAGCGGATGCGTTCTTCCCGTTCCTCACCGTCATATATGTCAGCGTATATCATACGGACGTGGCGCTATGGTTGGGATGAGAGCATCTCCAGCCATGGGCCCTCTAGGGGGCGCGTAAAAACGTCATATGGGGTGAGCCCATGCTAAAATCAGCATGAGGACGAGCGGGTTCCCAGCCGCCGGCCCTAGGGTCGCTCCCAGAGGTCGTTTTTTTTAAGAAAAGGAATTCGGCAAAATTCGACAAATTTGGACAAATATTCGGCTAATAAAGTCCGGCAAATACAAATCTTCGACATTACATAACAAAGTTATTTAAAAAGGGCCGCAACTACAACTACGGCGCGAAGAAGTCGCTGAGCGTGGCGAAGTCGCAGACGTCGCCGGCATCCTCGCCGTCGTCCTCGTCGGTCTTCTCCTCCTTGACGCGGCCGCCCCTGCTGGACCCCTGCTCGGCGTCGCCCTGGCGGACCGGTGGCGGCGGCGCGGCGGCGTCGCTGTCGTCGAGGACGACGACCCCTCCCTCGTCCCGACCACGGTGCCGAGCGGCGAACCGCTCGTAGGCGAGGCGCTGGCGCTCCAGCTCCGTTCGCGCCCAGTTGTCACGCGCCCACTTCAACGCCGCCGCGTCGTCGAGCTCCTCCTTCACGCCGCCGGCGGGCCCTGGCTCCGTGTTCACGACGGCGAGCCCCGGCTCCGTCTTCATAGCGGCGAGCCCCGGCTCCGTCTTCTACTTGACGTAGCGCGGAGGAGCCGAGGAGGAGGCGCGCCCGCCACCCTCTTTGATGACGATGCCCGGCGCTGCGGGTGCGCCGGCCGAGCAGCGTCTCCGCTGCGGGCTCGGCCTTGACGCCGAACACCACCGGTGAGCTGGAGGAGTGGGAAGAGGAGCGGGAGGAGTGAGAGGAGGAAGACGAGGAGCCGAACCTCCTGGGCATCCATTGCCCAGCGCTCCGGCGGGGGACCGGGGCGGCGGCCAGCGGCGGGTCATTGCCGCCCTCGAGGTGCTGGAGCACCTCGTGGAGCGTGCGGCCGGGGCGCCCCACCATAGGCGGCGCCCCTCGCTGTTCTTGACGCCACCCACCACCGGCGCCCCGTTGGTGGACGCCAGCCGCTGCGCTTGCCGTCGCTGGAAGTATGCCGCCCACGACGCGTGGTTGTCGGTGGCGTGCTGCGGGAGGGCGCGCTGCTCGTCTGTCAGCGACTCCCGCACGCGGTCGACCTCGACGGCGAAGAGGTCGGTGCGCGCGTCGACGTCGGGCACTGGGGGAATGGGGACTCCACCGGCGCTGAGCCTCCACCCCGTCGCCCCCGCGCGCATGTCCTGTGGCATCGAGATGTTCGCCTCGAAGAAGAGGTAGGCCTCCCACTCGTGGAGCGAGCAGCGGCCGAAGCCGTTGGCCGCCGCCCCATCGCCGGGGAACCGCTCGGCCATTGGATCAGATGGGGGAGAGAGTGGAGGGGAGGAAACGTCGGCGGCGGCTGGAGAGAGAGAGGCAGAGCTCGGCGGCGGCGATGGGCGGGTGTGGCCAGAGGCGAGGGGAGGCCTTGCTTTTATAGCCGCGCGCCGCGCCGTGTGTACACGTGGCGGGAGGGGAGGCGTCGTCGCGCCGCCCGTGAGGAATCAATGGCAAGGCTTACCGGCGGCAGCCTTGCCATTGATTCCCCACGTCAAGCCATGTTTTCGGACTCAGAACACGAACTCAATTTAACATAACAAAATAAAATCGTGTAAGTTGAAGAAATTGGGTCAAATATTTCCAGTCGCAAAATCGTGTAAGTTGCAAAGCTATAATAATACTATAATATAAATACGATTATATACAAGTAAAAATTCGAAACCATATCCCCGCAAAGAAAACAAAAAGTAAAATCAAAACCATATCCTAGTCCCGTGCGTGCCGGCGAAGGAAAGATCACGACTCACGCATGGGTGAGTGCACAGTGACGACGCTAACGCACCGCACCAACGGCGTCCAACTCAAACTGCCACCAACCAGCCAACCCCTCTCTCAACGGCAGCAAACGGCGTCACCTTTGGAATCTCCTCCCATATCCTGGCTTTTTTTTTGCGTGGTGGGGGACGGACTACGCGACCGCCTCTCCCCTTCCTATCCGCTCCGTGCCGTGTCTCTTCTTCCTTCCTCCTCCCCTCCCCTCCGAGCCTGCTATAAAATCCCCGCCCCCTCCCGTCTCTTCTCCACACATCCGATCCAAATCCAGCCCCCTCCGATCGAAGCGAAGTCAAGGCTCTTTCGTCCTCCTCCTCAAGGTATGCGTGCCTCAGGTTTCTTCCCCTTCTTGTCATGTGCGCGCGTGCCCTGGGATCGTTGATCTGTGGGTCTAGGCGTTGTTGCTGTTGATCGATTGCAGCTCGTTCTGTTAGCCAAGGCGGATTAGGCTCGGTTGTAGTTAAATTTCTCTTGATCATGCCATGATTTTCGAGTAGATCTGCCGATTCTGATGCGATTGCTGTTGGGTCGGTTCGTCTTATCTATATTTGTAGTTGCTTGGTTCTGATAAATCTTCTTATAGTATTATTGTGGATTTATCATCTTGTACCGCTCATGATACACCTATATGTCTGATCTGTCGAGGGGTACACCTTCGTGGTGTTATTGGGATGCAATTACTGTTGGTTCAGTTCATCTATCTAGTTATAGTTAGCTAGTTTCTGATTTTGTAGCCCTATGGTCTGAAGGGATGCACCTGTGATTTGCCAGATTAGCAGTTCGGCTTTGGACTTGCGGGTAGTATCCCTAGTTTGGCATCGATTCAACTCTTAGATTCATTTCGGTTTGCCACTGTTGGTTACTGGACTTAACCAGCTTGTTCAGCACAGCTAGATTACCTGTGATCCCAGCTGCAGCGCAATATTGCGCTGGTAGATATTCTAATATGTAGATCTGCAAAAATTTAGCACTGCATGGTCTAGGGGATTCTAAGTTGCAAATTCATCCGCCGCCATCTAGTTCATCTATTATTTGCAGATTTCCCTGTACCGTGCCTTGCTCTTGTTCTGTCTGATGCTATGTATGTACAGATGCAGATGTTTCATACAGACTAGCAATCTATTGTATCATCTTGCTTCATCTATTGCTTATACATCTGCTAATATATTGTTTGATGTATCAGCTAGGGTGTTCTTAGTTATAATTCCACCTCTGTAAATTTGGTTCATGCATTGTTTTGATGTACTGCATATTTCTCTGCACAGTGCCTTACTCTTGTTCTGGTATGTTTTGTATCTACAGATGCAGATCTTTGTGAAGACCCTCACCGGCAAGACCATCACCCTCGAGGTTGAGTCCTCGGACACCATCGACAACGTCAAGGCTAAGATCCAGGACAAGGAGGGCATCCCTCCGGATCAGCAGCGTCTCATCTTCGCTGGCAAGCAGCTCGAGGATGGCCGCACCCTGGCTGACTACAACATCCAGAAGGAATCCACACTCCACCTGGTGCTCAGACTCCGTGGTGGCATGCAGATCTTCGTCAAGACCCTGACCGGCAAGACCATCACCCTGGAGGTTGAGTCCTCGGACACCATCGACAACGTCAAGGCCAAGATCCAGGACAAGGAGGGCATTCCCCCGGACCAGCAGCGTCTCATTTTTGCTGGCAAGCAGCTCGAGGATGGCCGCACCCTTGCGGACTACAACATCCAGAAGGAGTCCACCCTCCACCTGGTGCTTAGGCTCCGTGGTGGTATGCAGATATTCGTCAAGACCCTCACCGGCAAGACCATCACCCTGGAGGTTGAGTCCTCAGACACCATTGACAATGTGAAGGCCAAGATCCAGGACAAGGAGGGCATTCCCCCGGACCAGCAGCGTCTCATCTTTGCCGGCAAGCAGCTTGAGGATGGCCGCACTTTGGCGGACTACAACATCCAGAAGGAGTCCACACTTCACTTGGTGCTCCGTCTGCGCGGTGGCCACTAAGCTCCTGGCCATGGATCTGCTTCTGTCTCTGGGTTCACAAGTCTCGTTGTCCTCGGTGTCCCCCAATGGAGTCTGGTCTGTGTCCGTTGATGCCTGAACTGTCTTTGTTTGTATACCATATACTGTGATGCAGTGTTATCGTTTGTATCTGCAAACTTCTGCTGGTGTGCGGAAGCTTTGATGAACTTAAGAATAAGTGAGCCCTGGATTCGGTCCATAATTCTGTTTGTCTTGCCAGTTGTGTTGTACTGTGGTTTCTTGCTATCTTTCTGATGCATTTGATGGTACATGTTTTCTGGTTGATGTAAAACTTGATTACCTCTGTGCTCAGTCCTTTACGTTTGAACTGATTTTGTATTTCTGTAATTTAAGTGCCAACTTTACTCCTCAAATGTTCTGAGAAATTGGCCCATTTTATAGAAAATGCGTGATTCATCCGGCTGATATTGCGCGTCCGGCAACCTCCCGCCAAAGACGTTGCAACTCGTGGCGTCCGGTGCCGTGAGGGTCGTTCCCCGTTGCGGGTCGCCGGTGTTGTGGAGAAGGACACGAGCACGAGTTGAAGTTGCAACAAAAGTTACAATTGCAAATTGAAACAGAGAATAGGATTGCAAGAATTCGTTGTAGTCCCAAGTTCCAATTATTGGTGTGTAGCATTTTGGACAATGTAATTTTTCACAAGTGCAAAACTTCCAAGTTACATCATATTTATGAAAAAAATCAGGGCCATGTATGTGTAAAGATCGCATTGCGCGACACATATGTCACTGTTAACTATGTATCAACATGATCTAAATCTGAATATGTCCTTGATTTACCACAAGCTGTTTTTGAGTTGCTACCTCTCTCTTTACATCATGGCTACCTCTCTGCTGATATCTTCCATTCGTATCCAGTGGGTTGACGAGATAGTGAGTGAAAAAGAGAAAAGGAAGATGAATTAATCAACCAACGCTTGTTAACATCTGAAAAAGATGTTGGGAACAATGTGAAGGTAAGGGAGGCTGTATAAATATGCTGTAGTTCAACTTCAAAAATACTCAATGAAAGTATAACATATTTGTGATAAAGGTGAGACATTTGATGGCATGGAGAATTTGAGACCATAGATCACGTGCAATGTTAGGTGCAAAGAGTTAATCCCGTTGAAGGTTAAAATTAATAAGAGTTAAAATTACACATGTGTATGTTGTAAGGAGATGAGCACCCAATATGATTTGAACATTGATTTTGTTTTGTGTAAGGAGACATTTTCGAGCACCTACAATGTTTGATCAAATTTGGAGTCACAAAATTTCAACTTTTTTGAATATATATTCCTTTTTTTAATTTACTATTCACGAGGGTATAGGGACACCCAGGAGTTACCACAACTTTCCTGAAATCTTTACCCATCAAAAAATGTTTACTAACACCTGAAAAAGCAAATAGTGTTATTCTTGCGAGGACTGCTCCTTCGTTTGTTTGCTGAAAGTTCAACATCAGAGGCCAATTCCTTGTGCAGCTACATGGCATCGATTTATCAGATTCAACAAAAGGAGGTTGACAAAATTTCACTTCATATACTGTATTATTATATGCACCCTCCTCGCCTGGTAACTGCACCTTCACCGGCAGAGCTACAACCCTGGCCACGCCCCCAGCTGACTGGGTTGCGTTGTCTTCAGATGAATCGTACGCGTCTGATCTAGGTGCGGCACATGTATGGTTCTTTGAAACTCTTTGGGAGAAGTTATCTTTGCCACTTGTTAACATCTACTTCCTCCGTTCCCAAATGTAAGTCTTTCTAGAGATTTCAACAGGTGACTACATACAGAGCAAAATTAATGAATCTACACACTAAAATATGTCTACATGCATCCGTATATTGTATTCCATTTGAAATGTCTACAAAGACTTATATTTAGGAACGGAGGGAGTATTTCACTGCAACGACGTGCTTGAGGCTGAGATAAGTGCTATACTAGAAGGTGTTGCATTGACATTACAGTGGTCTACTGAACCTGCGGTTATTCGGTCAGACTGTTCCAAGGCACCGGATGCCATTTCAAAATGGTTATCTTAATCGCTCGAGCTCTGGACATTTAATTATCAAGATTAGAAGAAGATTTATGGAAGATCTTGAGTTTATCCTCAGGAAGATTAGCCGTGATCACAACAGTGTTGTCGACTACTTAGCTTATGCTGTCATACCTAACATTCACCCTAGCTGGTTATGATATCCATCGGATTGTATCTCTAGACTCTTAGTAGCCGATTGTAACCCTATTATAAACATTAACTGTCATTGCACCAACCGCCGATGTGCAGCTGCGATGAAACCTTACAGATATGATTATAAAACATCCAACTACATAGCCATGAGTCATCTCCATGATGTACAATCATAATAGTGTGAACTATTCTATGGAGCCATCGGGCTGATTCAATTGCTCTTTTGCACCAATCTGTGTATGAATTAGTTGACGTCTCATTATAAATCACCTGCATTTGTAAACACCTTTCACCATCTATTAAATGTCACCATTGTATTGCCGGTGGCTTTTCCCACTAGGATTTTCTTCAGTTTTTCAACTACCAGTCTTTTATCTACCTGCACACTATGTTAGTCTTCTTGCCTTCTTTATTTATACAGGCTAATTCTATTTCCACACTAGAAGCACTATCTACTACTCCCTCCGTCCCATAATATAAGAGTGTTTTTTACACTACACTAGTATAAAAAACGCTCTTATATTATGGGACGGAGGGAGTACTATTGTGTTTTGAATTCAAATTTGGTGATGCGGTTTTAGGTGACACTATAGATCTGTTACAAAAATAGAGGTTTAAACACGAATGAGCATAGTATATGAATATTACGGTCAATTCACTGCCATGATGAGCAGATCAAGCTTAACACATTTTGAGAGCTCATGGCCTGGATCTCAACTCGGCATGGGAGGCATTGGAACAAGCAACGCTACGAGAATGGCGCCGGCCGGGAGAATCAAATAATATTCCGTTACTTGTCCTTACTCAATCAGTTTTTTAGCATTACATCTAATTACTTATGTATGGGTATATCATACAGTATTGCAATTATGCTCGGTTAGCCTCCAGTTCTAGAGGTATGTGTATATTTGGCATAAAAATATTGAAATTTGCTTGAATAGATCCATTTCAATTTATTGTATTGAAATTTACCTACCTAAATTTCGACCCGTCCCGCCTTTTTGGACCCAAAAGACCTAAGAATTCCTATCCTAGTCACAACATATCGTTTATTATGCTGAAATGCTATTTTTTTTTTACTGAAATGCTATTGAAGACTGATGTTGATTGCGTATATGGGTTTCTCGACGGGGATGGGGATGGGAAGCTTTTTATCCCGGTAGGCGGGTACGGGGATGGGGATGGGCATGGAAGGACTGTCGCGGGGACGGGGATGTGAGTCTAATAACCGCCTGGGTAATCCTCATTGCCAGCTTGAGTAGCACTAGACATTGGCGATATATTTTGTGCACTAGTAGATGATTTTTAGTGTTTTGAAGAGTAAACACAACAATGTGGTTTCTTTAAATCATTTTAATTAACTAAATTCACTTTAAAAAAATCATGGGTCCGAACAGCCTAGAACAATGTGAACTGTCGATTAGACGAAAGCTGAGTTTGACCGTGAACAACAACATACTAGGAAACATCCACTTGACTCCATTCCGAGCATTCAACCATTAGCAGCCAACTCACCGATCAATCTAGAACGACCGAACCGAACGGAACACTCTTCTGTGTTCCAGATCACCTGCCTGCCCTGCTAGTCATCTTAAGCCCATCAAGTTCATCTCACCTGCTCACCATACAATTACGATTAATCATAGCTGATACATGCCAGCAAGTCAAAGACGCACCGCAAAGCAAACTTCGGTTTGATGCCCTCATAATTAAATCATTTCGGTACAGTATAGATAGATTTGATAAACACTACAAGCTTTGCACAACGATTCCATATGCATGTACGTACCAAAACGAGTTCACGGGAAATGTCCCCAAAAGTCATGGCGATTCCTTTCTGTCCGCATGTCGCTAGTGTACACGGCGAGGACGCCAACAATGCCGAGCTCGGAAAGCGACGCCCCGTGAAATAGTGTTTGGTCGAATCTCCTTTTCTTATTTCCCGGAAAAAAAATTTATACTAAGAATTTAAAGGGAACCAAAGGATGATGAGAACGAAAGCAACATCCACGACGCGACGCGACGTGTGGGACGGGAAGTCAGGAGCGGAGGCGTTCTGCCGTTGCTCGCCGTCATATAACGTCGGCATATAACACACGGACGTAGCCACAGAAGCAATGGCGAGCAGGGTTTCACCGGGAGTTTGCGTGGATCGAACTCTTTTTGTGGATTGCATTCGAATTTCCGGCATTAACATCAGACAATGGGACTGACATTTTGTGCGTCTCCCGAAAAAAAAAAGTTTTAGTCCATCCCATTGTCGACGTCTTCCTTATGCTCTATCATCAACCCACTATGTTGCTGCCGGCCATCTCCAACTTGTGGATGGTGTCGTTGCCGCACCGCCCCACCTTAGTTGACTCGCACCCTCCGCTGCCAATTAGGTCATCCCTCTATAACTCTCTAAAGACCCCTTCTTCGGTGCCAGCAACCCCCCCACCCCCAACCCCGCCCCTCTTCCCTCGTCAGCACATGTCGATCCTCCGCCAACGCCACTGTCAGCCATGTCGCCCACTTCTCCAGCTTGGTGCGCGTCATCTCCACGAAAGTTAACCGATGGATACATCTCCAGACAACATACATTCAACAAGTGCCAAAAAAATTGTTTCTAAAAATATGTTATGCCATTAACCCATAATTTTCTCATCCATCACTCGTGCCTTGCTTCGTGCCCCCTTCGCCAGCGCCTTTCTTTTTTTATACTTTATTCTTCTCATCACTTTTTATCTTCAATGGCTTATCATTTTGTTGCATTTTATGCATCCTAATCTTGACTATCGATTGATCATCTTAGATTGACATTGTATATGGGCACGCATGCACATGGCTTTAGCACACCTTCTAGATGCCCCACTCCAACTGGCAATTCGAACAACATCCCTATTGTATTGCACCAACAGCTAAAAGGACATTCAATTTTTTTTTCACAAATGAGTCTAAAGTATCCTTACTAAAATATACGCGTGGCACCCTAGTATTATCCAGGACTGTCAAACCATGTTTTAGGACTCAGAACACAAACTAAATTCAAATATAACAAAATAAAGTCATGTAATTCAACAAACTGGGTCAAATGTTTTCAGCCGCAAAATATATTGTTGTAAAGTAGCACTCCCTCCGGCCCCAATTAGTTAACTTAGATTTAGTGTTAGATACATCCGTGTCTAGACAAATCAGAATCAACTAAGGCTGCATTCGGTTTGAAGGAATTGTGGAGGAAAAGTGCGGGAAGAAAAAACAGAGGAAAGTTTTATGTAAGTAGCGTTCGGTTCGCAGGAACGAACTGCTATATTTCCGGAGGAAAGTTTCTATAGCCTCTGATTTCACGGGAAAAAAACATCTGCCCAGAGCTCTTTTTGGGGCGGAGTCCCGAGGTGAGTCACGGAAAAGCTACTACTAGAGGCCCACAACATGGGGTGCTTCGGTCAGGTGCTGCGATTGGTGGGTCCCAAACTTTTGCATGTTCCATTTTCCCTTTCCTGTGAAGGAACGTCTTCATTTTCTACTTTCCTAGTTTGTCTATCCCATAGGGGCCTCCTTGATTCGCAGGATTATGAAAACGTAGGAATAGAAAAGGTAGAGTATTGAAGTGGCATGCCCACTTGAATCCTATAAGATTAGCAAGGAGTGTTTGATGTCACAGGAAAAACAAAGAAATTGTAAAAAGAGGTTGGAGTGGATGTTAGATTTCCTTTAAAATGTAGTACAAAAGATTTCATAGGAAAAATTCCTATGAAAACCAATCCTATGAATCAAAGGAACAACATAGGAAAAAATCATAAGGATTCCAATCCTCCAAAATTCCTATAGAATTCCTTTGAATCAAAGGAGCACCTCAATCTTATTCCTATACATGTTTTTGTTCCTTTGTTTTCTATACATCTGTTCCGAACGGGGCCTAATTTGGGATGGGAAACTGCGGGGGTGGGGTGATTCCTCCCCTGGCTAGCTAGGGTTTCTCGTGCCGCCGTCGTCGCCGCCATCTAAGAAATTTTGGTCCCCTCGCCTCCAGTTTCCATCTTGGCGCTGAGAGCTGGGGGACCTCGGATCTTCAAGATCTCTATGTTCTTCGTCAACGCTTAATGATCATCAAGTTTTGTAAGAATAAACTTCCTCTTATTCTTTTGGCAGTGCCATTAGGTTAGAGAGTTTTCCGTCCTCCCAGATTCAATTATTCGGATCTGATGAGTTTATGTTGTTGTGTCAAGCTCTTTTTTGGTGGTCTGATTCTTTATGGAGGTGAAATCTTTTATCGACACCATGATGAAGATATAGTGATTCGAGGGCCTGCACTTCTAGGGGATCATTCCTGGCCAAGTATGTTCATCGACCAAGGCTTCCCATCAGTTTAGATGGGCGACTCAAGGCGCTTTCAAAAACCATTATTGGTAATGTTCGTGCGAGTGAAAGAGTGACAATATCGTTGCTCCAGTCTAATTGCAGCCTCTTTACCGAAGTCTTTGGGGGTATTTCTTCGAGCAAAGATTGGCGCCGTGTTTCCAAGAGATTTCATTGTAATTTTTAGTCATAAAAATTACTTTGTATTTTCTTACATGTTAGGTCCAAATCAGTGTACCTGTAATTGTTATGAGTATGAATAAAGTTACATGTGTTTTTTTTAAATGCACCACACCAACGGCGTGAGCCCGGCGGCTAACTCAAACGGCCACCAACCAGCCAAGCCCCCAACGGCACCAAACGGCGTCATCTTTGGAATCTCCTCCCCATATCCATTGGGGAGCAACTACAATAGAAGCTGAGCTTGTGATGCAAAAATAGAAAAACAGTTCTGGATATGGATTGAAGATGGAAGGCACAGATTCTGGTGAGGGATCCCACGCCCCTGAAGTGTACATTTTACAGAAACCCCCTACTTAAGAGTAGATATAAAACCAGACTTTTGCAGTGAACACCTCAAGTCTCTCTCAAATCAGCAGCGTTGATGCCCCATCTTTGTACATATCTGTTTATGTGGGACAATCTTGGCTTCTACTACTACATTAGCTTAAAAAAATGCAATACCTACCATAAAATATTTGAGTGCATGAGATAATTCAGCCATTCCCTTCAAGCATTACTAAACATACCTCTAGAATTGGATAATCCATGTACATTTCCAGAAACACAACATAACAGACTTTTCAGTACATGTCAAGTGATATGACCGGCAAAATCATGAGAGGATCATTTTCAGTATATGACCGGCAAGACTGGGTATTGTAAACTAAAATGATCACCACTCAACAAGCATTACTATTAATAATTTCAACAGACTTTTGCCTCCAGTTCTAGTGCTTCCAAATGGTACATGGCAGAAACGTTGGACCCCTCGGTCTTTAGTAATAGTGCTTCCTATAACGTGCCTCAGACGAAAAAGATTAGGACGAGGGTCTCCAGACCGCTTTATGGGAGGATGGGTCCAAATATTGCTCAAGAACATGCAAGGAAGTTGCAAACATGCTGGTTAACATCTTCAAACATCAATTTTTAAGAGCAAGGCAATTATTTCAATCATCATGTAAGGACTTGAGCAAGATGAAAAATAAAACTGAAACCCTCATTACCTAATGCAAACCAATTATTCAGAACAAGAAGATACTTTGGGTCTGACATTATCCTACACTCACACTGGAAAAGCACCCATTGTTTTTCCACATAAACAACCTTCTCAACATCAGAAGCCCACACATACTCTCCGGAGCAGTGTGAGAAAGACAAACTTTATCTTATGAAGATTTTATCGGTTAAGTTGCCACGAACAGGGACACATCCCTGCAAACTGAAAATCAAGTACTTGCAGTTCATAAGAGCATGGTTACAACCTCCACTAACCCCATCCCGGCACTAAACAAGTCATCACATTTTAGAAAATGGTCCAGTGTGATAGCCAGTTCATAATTGCTACTAAACTACATTACCCAGTAACACAATCCAGCCAGTGAGCAGTTCACCCAATTTTGAACAAGGTACCCTGTGATAGCAAGTTCATAATCACTTGAAATTATAGACTAAATATGCAACAAAATTGGTTCTATGGGAAAACACCAATTACCTACAAGTCCATTCGGATATTGCCTCCACACACGTGTCTGGTGCACAGGAATCCCGAATCACAGTGATGTCTTCCAGTAGCATGCATCAGTGCGAGAATTCATCATTCGTCCAGGTTGTGACGCAACTTGGTAGCATCTTCATGTGTAATTTAATGAGGACGATGTCTTTCCACTGTTCAGATCAGCCAAGCGCAACCACACCTGTGTATTTTCCAGCGGCTCCAAATCCACACCGGCAACTCGGCGACAGAGTGCCTCTGCATATCTCTTTAATTCAGCCGACAGTGCCGGCACAAAACATGCAGAAATCCTGTGCACAAATATATGCTTCACTTAGATGACCTAGATCTGGGAATCCACCTAGGGAGAATTGCTGGTTTGCGATGCTATTCAGGTTAATCATATGCATAATCTAAATGGTCAGCATGACAGCACAATGCAACACAATGGTATGTATCTTGCTCCTCGAACAAAATTAACAAATACTTGCTTCATGTTACTTTATGTAATATATGCAGGACATCTGTCGTATTTCACAAGGATAAGATTTTTTTTGGCCTGCTAGTTGAAATATTATGATACTGAATTGCATAACAGTGTTGCAAGCAAAATACAAGGAGCAAAAGCCTTTGAACTGCTATCTTCAGGACTCAAAACAAAATTAGGACATCTAATTTTCCACTTGAAACTCATCTCTTGTCCTATGATCCAATATAAACTAACGCCCTTACTTTTTTGGGGGGGGGGGAATCTACCTAATTATTACATTGTAAAAAACTCCACCGGATTATACAGCAAGTTAAAGCAGTTTATACCATCTTGGTGTTACTGACCAATAAATACATCAAGAAATCCAATTCTCTCTGCAATGCCTTGTAATTTGTATGGACTAAGACAACTCGTGCCTGAACAGATCTTGGCGCGTGAAAGATTTTGATGCATGGATAAGCCACAGTTGAAGTCCAACACAGAAAAAGAAATAGTGGCTGAGTACTGCACAGGAACATATGTTTTCAGATAAAGACCAAGATCAGTTGGATCTGATTGAAACTATTATAACAGATTCAACATGAACATGTACGAGAAAATACAGTAACAAAATAGAGATGTAGTATAATTCGACTAGCTCATAATGCTTTAACAAAAAATATGAAGAATGAACACCGTGGCGGCGATTTCTAGGTTCGCACCAGTGGTTGGTCTGGAAGAAGGCGAGGAGCGTTTCGAGCTACTGCTAGATCTTGAGAGGAGGAGGTAGGGAGCACGCCCACGAGTAGATCCTAGGGCCCGTGAGGGCGAGGAGACGACGATCCCACCACCGGCTTGCCGTACGCCGATGAGATTCCATTTATTCCGCCTCAAACTAGGCCGCGGGAGCCGTCGAAGCGGAGGTGGAACGGCACCACGACTGGCGTCGTGACCCAGCTTGGCTCTGGATCTAAACGAATGCCGCCGCCCGGGAATTCTTGGATCTGCGCTGCCGCCGCGGCCGGAGGGGAATCGGTTTTTGGACGAGGAGGACATCGGGCGGAAATTAACTAGAAAGGAGGAACGTTTTTGCACATAAACATGTAATTTTGCGGCTGAAGCACCTCTGCCATGCATCCATCTCCAATTCAGCGGTCTAGAACTGGTTTTTCTATTTTTGCATCACAAGCCCAACTTCTATTGTAGTTGCTCCCTATCCATTGCGTGGTGGGACGGACTCCGCGACCGCCTCTCCTCTTCCCATCCCCACACGTCACGTCCGGCGTGCCGTAGCGCTTCTTCCTTCCCCCAACCCCTCCCGTCGGATCCGGCTATAAATTCCTCTTCACACATCCGATCCAATCCAGATCCCCCTCCAATCTCATCGGGAAACCTCCGATCGAAGCGAAGCCAAGGCTCTCTCCTCCTCCTCACAGCCTGTTTGGTAAGCACTTAGGCAGAGGAATGGGAGTTTGCACAAGGGTGTTTATAAGGGATTAGTCATGGGAAGTAGATTTTTACTCCCATTCCCTTGTTTGGTATATGATGGAAATTAGCGTGGGATAAAACTCTGCTCACGAATTAACAGGGTGCCCCCTGGGAAGAAATAGGTGGGAATTGGCTTCCTCGACTCCCATTGCCCTTCCTACTTAAACTCCCATTCCCTCTAATCAAACAGTGGACTTTTAATCTCCTCACCTCTCAACTCCCATTCCCCATCTCGAATTCCCCCGAACCAAGCACGCTGTCAAGGTATGGATGCGAGCCTCCGATTTCTTCCCCTCCTTATCGTCATGTGCGTGCGTGCGTGCCCTGGGATCGTTGCCAGGAATACCTTGATCGGTTGTTTGTTCCCCTCGATTCCTATTAGCCGTTGGGAGCAGATCGATTGCAGCCTGTTCGATTAGTCGTGTTTGATTAGGCTCGGTTGTAGTTAAATTTCTCTTGGTTATGCCATGATTTTCGACTAGATCTGATGCGATTGTTGTTGGTTCGGCTCATCTATCTGGTTGTAGTTAGTTAGTTCTGCTCGGTTGTTTAGTATTATTCTGGATTTATGATGATCTGTCGAAGGTGTTATTGGGATGGGATTGCTGTCGGTTCGGTTCGTCTTATGTAGTTGTAGTTAGCTAGTTGCTGATTTTGTAGCCCTGTATGATCTGTGAATTGATACACCTGTGATTTGCCAGATTAGTAGTTCTTGTAGTATTCGTACTTGGGCATCGAACTCTTAGATTCATGTTGGTTTGCCCATATTACTGTTGCTTCCTAGACTTGACCAGCTTGTTCAGCACAGCTAGTTTTACCTGTGCTCCCACTGCAGGCCAATATTGCGCTGGTATATGCTTATATGCAGTTTTGCAAAAATTTAGCACTGCATGGTTTACGGGATTCTAAGTTACAATTTCATCTGTTACCATCTAGTTCATCTATTATTTGACGTACTGCAGATTTCCCTGTACCGTGCCTTACTCTTGTTTTATTTGGCTCATCTATTGTATCATCTTGGTTCAACTATTGCTTATAGATCTGCTAATATATTGTTTGATGTATGAGATAGGGGGTTCTTAGTTACAATTCCACCTCCGCTGTACATCTGGTTCATGCATTGTTTTGATGTACTGCATATTTCTCTGTACAGTGCCTTACTCTTGTTCTGTTATCTTTTGTATCTACAGATGCAGATCTTTGTGAAGACCCTGACAGGCAAGACCATCACCCTCGAGGTTGAGTCCTCAGACACCATCGACAACGTCAAGGCCAAGATCCAGGACAAGGAGGGCATCCCTCCGGATCAGCAGCGTCTCATCTTTGCCGGCAAGCAGCTTGAGGATGGCCGGACCTTGGCCGACTACAACATCCAGAAGGAGTCCACACTCCACCTGGTGCTGAGGCTCCGTGGCGGCATGCAGATCTTCGTCAAGACCCTGACCGGCAAGACCATCACCCTGGAGGTCGAGTCCTTTGACACCATTGACAACGTGAAGGCCAAGATCCAGGACAAGGAGGGCATCCCTCCGGACCAGCAGCGTCTCATCTTTGCCGGCAAGCAGCTTGAGGATGGCCGGACCCTGGCTGACTACAACATCCAGAAGGAGTCCACACTCCACCTGGTGCTCAGGCTCCGTTTCTGCATGCAGATCTTCGTCAAGACCCTGACCGGCAAGACCATCACCCTGGAGGTCGAGTCCTCTGACACCATTGACAACGTGAAGGCCAAGATCCAGGACAAGGAGGGCATCCCTCCGGACCAGCAGCGTCTCATCTTTGCCGGCAAGCAGCTTGAGGATGGCCGGACCCTGGCTGACTACAACATCCAGAAGGAGTCCACACTCCACCTGGTGCTCAGGCTCTGTTTCAAGACCCTGACCGGCAAGACCATCACCCTGGAGGTCGAGTCCTCTGACACCATCGACAACGTGAAGGCCAAGATCCAGGACAAGGAGGGCATTCCCCCGGACCAGTTGCGTCTTATCTTTGCTGGCAAACAGCTCGGCGAAGGGGCCATTCAACCTGTGGAGGCACCCCAAAACCAGGGTCAAGCTCATATTCTAAATGTGACGATAAACAACACTGTTGTTAATATTAACAACAACTTTGTTGTTCCTCCGGAACAGGCAGATTTGAGCTGGGCCCGCAGGGTTTGGAATTGGGTCGAGTCCTCTGACACCATCGACAACGTGAAGGCCAAGATCCAGGACAAGGAGGGCATTCCCCTGGACCAGCAGCGTCTTATCTTTGCTGGCAAACAGCTCGGCGAAGGGGCCATTCAACCTGTGGAGGCACCCCAAAACCAGGGTCAAGCTCATATTCTAAATGTGACGATAAACAACACTGTTCTTAATATTAACAACAACTTTGTTGTTCCTCCGGAACAGGCAGATTTGAGCTGGGCCCGCAGGGTTTGGAATTGGGTCGAGTCCTCTGACACCATCGACAACGTGAAGGCCAAGATCCAGGACAAGGAGGGCATTCCCCCGGACCAGCAGCGTCTTATCTTTGCTGGCAAACAGCTCAGCGAAGGGGCCATTCAACCCGTGGAGGCACCCCAAAACCAGGGTCAAGCTCATATTCTAAATGTGACGATAAACAACACTGTTGTTAATATTAACAACAACTTTGTTGTTCCTCCGGAACAGGCAGATTTGAGCTGGGCCCGCAGGGTTTGGAATTGGGTCAAGTATTTTTTCGGAGGATGGCCGCACCCTGGCAGACTACAACATCCAGAAGGAGTCCACCCTTCACCTGGTGCTCAGGCTCCGTGGTGGCATGCAGATTTTCGTCAAGACCCTGACCGGCAAGACCATCACCCTGGAGGTCGAGTCATCTGACACCATCGACAATGTGAAGGCGAAGATCCAGGACAAGGAGGGCATCCCCCCGGACCAGCAGCGTCTTATCTTTGCCGGTAAGCAGCTTGAGGATGGCCGCACCCTTGCGGACTACAACATCCAAAAGGAGTCCACCCTCCACCTTGTGCTCAGGCTCCGTGGTGGCCAGTAAGCTCCTGGCGATGGGGCTCTGCTTCTGTCTGGGTTCACAAGTCTCGGGTGTCTTCGGTGTCCTTCATGTTGTCCTCTGTGTCTGGTTGCCTGATCCTGTGCTTGTTTCTGTACCGTACTGTGATGCAGTGTTGTCGTTCGTATCTTATAACTTCTGCTGGTGTGCAGCAGCTTTGGTGAAAATAAGTGAGCCCTGAATTCGATCCATGATCCATGATGTTTTCTGTTGTGTTATACTCCCTCATTTCAAAATAAGTGTCTACTAAAAGTTAATACAAAGTTGAGACACTTAATTTATTTAAAAAGAAGGGAGTATTATACTATGTTTCTTGCGATCTTTCCGATGCATTTGACCTGTGTGTACTTCTGTAATTTAAGTGCCAACTTTACTTTTTGGCCTGTATTACGTGGAGTCCTGTGTGCTGCATAGTTGGTCGGTTGGCCCATTTTATAGTTCATACTCAAGACCTCTTGCAGCTACAGACAATGCAGCACCTCCTTGATCAACATACCACACAGCCCAGATTGGCCGGGCGGTAGAGTCGTCACACAGCCCAGATTGGCCGGGCGGTAGAGTCGTGGAAACACTGTTGATTCCTATTTTGGACCCTAGCTCCATGGAACAATATGCTACTGCAGAAACATGGAAGTCGAATGCCTCTTTCTTGTACTCCCTCCGTTCCAAGTTACTCGTCGTGGTTTTAGTGGTTTTAGTTCAAATTTGAACTAAAACCACAATGAGTAAGACTCGTTGTGAATTTGAACTAAAACCACGATGAATAATTTGGAACGGAGGGAGTACTAATTAATGTGTATGGTCTAGTCTTTCCAATGCCTCCTTCCTTGCCGCCGCCAACGGGCTGATCTTGTGCTGATATTGCGCTTGTCCCCTTCATCCACTCGTCTTCGGCAGCCCATGGTCTCACGCCCTCTCGCGGAAGCGCTGCTGTTGCAGAGCGCCGTGTACGACAACCCCCCAGCCAAAGACGTTGCTGCTGCAGTGAACATGTGGTGCTGCAACTTAGGGCGTCCGGTGCAGTGAGGGTCGTTCCCCGTTGCTGGAAGTGGGTGGACGCGCAGTTGTTTGCCGTCGTTGTTGTTTCATTGCAGGCGCTGTGGAGTTGCCGTTGCAAAGTGGGTGGACGCGTGCCGCAATAACGGTCTAGCTTGTCACAATGGCGATGGACAACGGGACACGAACATGAGTTGATGTTGCAACAAGTCAAACAGAGAATAGGATCGCAAGACCGGACTGCTCGTGACCCGGCCATCAGCCGGCCGATGCGTAGCACGTCCTAGAAAATAATAATGTTCACATGATGGCTTTGTTGTTGTCCCAAGTTCCAATTATTGGTGTGTAGCATTTCGGACAATGTAATTTTTCACAAGTGCAAAACTTCCAAGTTACATCATATTTATGAAAAAATTAGGGCTATGCAACCGTGTAAAAATTGCATTGCGCAACCCATATGTCACTGTTAACTATGCATCAATATGATCTAAATCTGAATATATCCTTGATCTACCATATGCTATTTTTAAGTTGCTACCTCTCTTTATGCATCATCGCTCCCTCTCTACTGATACCTTCCATTCCTATTCAGTGGTTGGTTGACGAGATAGTGAGTGAAAAAGACAAAAGAAAGATGAATTAATCAACCAACACTTGTTAACATCTGAGAAAGATGTTGGGAACAATAGGAAGGTAAGGGAGGCTGTATAAATATGCATATTTGTGATAAACGTGAGACATTTGATGGCATGGAGAATTTGAGACCACAGGTCACGTGCAGCGTTACGTGCAAAGAGTAAATCCCTTTGAAGGTTAAAATTAATGAGATTTAGAATTACACATGTGTATATATCCATGTTGTAAGGAGACGAGGACCCAATATGATTCGAACTTCTATTTTGTTTTGTGTATCCTCTTATGAAATGCATACTACAAAGTTATGTGCGCAAGCTATGTTTTGAAGAATCTATATCTTGCCCCACCTTATTTTAGGCCGAGACATTGTATTGGGGTCTTCTAAGTCATCAAGATTTAGTGGCCTTCTTCGCAAGATAGTCACAGTCGGCATTTCTTCTTGTAGGCTATGAAGTTTGTAGTGTCGGCACGAAACGTGGAGTGTTGGTCGGTAAGTTGACTATGTGTCGCGATGCTTTGTTATCATGTTACTGGATAGGTTGAGTTTACTTATTTTGTCTTACCTTGATGCATTAATGAATATTTTTTACTACCTACATGGTGGAAAATGGCATGTCTATTATTCGGGAGTGACTAACGCGCGCGCGAGCGTGGGAGCGCTCGATTTCCGACCGGGCGAGTTGTTCCCGATTAAGTAACTGCATCCAGGACACATTATTGCTAATCAAGAAAAGGAGGGCCCACTCGGCCACCCCGTTAAAATCAGGGGGCGTGATTAATTGAGGGATGGAAAGATGGGTGAGCCCAGCCGGAATTTCAGGTGCGGTTGTAGATTACACGTGCATGCATGGCTGGGTTAGTTGCATTATCAAAGGAATAGTGGGGCCATCATTTGAATACATGGAAACAACGATTGTGGTTGATTTTGGAAAGAGATATCCGTGTCGGAAGCTGACTATGGTTGCACGAAGCGGATCGCTCGTCGCCACGCTCGGCCGCGAAAGAGTCTTTTCGCTATTATTCTCATATATGCAGTGTCTTTAAGCCAACTAGATCATTGATGGCGCGCGTTGCCACACCCGTTCATTTTGAATGTAGTATGATAGGGTTAGAAATTTATGCAAAACATAAAGTTCTTGTTTATTTTGAAATGTGAGTGCAGACTATAAGTTCCATCACGCCTCCATTGGCCTTGTTCTTGGACTTATTTGTTTGCATTGCACATGGACCCCAACACAAACCTTCATGTCACATGTTGTCTCGCCCATTTATCCATATGAATTTATCTTCGGATTAAATTGACCAAGAAGCAAGATTAAATAGGTGTTACGGGAAGACAATTTCCTGGCAGATTTGTGACGAATACATAGTTTTGAATTGCTCCAAAAGGACCTAAATTTGGCTATACAATGATATTCTACGAAGTAACTACAGTAGGAGAGGCATTAGAAGTGTACCAGAATAATAGCATGTGTATTGTGGACCAACAGAGAATGCTAGTGAGGTCTGAAACGACTATCCTAGTTCCTCCAACAGATCATGACTATACATGTGTTGTGGAAGTGCTAGAAATTTTGCCAACAGAGAATTTAGTAGTTTATCAAGAATAACTGAAACTTGATGCATGCAAAATATATCTGACAGATTGAAAAATGCCTTTGGTATCAAAGAGAAGACAGGGAACAAAAAACACTCCATAGATAGATACTATACGATACATCTGCGACAACAGTTATATATTTTTCAATAAAATGGCAAACAAAGATGTATCTTAGTTACATGGCATAGTTTTGGCAGAAAAATAGTAGCATCTCTAGTCCTGCATCTGCAAGGCTGAAGTGCTCCTTGTGTAACTGAAAATGCAATCATCATTCAACAAAGTGACAACAGTCTAAAGTCCACTCTAATAAATCAGATAGCTCCATGAATGCAAACCTCCATTATCACATATTCTGCAACAGACAACCTCAAAGAAAGAGAGGACAATATATTCATATATTTTGAAGTCTCCACCGGCACAACTGACAATACAAATAATGCCATTCCAATGTACTTCATAAAAGAAATTTTTTTACAAAATGCTGGTCTAGGAGCTTTTCTTTACGCTTCCCCCTTTTTGTTTTCATTAATTAAAAAAAGGGAAATGTAATCCATGTAGAAGAGAGAGACCATGTGGACAGAATTTAAATAGCAAATAACCACTGAACCAAGTAGTATTGGACTGGGATTTAATTAAAGAGGTTGCCAGATCAGGAATGACAAAGGCAAGAGATAGGTTGGGATTTACCATGTCCCAAAAATCATTAAGATCACCCACGCCTCTTATCATGATTCATGAACCATGTAAATTCTATTAATTCTGATTCCTTCTAGGCCAATGGTTTTTGCCTTCTTTTGAATGATTTAAACAGTTGATAGGGAAGAACAGAAACAAAGTGAAGCTTAATTTTGTACTTGTAAATAGTGCCAGGGTCTTACCAAAGCAAACGATCTGTATTCCATGAACATGGGTTCATGCCTAATTAGCTTTAATAAGGATGTACTTGCATTATCACCCTCCTACAGTATACAACGGGCAAGCAGCCATTGAGCACTCACACAACTAAAAATACAGTAGATAATACATAATAGAAAATATGAATAGCTAATAATGCGTAAATGGCTGTTTCTGATTTACTAAAAACATTCTTGTAGCGTCCGCAATAGGAGCCTATGGTTCACTTGTTCGCATTGTTGTCGTGTTGCCGTTGCCTTCTTGACCATCAACATCAAGAGGTTCACGCATCCTGAAGAAGGCCATCATCACCAGGTCCTGCAAAATCAAATAAACATATCACGCAACTGGTGAGTCTCACTCGGTATTAATGGCATGAACAGAGCTAGCCGAAGATAACCAAATTAATCAACCGGACCAGAGAAAACCAGTTGGCCTATAGAAGCAAGGGGAACCTACAAGCAGAGAAGGGTGGGTGGTGCTAGCAGCCAAGGGAGGGGCGAAGAAGGAGCTTATCATGCTGGATCCATCGTCATGGCCTCATTCCCCTCACACACACCGCCGCCGCAGCCACGGAGCCACCATATGTCATCATTGAAGTTACTTCCTCCTCTTTGTCACCACCGGCAAACGCCAATCTCAGTCACCGCCTGCTGCAGGGAAAGGAAAAGGGAAACAAGACCGATTCGTGTTCGCAAATTTTCATGGTTCAGAAAACTCATTATTTCAGAAATCTGCTTACTGCATATCTAAGAGCTTGTTCCAATACATTCGTTTGCATATCGGTTTTAACTATGGCATTATGTGTAGTAAGATTTGCAATTATATGTCAGTACAACCTTCTTTCTGAAACATGGTCGGAAGAAGTCCATTGCCTTGGATAGCTTAGAACCAAGAGCAAAAGATGTACACTGTAGAAAATGGCAGGTATTGGTATTGAACATGGGAACAATTATACAACATGAACGAACCTGAATATTGTACACTACAAAAAATTCAGAATTTTGTATGCCGCTATCGTACACATACCAGGTTAGCGTGTCTCCGGCACCGTGGGCGTGAAGCGTGGAAGGGCTCAGTAGTGTGGACAGACCAGGAAGACGGCGGGGCGGGGCGCTTGTGGCCAAGACGCGGATGGCCAATGGAGGAGGCTAGGCAAGGAGGCGGCAGAGCGTTTCTAGGAGAGGGCAGTGCTACGTGCGGTTGGAGGGAGTGGAGCGCGGGGCAGCTGCACGATGGCCGAAGTGACAGAGCAGCGAGCAGGGGGGCGCCGGAGACTGTCGCATCCCGCGCGGAGGCGCTGGTGCGGCAGCCGGCAGGGAGCAGGGAGGGCGCCGGAGACTCCACGCCGCATCCCGTGAGAGGATCGGGCACCCGCATCGCGCGTCCGCTGAATCCGCTCACGGAAGCCGGGACGACGGCGCGTCGGCCGCGTAGCCCGCATCCATGATCTGTTACTGCTCCACGTTGCCGCTCGCTTCCGTGCCCCATCCGGCCGCACCGCTCGCCGTCCGTGCAACCGAACGGACCAGGGAGGCGCTGTCCGCCGCGTCGGTGCAAATCCAGCGCAGCCGCCGTTGCAATCCGAGACCCCACGGTGGTCAACCATGGTGAAGCGGCGCGACGCGACGCTGCGAGCGAAACAGACCAGGGTCGAGGCCGTCCTTGTTTTAGGGTTTCGCGTTCGACAGGATCCTAGTACAGGCCCATTAAGCCAGCAGGCTCAATTGAATGTCAGATGCCAAAAAAAGCCACCGGAGCAGCCTGTACGGGCGATTTAGCCTGTACGCCTGATTTAGGTGGGATTAAGAGCTATTCAACCTTGCATTGCTTGTACTCCCTCCGTTCCTAAATATTTGTCTTTCTAGAGATTTCAATAAATAACTACATACGGAGCAAAATGAGTGAATCTACACTCTAAAATATGTCTATATACATCTGTATGTGGTAGTCCATTTGAAATCTCTAAAAAGACAAATATATATTTAGGAACGGAGGGAGTAGATAATAAAGATTGGCGGTTTACGGGTTTTTACGGGGCGCCAAGAGTGGAGAACCGGCACTATAGTTGGCGTTTCTTGCGTACCTTGTTTGCTCTTCCACATCAAGCATGGATCTGTATGGAAGATTTCAATGAAACCTTGTTTGCAGAAGAGCACCTCGGAATAAATGCGAGACCGGAAAGCCAAATGAGGGCATTCCGGGAAGCAATGGAGGACGGTTCTCTCCAAGATCTGGGGTGGAGGGGAGTCCCATTCACATGGGATAATAGGCAATCTGGATCTGCAAATGTGAAAGCAAGGCTGGACCGGGCCCTTGCAAATGCAGCCTTCCTAAACCTCTTCGAGTTTACTATGGTAAAACACATTAGCAGCGCTGAATCAGACCATTGCTATGTTCTAGCGGAGTTCAGAACACAGGCGACAAACAATTGGTCTCGAGCAGCGAGAAGCTTAGAATGTCTGGCAGTCCCACGCGCAATACGACGAGCTTGTTCGCTCGATCTGGATGAGCGGAGCTGGACAGGGGGGCTCCAGGGTGTGGTTGATGCTCTGGCAGTTGTTCAGCAACAATTGGGATCTTGGGGAGCGCGGGAGTTTGGCAACCTGATGAAAAAAGTGAAGCAACTCCAGCAACGCCTAGATCGCCTACGGTGTTCCTCGATTGGTCGTGGGCCGTCGGAGGAAGAAAGGAAAGTTGCAGCGCAGCTGCGGGAGGCACTCCGACAGGAGGAGGTGTGGCTTAAACAACGCTCGCGTGTGCTATGGCTTAAAGAAGGCGACCGAAATACGGGCTATTTTCAAGCTCAAGCCGCCCTTCGGAAACGGATTAACATAATCACATCACTGGAAAGATCAGATGGTCACATTTGTACTGAACCAGATGAAGTGAAAGCAGAAATATTCAGTTTCTATCAAGCATTATACCAATCACAAGGGTACAAGGCGATGGATGATTTACTCAATTGCGTGACCCCCACAGTATCAGATGGTATGAATGAAATATTGCAAAAAGATTATACGACCGCAGAAGTCAAGAAGGCCTTATTTGATATGGCCCCTTCAAAGGCTCCGGGCGTGGACGGATTTACAGCCGGCTTTTACCAACGGCACTGGGATGTGCTAGGCGAAGACATCTCACGTGCTGTGTTGGACTTTTTGAACGGGGGAGAAAACGACACTTCCATCACGCTGATACCTAAGGTACGGAACCCCCAAAAGATCTCCCAGTTTCGCCCTATCGCTTTATGTCCTGTATTATACAAAATTTCCGCTAAGGTGATAGCAAATAGGGTGAGACTGATCCTTGATGAAGTTATAGGAGAAGAGCAGAGCGCGTTTATTCCGGGACGTCTGATCACCGACAATGTGCTCGTTGCTTACGAAAGTGTTCACACTATCAGAAGGAGGAAAAAGGGCAAAAATTCGTGTTGTGCTGTTAAGCTCGACATGCTGAAAGCCTATGATAGGGTGGAGTGGCATTACCTAGAAGCTATGATGTGCAAGCTAGGTTTCAATGCTCGTTTCATCAGTTTAGTGATGAAATGCGTGACCTCTGTGAGATTCACGATTAAGGTCAATGCGGAGCTCCTACCATATTTTGACCCATCCAGAGGTCTTCGCCAAGGATGCCCATTGTCACCTTACTTATTTCTTATCTGCGCCCAAGGACTAACGTCACTGATTAACCATTTTGGTGGTATCCATATTGACAGGGGAATCAGGAGTGCTCTCAGACTGAACAACATTCTTCGGATATACTCTGATTGCTCGGGTCAAGCTGTTAACCGGGAGAAGAGTTCTATCTTTTTCAGCGGCAACACAGCAACACCTGTACGAGGAGAGCTGAAGCACATTCTTGGCATCGCGGTAGAAGCATTCTCAGAGCGCTACCTGGGTTTACCAACTGCTGTTGGCCGAATCACAAGCGGATCGTTTGAGCATATCATCGAAAGGAGCCGCGGAAAAATGCAGGGATGGTCGGAACGGAATATGGCTTGTGCTGCTCGCGAAGTCCTGCTCAAATCCATCACTCAATCGATTCCGACATTTAGCATGAGCTGTTTCTTGTTGACAAAGAAGGTGTGCAAGGGGCTGACGTCTTGCATGGCCAAGTACTGGTGGGCAAGCTCTTTGGACAAGCGATCCCTTCATTGAGTTTCTTGGAAGAATCTTGCAACACCTAAAGCTAGGGGCGGAATGGGCTTTAAGGACCTACACTTATTTAACCTTGCCATGCTAGGGAAGCAAGGATGGTGTTTGATCACTCATCCGGACTCCCTCTGCTCCAGAGTTTTGAAGGGGAAGTATTTCCCGCTTATAGATTTCCAAAATGCTACTGCTCCAGTTCGATCTTCAACCACCTGGAAAGCCATTGTAGCAGGCCGGAAGGCCCTCGACACGGGACTCATCAAACGCGTCGGGGATGGATCAACAATCGCGACGTGGACAGATTGTTGGATCCCTAGCACCATCTCTCTGAAGCCGACGGGTCGCATTGGTGATGCCGAACTTGACAGAGTTTCAGACTTGATTGACAACTACACAGGAAGTTGGAAAGTGGAAGTTGATAGGCAGAATTTCCTCCACCCAGATGCAGAGGCCATATTGAACATTCCCTTGAATTCTGCGGGAGGCGAAGATACAATTGCTTGGGCCCTCGAAAAATCCGGCATCTACTCTGTAAAATCAGCGTATCGTTCTCTTGTGACTCGCAACGAGCTTGGCTCTCTAGAGGAAGGGACGATCACAGAAACCTCAAGGATAGACAAACAGACATGGGATGCTCTTTGGAAACTTCATGCGGTACCCAAAGTACGAGTCTTCTGGTGGCGAGTTTTGCGAGGTATCCTTCCGGGCTCGGTCACCCTACAGCATAGACATATCAAACTTCAAGGCATTTGCGACATCTGCAAGGCCATGAATGAGGATCTGATGCACGCACTCTTACACTGTGTGCACGCTAAAGCTTTCTGGATAGCAGCAAAGGACCGGTTTGAGTTCTCACTTCCGAGACTTCATCCAAATTCTTGGGCTAGAGATATTTTGCTCGATAGCATGTTCTCTGATGATACAAGGTGCAAGATTATTACCATTATGCACTTCATATGGACTTCACGGAATCACTGGACACATGACATGGATGGATATGACCCTGTCCAGGCGATCAAGTGGGTGCATGAGTCTTTGACAATACTGGACTGCACTTGCCATTAAAGAGATCTAAGCTCGCTCCCACGCAGTGTTGGCAGTCACCGGACGTGGGGTGGGTGACAATTAACACTGATGGCGCAATCAATTCGGACGCTATGAAAGGTGGAGCAGGTGGTGTTTGCTCGCTCGCACTTAGCGTTCCTAGCTACATGGAGTAAGCCGTTGCCAGGTGTGACGGACCCCTTTATTGTTGAGCTCAAGGCATTTCGGGAGGGAGTGATCTTTGCTCACCTCCGCGGATACTCACATGTGATCATGCAGGTCGACTGCCTCGAGCTAGTCAACCTATGGCACTCGCGAGACAATACACGGTCTATTGCCTCGCCTATCCTTTCAGAACTAGGTGATATGATACTCAATTTTGCTTCTTTCTCAGTCATTCATGTTGGGAGGACTATCAATCAACCGGCTCATCTTTGTGCCCATCGCGCTGGTGCTCAAGATGGAACGGAGAGCTGGCTTGATGTGAGCCCTAGTTTTCTTATTAGTAGCCTTCGGGCAGATTGTAATCGACTTCTTGTTCAGTAATAAAGCTCCCTAGTTCGCTGCAAAAAAAAACCTTGCATTGCTTGCGCGACAAGCCTGGCGGCTACTCCAGGAACCAAATTCCCTGAGTGCGCGAATCCTCAAAGCTGTTTACTACCCTTCGGTTTCAATTCTTGAAGCTGAGCTGGGAAAGAACCCGTCACAGGTCTGGCGATCTTTAGTGGAAGGCAGAGACGCGCTCAAGCTTGGGCTGGTTAAACGGATTGGCTCTGGTGAGGACACCAATATTTGGGTGGATAACTGGATACCACGAGATTTCAAACTGCGACCGGTGTGCCCAAAAACATTGAATCCCCCGCAGCTTGTCTCGGAACTCATCAATCTCGTCACCTTCGCGTGGGATATGGCTGCGCTAGATGAGCACTTTTACTCGATGGATAAGGAAGCGATCCTCAATATCCCGCTCAGTTCTCGAGTACGCCAAGATTTCTGGTCTTGGCATTATGAACGAAAGGGTGTCTTTACAGTGCGGTCAGCATACAAGCTTCTGTCCTCTACTAGTTAAGCAGCAGCGCACTGACTGGCTAGAACACAATGAGGGGCACTCACGTGTTGAAGCAGACCGCGGATCTTGGACTAAGCTATGGGGAGCAGCGGTCCCTTCAAAAGTCCGCGTTTTTTGCTTGGAGACTGGCCAAATGCTCTATCCCCACAGGAGAAGTCCGAAAGCATAGAAGTATGGCCGATTCGACGGAGTGTTCAATTTGTCACGTGGCAGTGGATACTTGGCGCCACTCCCTTTTTGACTGCCACATGGCACGATGTGTTTGGGCCCTCGCCGATGAGGACCTCACAGAGACGATCATCTCAAACAGGATGGAAGATGCAAAGCTCTGGATGCTATGGCTGGTGGATACTTTAACCACCGCAGATCTGGCACGTGTTCTAGTGACCATGTGGGCCATCTGGTGGGCACGACGTCGAGCCATACATGATGATCAGTTCCAGAGTCTGCTATCTACCCATATTTTCATAAACAAATTTTTGGCAGACCTTGAGATGCTACCGGAGAGGAATACACGCCAAAAAGACCGGCATGCAACTACCAGGGACCTGCATGTGAACCCAAGGGACCTGCATGTGAATACAGGAGCGCGTATGGAGCCAGCAACGCGGATCGGGTGGCTACCGCCCGAGAGTCATGAGTTCAAGATCAATGTCGATGGTGGATTCTCGAAGGTTGGTGACCGGGCTGCTTCAGCGGAGATCTGTAGGGACAAGGGGGGCAACTACCTTGGTGCCTCGGCGATCATCTATGAAGGCCGTCTTGATCCGACAATCCTCGAAGCACAGGCGTGTAGCGAAGCTCTCTCGCTTGCAGCCGATCTGCAGCTCCAGTCCATGTGTGTAGCCACAGACTGTTTGGAGGTAGTAACGAATTTACGGGAGGAAGTTCCATGCAGATATTATCCTATCCTACAGGACATAAAATACCAGAGGAGGCTGATTAATGACACTAGTTTTATTCATGAAAATAGAAAGCATAATGGGGAGGCCCATGCCTTAGCAAAGGCAGCTGCTTCCCTTAGTCCCGGGCGCCATGTGTGGCTTAGTATTCTGCCCGATATCATCTGTATCCCAATGTGTTTGAACGTTTAATAAAGGATACGGATTGCTCAAAAAAAAGATGGGATTAAGAGCAGATCGGACGGCCAAAAAACTCTAAAAGTGACGATCTGACGGATAGAAATCTTAATGGCCTGAGAGGACAGAAAAGGTGCTCAGTTATAATGTATCTAAATATGATATCATATTCTGAACGAGGTTATTCAGTCAGACTGTTCCAAGACACCGGATGCCATTTCAAAATGGTTCACTTAATCGCTTGAGCTCCGGAAATTTAATTATTGAGATAAGAATAAGATTTATGGAAGATCCTGAGTTTATCCTCAGGAAGATTAGTCGTGATCACGATAGTGTTGCCGACTACTTAGCTTATGCTGTCATAACTAATATTCACCCTAGCTAGCTGGTTATGATATCCATCGGATTGTATCTCTAGGCTCTTAGCAGCCGATTGTAACCCTATTATAGACGTCAACTGTCGTTGCACCAACCGACCGATGTGCAGCTGCAATGAAACCTTGCAGATATGGTCATAAAACATCCAACTACATAACCATGAGTCATCTCCATGATGTAGAATCATAATAGTGTGAACTATTCTATGGAGCCATCAGACTGATTCAATTGCTCTTTTCAACCAAACTGTGTATGAATTAGTTGACGTCTCATTATAAACCACCTGCATTTGTAAACACCTTTCACAATCTATTGAATGTCACCATTGTATGCCGGTGGCTTTTCCCGCTAGGATTTTCTTCACTTTTTCAACTACCAGTCCTTTATCTACCTACACACTATGTTAGTCTTCTTGCCTTCTTTATTTATATAAGCTAATTCTATTTCCACACTAGAAGCACTATCTACTACTACTGTTGTGAATTCAAATTTGGTGATGCGGTTTCAGGTGGCACTATCAGTCTGTTACAAACATAGAGGTTTAAACACGAATAAGCATAGTATTTGAATATTACGATCGATTCACTACCATGATGAGTAGATCGAGCTTAACACTTTTTGGGAGCTCATGGCCTGGATCTCAATTTAGCATGGGAGGCATTGGAACAAGCAAAGCTACGAGAATGGCACTTGCCGAGAGAATCAAACAATATTCTGTTACTTGTCCTTCCTCAATCAGTTTTTTGGTATTCCATCTAGTTGCTTATGTATGGGAATATTGTACTGTGTTGCAATTGTGTTCAGTTAGCCTCCAATTATAGAGGTATGTGTATATTTGGAATAAAATACTGAAATTTGCTTGAATAGATTCATTTATTATGTGTCCAATTCTTGGCTCCGCCCCTGGCCCTGGTGCAGACCATTGCTACTACTAAGCATGGCGACCTACTCGCGGAGTTGTTCGCCCAATTATGTGCTCTACCACCTTGGTGCACCCTGCTGCCCATTTTGCCCCCGGTCACCAATGTTGCCTCTTGTTATTAATGGAGCGCCCCTACCAAACACATCCTAGTCTCTAGGATGGGTAGATAGAGACGGGAAAGGTAGAAATGTGCTTTGATTAGCATATTTTACTTTAAACTAGGATAATACCCATGCTTTGCAATGAGATATAAATATTCTATTAGGTTAGAATGGGATTGTGTAAATAAATGTTTATGAAATCCTGCCTGTGATTATCTTATATTTTGATAAGAAGTTTGGTAAGTAAATTAAAGTGAAATTGGTTCAGAAGGTAAGTAAATTAAGTGATTGATTATCATACGGGAAAGGTTGGACAAAGGGGTGGCGGGAAGAAAAGTGAAATATGAAACCTTACATTCTTTTTAAATAGTAGAGAGTAGAGATATTCTCTATATTTAGATGCACTGCATTAATTAGATGTTTAGTTGGAAGTCTATGAGATGAATGTAGTTGAAAGTTTGAAATTTTAATTAGAAGTTCCTTAATTTTCCAAATAATGAATGATTTCTTGCAGCAGTGAAGGATTTTCCATGTTATGTTGTTCCTGTTTTGAAGTTTACTTCCATTTGGATGTCGATTTCTAATATGTCATCTTTTCCTCCACTAGGAGTAAATAGCATACAACTACCACATTTGGGGCTAGGGTTCCCGAAACTACCACATTTTCAAAAACCCCTAAAAGCTACCACAAAATTGATTTTTTATTTCAAAAAGCTACCATGTTGCATTGATGACTATGCTAGTTATTTTTAATCGCGTTAATGATAGATTGGGTCCACTCATCAGTTTGGCCAATTGTTGAACGTTACTTACATGTGGGGCCCACATGTAAGCTCTTGCTTCCTTCCTATTCTCTGTCTTCTCTCCCCTTCCTTCCCCGAACTCTCTCTCTCCCCCCTTCTTCATCCCGGGCATCATGCGGTAGTTGCCGTCCGGCATGTCCTGCCCAAGCGCCAGCACCAAGATGGCCGACACCGTCTGCATGATGCCCGGGATGAAGAAGGCCACGCGCCACGCCACGAACTTGGTGCTGCCGATCTTGCGGACGGCCTCAAAGACGACGGGCATGAGGAGCTGCACGGCGCCGCCGCCGAGGTTGCCCCAGCCGCCCGCGTCGCCGTTGGCCAGACCCACCTTGGGCGTCGAGAACATGGAGCTCATCCAGAACTGCGTGGACACGAAGGAGGCGAGCGAGAAGCCGGTGAAGAAGCGCACGAGCAGGAAGGAGGACGCCGAGTTGATGATGGACGTGCAGTAGACGGCGGGGGTGGTGAGCAGTATGATGGCCGCCGACGCCAGGCGGGGGTGGTGAGCAGTATGATGGCCGCCGACGCCAGGCGGGGCCCGACCAGGTCGCAAGCCGTGCCCATGGCGAGACGCGCGAAGACGGCACCCGAGACGGAAGCGACCCCGGCGTTGCCGATGTCCTTGGCCGTGAGGCCGAGGTTGTCCCTGAATACATCCCTGATCTACCACAAGCTGTATGGGAGATGTTACCTCTCTTTTGATACATCATCGCTACCTCTCTTCTGATATCTTCCATTCTTATCCGCTGGTTCGTTGATGAGATAGTGGAAGATGAATTAATCAACCAACGCTTGTTAGACATACGTTGGAAACAATGGGAAGGTAAGGGAGGCTGTATAAATAGGTTGTAGTTCAACTTCAAAAGTAGTATTTGTGATAAAGGCGAGACATTTGATGACATGGAGAAGTTGAGACCCCATATCACGTGCAATGTTAGGTGCAAGAGTTAATCCCTTGGAAAGTTGGAAGGCTAAAATTAATAATAAAGTTAAGGTAAAATTAATGCTTGTAGAGAAGCAAATGAATTTACTTATGCATGGCCGGTTCTTTTCTTTCTTTTTAACATCGGAGATCAACTCCTTGTGTATTTCTACTTTAGATATTCTAATTTTTTGTTGATACTATTTGCAATATTTAAGGTATATATAAGAGATGGAAACAGGAAAGCAATCCGAAAAGACCAC
The DNA here is from genome assembly GCF_002575655.3 of Aegilops tauschii subsp. strangulata. Classification (NCBI taxonomy): domain Eukaryota; kingdom Viridiplantae; phylum Streptophyta; class Magnoliopsida; order Poales; family Poaceae; genus Aegilops; species Aegilops tauschii. The sequence continues at coordinate 569,173,147 of NC_053041.3, forward strand.
GAAATACGACAAAATGACTGGGATTTTACCATCTCTATGTGCATGCTTGACGTAGGTGATTTGGGGTTGAAGAATTTGATGTGTTGTATCTTGCATAACTATTAAATTATAACATACGTAATAGCCTAGCAGGTTTGGAATAATGTCATCTATCATTATGCTAAGATTCGGAGTTCCAACAAATCAAAGCATTGTCATACCATTTTCATTTTACAAACGGAAAATGATGTCGTCATTTTGCTGGAAAGCAATATGTTAAGTGAATCATCAGGAATGTCTTGTACACACCGACACCACAACATAAGTGTTGCCTATATGGTCACACACCATCCCTTTGTAGTACCATTGTCCTCTTTAGGTTGTAGAAACTAAAACTAAAATGTTACGGTGTGAGATATTTCTATGGATCTACAAGGCTCATTTGCACTGAAATGTAAAGGTTCGGGACTTCGATCTTTCCTCTAGAAATGGAGCAATGTGGCACATCCAACCTAGGTCGCTATAGATCAATAACCTTCCCACAAGGTGTGCAAAACAACCATGTTTTTCATAGCTTCCAAGGTAAGATTTCCGAGGAACAAACTGAGTCAAATCTTTAGAGAAATTGCTAACTCACAGGACAATTCCATAGTTTAAACGTGGTAGAGCACACTACTTCCTCTTGATCACTTATAGTAATTGTGAGGTTGCTATAATTCTCAGTCGAGGTGGTGCAGCTGCGCAGCTGAGAGAGGAAATCTTGCGTAGAGCCGTAAGAGTCGCATAAGGTTGTGCGCAACACCGAAGAATAGATGGTGATGGAGTGGTTTGAGTTAGAAGCATCAAGAGATCAATTATTGTGGGTTGTGGGTACATTATTGGAGATGAATTGCCGCCGTCTGGGCCTAGAAGGCTGGGGCCGGTTACCCGGCCGGAAAATGGCAGCTGACAGGGCTGGCACAAGGCAACACTGCAAGAGAAAATAGCTGTCGTCACGATCGAAGTGTGTAGCGCGAGACGGTGGCGATGTACCTTTTTTTTGCACTGGTAGATGATTTCTAGTGTTTTGGAGAGTAAACACACTGGCCGGGTTTCTTTAAATCATTTTTACTAACTAAATTCACTTTTTGGCTCCCCAGATTTCATTTCATTCGATATAAATGAAATGAAATAAAATCTCTGTTAGGATTTCATTTTGTTGATCCTTGATTCCAAATCCAAATTTCATGTTTGGCTGACACTTAGCATTCACCAGCTGAAATGAACTATAGTACGTCAAGTTTGGCTGCTATTATGAGCTGCGATCATTAACTGACAGTAGAATGAGCAAAATATAACACTGTACCTCTTCTATTCATATGTACATCAATATATGATTCTAAACAGAACTATGCCGATCCACATGGAACTTTTTCCAAAAATATAAATCTTTGCATTACAGCAAAAAGGTCACAGCAAAATCACGTGGAGGAGAGAAACAAGATCTCTCTGTACCGCCTGATGGTCTCACGAGGAGTGCATCTGTGGTACTCTTGCTTGGCTGCATAAGCTTCTCCACCAGCACCTGGGGCGAATTTCGTGTTTTGACCCTTTTAGCATACAAAATCGGGATCTGACCCCACTTTGAAATATTTTTGGGATTTGACCCTTTTGCTACCGCCAGAGCCCTTGGCGGTAGGGTTAGACAGCCTACCGCCAGAGGCCCTGGCGGTAGGGTGTGACGGAGGGGGACGGCGGCCGTCACCGCGCGCTGACGTGGATAAGTACCTTACCGCCAGACAACCTGGCGGTAGGCTGTCTAACCCTACCGCCAGGGGCTCTGGCGGTAAGGTGTGGCAGGGTTTTGCCGTGCATGCCTTCTGTAACGAAATATGCAAGCGCCCTGGCGGTAGGTTCACCCTACCGCCAGGACTCATGGCGGTAGGCTGTCTGACCCTACCGCCAGGGCGCCTGGTGGTAGGGTCCTGTGTTTCGTATAAAGTTTCTGTAACGAAATATGCAAGGGCCCTGGACATAAGAAACAATAAGCACAATTTCATAGACATAAGAAGTTTGATCACATCCAAATAGTTTGATCACATAACATAGTTTGATCACATCCAATTAGTTTTGCCATTACGGACTAAGAAACAAGTACCAAATAACATAGTTTGATCACGTCCAAATAGTTTCACGAAGCCAACATAAGAAGTTTAACAAGTTCAACGGTCATCGACCACATAAAAGGTTTCATCCACAGGTAGCAATCAAACATGACGATCATCAGCAGCCACACGCATATATAGTTTAGATGATATCGATGACGATCATCATCTTCAAGCCTTGACGGTTGGTGTTCCTGATAGTAATTAGGATGGCCTGTCCAACATGAAGATTCTTGTCAACGAGGAAGCTCTTCCACCCAACCGAGCTTAAATGTGTGCGACCGTCCGTGTCCACGCCCTACGCACAAGTAGTGACGGGGCCCCTTGCGGTAAGGCGTATTCCAGCATAGCCTTCTTCATCAGCCTCGATGCCACAACTCTCAGATAGGCTCTTTGGCAATTTCTGAATAAGAAAAACATATCAATTAATAAGTATGGATTATCTAAACTATTAACAGTTCCTTGGATTCTACACTAATAACATACCATGACATGTCGATCGATCATGGTACTTGTCAGACGGGTCACGAATGGCACCCCGACCAAGTCAGCACATGGCAGAAAGTTGTCCCATAGGTTGCACACCTCCTGATCGCTCAGCCTCACTCTTTGAGCACAGATGGCTTCCTCAAGTGGGTCTTCATAGTCATCATCTTCATCATGTGGTGGTGGTGGCGCCATTTTCCTTATATAAGCATTGATTGGATAAAGTTAATTAAACATCAATATTTGTTCTAATGCAAGCATTCATCAGATATAGGTAGATTCCACCTAAATCAATGGAGATATATAGCAAAACAAATATCTACAATATTCACACAAGAAATCATCACATATTGCTATAAGAAAGACTAAACCTAGGGTTCATCATATAACCTAGAGAGGGTTCCTCATATGGCTATAAGAAAGACTAAACCTAGGGTTCATCTAGGTTCTAGGGTTCATCTACGCTCTAGGGTTCATTTAGGTTCTAGGGTTCATCATATCAACTAGAGAGGGTTCCCCGTATGGCTATAAGAAAGACTAAACCTAGGGTTCATCAACTAGATTCATCACATTGCAATCATCTAGGTTTTAGGGTTCATCATATCAACTAGAGAGGGTTCCTCATATGGCTATAAGAAAGCGGAGGGATTGAAAGAGCTTACTTTTCTTTCTTCGGGGCCATCTCGATTCGCAAAATCCGTCAAGAAACGAAGAAGATCGGAGGGGGGAGTGGAGGGGATGAGAGAGGGCGAGTTGGAGCAACTGCTCTGTTCTTCGTGGTGGGGGCGGCTGGGTGGGGGGGGGGGGGAAGAAGGGGGTGGTAGGTTCAGACAACCTACCGCCGGGTGGAGCGGCGGTAGGGTGTGACGGAGGGGGCACGGAGGCCGTTATCGTTGCTGCCGTGGACAAGTTTGCTACCGCCGCTGCTCTCGGCGGTAGGCTATATGATCCTACCGCCAGGCCCCCTGGCGGTAGGCAAAAGGGTCACCTCCCAATTTTTTTCCGAACGGGTCATATCCTGATTTTGTTTGAAAAAGGGTCAAAACACGAAATTTTGCCCGTCGGGGGCGAGTGGATTTGGGAAAGGACAGTTGGTTGGACTGGATTTGGTTTACATGCTGTTTCAATCGTTTGGAATTGTGGAATGATTTCCGACTTCCAAATCTGGGACAGCCAAACATGTTGGTGCTGAAATTCACAAATGAATTCCGTGAATTTCGACCCAAATGATGGATGCCAAACCACCTGTTAGAAAAATCATGGACCTGCAGAGCCTAGAAGGCTAGAACAGTGTGGACTGTCCCCTAGACGAAAGCTCAGTTTGACCGAGAACGACAACATATTAAAAATCCACGTGACTCCATCCCGGATGCTCTTCGGATAAGCATTCAACCGTTAGCAGCCAACTCACCGATCAATCTAGAACGACCGGACCTACTGGAACAGTCTTCCGTGTTCCAGATCACCTGCCTGGGCTGCCAGTCATCTTAAGCATAAACTATTTGATTAATCTAGTGCTAAGATTTGTTCAGCTGTCCATGTTGCCATTTTGCACTAGATCATATCTGGTTTAGGTGCAGATCGAGTCGTTCTCCAACCTAATGCATCGTCATCGTGCTGCTGATTAATTAATCAATCAGTACAATTAAGCACGGATGACCCCTATGATCGGCCTGATACATGCCACCAGGTCAAAGACGCGCCAGGAAGGAAAATTTCAATTTGCTGCCCTCGTAATTAATTAGCTGATGCATGATGCATGGATCAAGCTTCAGAAGGCCACGACTTTGTTGCTTAACTTCGGGCACTCAGGCCAAAAGGAGTTCACGGGAAATGTCACGAAAAGCCACGACGATTCTCTGTATCCTTCATACACTGAGCTCCGAAAAGCGATGCCCCGTGAAATAGTGTCTCGTCGAATTTTATTTTCTTCTTTCCGGGAGGTTTTGTGATTAAGAATTTAAAGCAGATAAGAGGATGAGAGCGAAAGCAACATCCATAACGCGACGTGTGGGACGAAAAGTCATGAGGGACGCGTCCTTCCCGTTCCTCACCGTCATATAACGTCGGCGTATATTACATGGACGTCGCGCTCGGGTGGGGATGACAAGCAGGTGCTGGTGCCTGTTTTTCACACGGTTGTCGTGCTTTTTAATTTAAATAATTGTGCATTTGAATTTTCGAGAGAAAGTAATGGGACTGACTACTTGTGTGTTGCCTGAAAAAAAGATAGTTTTACTTCATTCCTTTGTCGACGGCTTCCTTATGCTCCATAGGGTGCGGCGAGTAGGCCGGCCCGGCAGGACGAGCTGCAGGGGCGTGCGGGCGCGGCGAGCAGGCCGGCGGGGTCGACGCAACTGAAGCAGAGGACCTCGGCGGGCGACATGGCAACGGCCGTGTGAGCAGGCCGGCGTGGTGGTGTCGGTGCGGTGGAGGGAAATGAGGTGGCACATGGGGAATAAGAGACAAAAGTGCTAGGGGGGGCTGGAAGAATCTTCATCCCAATGTAAAATTTTCGCCGAGGCCTTCTTGGGAGGCCGAAAAACCGCCTTCTGAGGGGCACGACGGCCGGAGATGCTCTCACGCGTGAGTGAGTGCCCATTGTGTGTCACGCTCACGGACCACACACACCAACGGCGTGAGCCGACGCGTCCAACTCCAACGGCCACCAACCAGCCGGCTTTCCAACCAGCCAAATCCCCAACGGCAGCAAACGGCGTCACACCTCCCATATCCTTGCCCTTTTTGCGTGGTGGGGGACGAACTCCGCGACCGCCTCTCCCTCCTCTTCCTATCCCCACACGTCACGTCAGGCGTGCCGTAGCGCTTCTTCCTTCTCTCCCTCCCGTCGGATCCGGCTATAAATTACCCGCCCCCTCCCGTCTCCTCCCCACACATCCGATCCGATCCAATCCAGCCCCCCTCCGATCTCGCCGAGAAGTCTCCGATTGAAGCGAAGCGAAGCCAAGGCTCTCTCCTCCTCCTCCTAAGGTATGCGATGCGAGGCTACGATTTCTTCTCCGCTCTCTCGTGCGTGCGTGAGGACTGCTTGATCGGTTATTGTTGGTTCCCCTCGATTCCTGTTAGTCGTATGGATTTGGAGTAGATCTGTGGGTGGGTCGAGGCGTTATTGCTGTTGATCGATTGCAGCTCGTTCGGTTAGCCGTGGTTGATTAGGCCTGATTGTAGTTAATACCATCTCTCGTGATTATGCCATGATTTTCGAGTAGATCTGCCGATTATGACGGGATTGCTGTGGGGTCGGTTCGTCTTAGTTCTGCTTGGTTGTTATTGTGGATTTTTGATTATGTACCGCTCATGAGCCTGATATGTTGAAGGATACACCTTCGTGGTGTTATTGGGATGCGATGCGATTGCTGTTGGTTCGCTTCATGTATCTGTTATAGTTAGCTACTACAGTAGTTTCTGATTTTGTAGATCCTATGATCCGTGGAAGGATACGCCTGTGGTTTGCTAGCTTAATAGTTCAGCTTTTGTAGTTGCTTGTAGCGTCCCTAGTTGAGCATCGAATTCAACTCTTAAATTCATGTGGGCATGTCGGTTTGCCGACATTACTGTTCGTTTCTAGGCTTCTTGACAAGCTTCTCAGTACAACTAGATTACATAAGCTCCCACTGAAGCTAAAGATTGCTCTGGTAGATATGCTAATATATTATTCTGCTAAAATTTAGCACTGGATGGTCTGTCAATCCATTGGCTTGTTCTAGGGGCCAGCTCCTGGGCAGTTTGCTGTCAGCTCTCTAGCTGATTTCATCTCTGTTGCAATTTCATCTTTGTAGCATGGTGGCCATCTGGTTCATTTATTGTTTGACGTACTGCAGATATCCCTGTACGCTAACTTACTCTGGTTTCTGTCTGCTTTGTATTTACAGATGCAGATCTTCGTGAAGACCCTTACCGGCAAGACCATCACCCTTGAGGTCGAGTCCTCTGACACCATCGACAACGTCAAGGCAAAGATCCAGGACAAGGAGGGCATCCCCCCGGACCAGCAGCGTCTCATCTTTGCTGGCAAGCAGCTCGAGGATGGCCGCACCCTTGCGGACTACAACATCCAGAAGGAGTCCACCCTCCACCTGGTTCTCAGGCTCCGTGGTGGTATGCAGATATTTGTCAAGACCCTCACTGGCAAAACCATCACCCTCGAGGTTGAGTCCTCAGACACCATTGATAATGTGAAGGCCAAGATCCAGGACAAGGAGGGTATCCCACCGGACCAGCAGCGTCTCATCTTTGCTGGCAAGCAGCTCGAGGATGGCCGCACCCTTGCAGACTACAACATCCAGAAGGAGTCCACTCTCCACTTGGTGCTCAGGCTCCGTGGTGGTATGCAGATCTTCGTCAAGACCCTCACCGGCAAGACCATCACCCTGGAGGTTGAGTCCTCGGACACTATTGACAATGTTAAGTCCAAGATCCAGGACAAGGAGGGCATTCCCCCGGACCAGCAGCGTCTTATCTTTGCCGGCAAGCAGCTTGAGGATGGCCGCACCCTTGCGGATTACAACATCCAGAAGGAATCCACCCTCCACCTTGTCCTCCGCCTTCGTGGTGGCATGCAAATCTTTGTCAAGACCCTCACCGGCAAGACCATCACCCTGGAGGTTGAGTCCTCGGACACCATTGACAATGTGAAGGCCAAGATCCAGGACAAGGAGGGCATCCCCCCGGACCAGCAGCGCCTGATCTTTGCCGGCAAGCAGCTCGAGGATGGTCGCACCCTTGCGGATTACAACATCCAGAAGGAGTCCACCCTTCACTTGGTGCTCAGGCTCCGTGGTGGCATGCAGATATTTGTGAAGACCCTCACCGGCAAGACCATCACCCTGGAGGTGGAGTCATCTGACACCATTGACAACGTGAAGGCGAAGATCCAGGACAAGGAGGGCATTCCCCCGGACCAGCAGCGTCTCATCTTTGCCGGTAAGCAGCTTGAGGATGGCCGCACCTTGGCGGACTACAACATCCAGAAGGAGTCCACCCTTCACTTGGTGCTCCGTCTCCGTGGTGGCCAGTAAGCTCCTGGCCATGGAGCTGCTTCTGTCTCTGGGTTCACAAGTCTCGGTGTCTCCGGTATCCTCCAATGGAGTCTGGTCTGTGTCTGTCGTTGCCTGAACTGTCTTTGTTTCTGTACCATACTGTGATGCAGTGTTATCGTTTGTATCTTCAAACTTCTGCTGGTGTGGAGCAGCTTTGGTGAACTATGAATAAGTGAGCGCTTAATTTGGTCCATAATTTTGTTTGTCTTTCCTGATGTTTGCTGTGTTTTATGTGGTTCCTTGCGATCTTTCTGGTGCATTTGATCTGCTCTGTTGGAACATGTTTTCTGGTTGGTGACCTCTATGCGTGTGTTCGAACTGATTTTGTTTGTATACTAAGTGCCAACTTTGATTTCTGGCCTGTAGAATCCCTTAATTCTCAAATTTTCTGTGAAAGATATGTGGAATCACCTGTGCTGCAACTGGTCGCTGGCCCATTTTACGCAAACGTACGCGTGTTCTTCTGGCTGATCTTGTGCTTTTGTTGGCTGCATGACCTCGCATAGCGCGTTGATTTTGTGTCATCGCCTGTGTTGTGGAGCTGCTGTTGCAAAGTGGGTGGACGTGGGCCGCTACAAGGGTCTAGCTTGCCACAATGAGACATGAGCTGAAGTTGCAACATGAGGTCTTGTTACAATTGCAACAAGTGAAAGAGAGAATAGGATCGTGAGACCAGACTGGTCGTGACCCGGCCGATCTTTTTCAAAGATCAGCCGGCCGGAACAATGTTAACATGATACGGTTTTGTTTTTGTTTCAATTTTCAATTATTGGTTTGTAGCATTTTGGATAATGTAATTTTTCACAAGTGCAAAACTTCCAAGTTATATCATATTTATGAAAAATTTAGGGCTATGCAACCGTATAAAAATCGCGTTGCGCAACCCATATGTCACTGTTAACTACTCCCTCTGTCCCAAAATATAAGAACGTTTTTTATACTATGCTAATGTAAAAAACATTCTTATATTTTGAGACGGAGGGAGTATGTAGCAACATGATCTAAATCTCAATGTATCCTTGATGTACCACAAGCTGTCAACGAGTTGCTATCTCACTACTTTTCTCCTGATACCTCCCATTCCTATCCAGTGGTTGGTTGACGAGATAGTGAGTGAAAAAGGCAAAAGAAGAAAAAGCGGGCTGCCTCCTCCTCAAGAAAAGTCTAGGGTTCTCTTGCTTCTTGCCGGTGCCGCCATCGGTCCGCCTCATCTCCGATGGCCTTAGTGCCATAGCAGCATGGTGGATCTCGGCGTTTCTTCGCGTTTTGTTAGGATTTGTGTCTTACTCAGGAAAACGAGACGACGGCGGCTCTCTGAAGATGAAATAAGATTCTCCCCGCCTAGCCCCCGTTCCAGTGGTGTGTCTAGCATCATGTGTTTTCAGATTGGATTCTTCCAATCTACGTTACTCTTCATCGGCGGCGGTTGCTATACTACCATAATTGAAAATGAATAGATCAGAAATTTTCTCAAAAAAAAAAGGCAAAAGGAAGATAAATTAATCAACCAACGCTTGTCAACATTTGAAAAAGATGTTGGGAACAATGGGGAAGGTAAGGGATGCTATATAAATATGTTGTAGTTCAACTTTGAAAGTATTTGCGATAAAGGTGAGATATTTGATGGCATGGAGAATTTGAGACGCATACCACGTGCAATGTTAGGTGCAAAGAGTTAATCCTGTTAAAGGTTAAAATTAATAATAGTTAAAATTACACATGTGTATACATGTTGTAATGAGATGATGACCCAATATGATTTGAACTTTGATTTGTTTTGCGTACCCTCTTATGATATCCATACTACAAAGTTATCGGTGGCAAGCAAAGTTTTGAAGAATCTGTATCATACCCCACCCTATTTTAGGCGGAGACAGTGTATTAGGGTCTTCTAAGTTTTAGTGGCCTTCTTCGCAAGATAGTGACAGTCGGCATTTCTTCTTCTTGTAGGCTATGAAATTTGTAGTGTCGTCACGAAACGTGGAGGCTAGGGGCTAGGTGCCTTATTGATGCTGATTGTAAGCATTGCTCTCATTGTCTTTTATTTTCTCTTTTAGATGTGTTGGTCGGTATGTTGACTATGTGTTGCGGTGTTTTATCATCATGTTACCAGATAGATTGAGTTTACTTATTTTGTCTTACCTTAATGCATTATTAAAAAAAGTATTATTGGAAAACACCTCTTATGTTTTACTACCTACATGGTGGCAATGACATGGCTATTATTTTCATACGCAATGTCTTTAAGCCGATATGATACCATATTCTGAATGAGGGCATAGGGACATAATCATGTCATTTTGAAGCACCTAAAATGTTTGATAAATTTGATGTTACAAAATCTCTCTCCGTTTCCTTTTTACTTTGAATTTACTGTTCACAAGGGTATAGGGACAACGGGGAGCTACCACACCTTTCTCTAAAATCTTTACCGATCAAAAAGGTTTACTAACGCCTGAAAAGGCAAATAATGTTATTCTTGCGAGGACTACTCCTTCGTTTCTTTGCTAAAAGTTCAATATGAGAGACCAATTACTTATGCAACATGGCATTGATTTATCAAATTCAACAAAAGGAGGCTGACAAAAATTCACTTGATATACCGTATTTTTATATGAATCCTCCTCGCCCGGTAACTGCGCCTTCACCAGGAGATGAGAACCTGCGGAGAGACATAGAAAAATCCAGTAAATGCAATGATGTGGAACTTCACCATCAGTCGATATTTTTTTGACTCGAGGTTTCAGATATATTGTGGTTTATCTTCCATGGATTTGGTAACATGTTCATGGATTCAGGCTTCACAAGCTATTAATTTGTTTTATTGCAAAGCGGCAACAAACCAAAGCAATATATATCTTTTCCCTTTCACTCCACAAAAATGAAGATGTTATCATCTGCATTTATCTACTAATTTGTATTGTGAACAAGATCTATACTTGAATAATTTTGAAAGCCATGCACCTACCCACCAACATGCATATGTGATGAAATCTTGCAGATATGATCACAAACTATCCAACTATAGTAGCCATCTGTATGGTATAGAATCATAATAGTGTGAACTATTCAACGGAGCTATCAGGCTGATTCAGTTTACTCTTTTGCACCAAGTTGTGTAGGGTTGGGATGAATTAATTGATGTCTCATTATAAATCACCTGCATTGTGAACACCTTGCATGATCTAGTGAATGTCACCATCGTATGCCGTATGCCAGTGGCTTTCCCACAAGGATTTTCCTTGTTAATACTTGGTGTTCCTGTTTTGAATTTTACTTCTTATTGCTTGTCGATTTGTAATGCGTCATCTTACCTACTACATCGGCCAAATTAACCATATTATTGTATTTTCTTTAGTTTTTCAACTACCAGTCCTTTATGTACCTGCACACTATGTTCTTCTTCTTGCCTTCTTTATTTATACAAGCTATTCAGTTTCCACACTAGAAGCGCTATCTACTACTATTATGTTGTGAACTCAAATTTGATGATGCGGTTTCAGGCAGCACTATCAGCCTGATACAAAAATAGAGGTTTAAACATGATAAGCATAGTATATGAACATTATGGTCGATTCACTACCATGATGAGCAGATCGAGCTTAATACTTTTTGAGAGCTCATGGCGTAGATCTCAACTCGGCATGGGAGGCATCGGAACAAGCAAAGCTGCAAGAATAGCACCGGCTGGGAGAATCAAACAATATTCCGTTACTTGTCCTTCCTCAATCAATTTTTTGGTAATCCATTTAATTACATCTGTATGGGTATATTGTACGGTATTGCATTTGCGCTCACTTATCCTCCAATTATAGAGGTATGTGTATATTTGACATAAAAATAATGAAATTTCATCGAATAGATCCATTTATTATGTGTCCTATTCCTGGCTCCGCCCTGGCTCTGTTGCAGACATCGCTACTACAAACACGCCTGGTAACCTAGTCGTGGAGTTGTTCGCCCTGTCGTGTGCTTTGTCACCCTTAGTGTGCCCCGCTTCCCATTTTCCCATGGTCGCAATTGTTGCCTCTTGTTATTGATGGACTGTTCCTGCCAAACACTTCCTAGTCTCTAGGATGGGTAGACAGAGAGACGGGAAATGTAGAGTTGTGTTTCAATTAGTAGATTTTACTTTAAACATTTTCTATATTTAGATGCACTGCACTATATGTTTAGTTGGAAGTCTCTGAGATGAATTTAGTTGGAAGTTTCAAATTGTAATTAGAAGTTCCTTTTTCTCCAAACAATGAATGATTTTTGTAGTAGTGAAGGATTTTCCATGTTATGTTGTTCCTGTTTTGAATTTTACCTCCATTTCGATGTCGATTTATAACGCGTCATCTTTTCCACCACTAGTAGTTAACCCAATTATTGTACTTTCTTCGGGTTTATTTACCACCCCCTGATTTGGGTATTCACCATGTTCCTTTCATGCTTCCTTTCTTCCAGGGTTGGTTACTCGACCGGCAATCACAACAGACGGGGTGGCGCTACAAGAGACAATGACAATGGTCAATGTTGAATGTGGAGCACCGAGGGAATGATGGCATCAGCCACAACAATGAGTATTGTAACTCTTTCGCAACACTTTGCACAGTATTATTTCACGTGGCAAATGACGATTTTTATTTGTTGCAGGCAAACGGTGGCCTAAACCAGTTCTATTGTCTAAATCCTATTTGAAAATCATGGATCTAGTATCGGCAATAAATAAATAAAAATCATGGAACCTAGAACAGTATAGAATGTTATGGAATATTGAGTGGTGAAATCTTAGTGTGACCGGGAACAACAACATATCAAGCATCAACTTTACCCAAGCTAGAGGCTCTCGTAATAGTCATGTTCAACATTCAACCCAAATTATCAATCAATCTCGAACAACCGAACCGACCAAAAAAGTCTTCAAGTTGTTTAAAATTTCATTAAAATTTGTCAAACTTTATCAATTTCTAGGGTGAGCGAACCTTTTATGTTTCGCTCAGAAAGTTTTGGTAGTTTTTACTTTTTATGCTAGAAAAGGACTTTTATCGATCAATAGTAATATACCTTTTTGTAGGTCATTGTTGTTCTCCTACTCACTAGGTCTACAGTTTGATTCACGGGCACTTACAATTTTTATTATTTTGCACCAAATATATTTTTGGCAAAATTAGGACCTAACTGAGGTTCGAACCTGGGCTGGTTAGTTGCTGAAAATAGACTAACCATCAGGAAAAAGAACAAATGTTATCTACATTGTGCGGCTAGGTCTTCTTATCTAGTTGTTTAAATTCAAATTTATTCAAATTCAAACAAAATTTCATTGATCTCTCTGAAATAACTTAAAATTTTGGAAATTTTGACTATTTCGAGGGTCACCAAATTTGGTGCCATTTCAAAATTCATAGCCTGACAGATCACTCTGCCTGCCTTGCTAGTCATCTATCCCCAGCGAGTTCATCTCATCTAGTCACCATACAATTAATCATATTTTAATCGTCAAACATTAACTACTGATTAATCTAGTGCCAAGATTTGTTCAGCTGCCCATTTCGCCATCTTGCACTACATCATTATCAGGTTTAGGCGCATGGTCGTTCTCCAACCTAATGCATCGTCATCGTGCTGCCGATTAATCATTTCATCTTAACAGAGAAGAGCTCTATGATCGATCTGATATATCATACCCTGTCAAAGACGCACCTTAAAGCCAGCTTCAATCTGCTGCCCTTACGTTGACAGATCAAGCTTCAGAAACCACGACTTTTACTTAACTCGGGCACTCCGTCACGCCAAGTTGCACATCAATACGCTGGAACAAATCCTTTTATAAAATACTTAACTAGAACAAATCCTTTTGTTGCAACAAAGAGATAAGATAAAGTGATAAACATGCATTGCAAGTGAACCCAGGTTTGAAATTTGATGTAGTCGAGTTGCAAGCTACGACAAAAGCAACTTGCAGCCAAAGCAAGGAAAGCATCTGCATCACACAGAGAACAAGGGCAGCAAGGCATGACGATTCCATATGCACAGAAGCTGGTGACGTGCGCTTATGATCAGCATTCCAGACCTTTGGGGCAGCATGCTCGGTGATGTTGTCGATCGTGCCCAGTCCATTGACAAAAGAATCATTCAACAGAAACTGTGCATGCATCATGCATGTCTGCAAGCGCTTCATGGACATCTGGCCTATTTGCCTTTTCTGAAACCTCTCATGCCGAATTAACTACTTGAACAAAGATCTAGCAAAGATAAAAAGAACCATCCAACGCAAACTGTCCATGCATGTCTGCAATTTTGTGTATGATGAGTTGAGCATGAGAAGCCAACAATATCGTGTCCTGGCATGGATCCTCCAAAACGGATGTACTACACGAGGTGGTCTCGCAACAAGAACACTAGCTTATAAATAAATGAGAAATAATTATTATTTCAAGAGAGGGGTACGAGAAGTGTGTACAAAAGAGAGTGAATGGGGCAATGCAATTCTTAATACAGTCGTAAATTCACAATGGCAAATATTTGGTCAGGATGGATGGCCTGGGCAGAAATGATCTAGAGGGGTAGTTGGTCATGCATAACTATTTTTTAGTACCATCTAGTGCTATGAGTCAACACACACACAAACGCGTGCGCGCACACACACACAAGCAAGAAAGCAATAAAGTTAAGGCAAAGTCAATGCTTGTAGAGAAGCAAATGAGTTTATGTTTGCAAGGACAGTTCATTCCTTTCTTAGTTGAAAGTTCAACATCAGAGATCAACTGCTTGTACTTAACTTCTTTGGATATTGAATTTATTATTTGAACTATTTGAAATATTCAAGGTATATATAAGAGATGAGTCCAACTGAAAAGACCACGGATTCTGGTTGGAAGCATCAAGACATTAATTATTGTGGGTTGGGGTTATAGATATTGCAGAAGAACCGTGGCCCTCTAGGCTTAGAAGAACACTCGGGGCAAGTTACCCGACCGACAATTGCACTGGACGGGTGAAGGACGAGGTGATGCTGCAAGAAACAACGATGTTGGTCATGGTACTTGCAATAATTTCAAATACATGAAGCTTTAGAAACCACAATTACTTTAACTCGGGCACTCAGCATCCCAAGTTGCCCACGTGCGGAACTCCCATCTAGGGTTTCCTTGCCTCTCGCCGGCGCCGCCGGTCCGCCTCATCTCCTATGGTCCTTGGACCATGGAGGCACGGTGGATCCCGGCCCTTGCCGGCGGGAGGGCTCCATTTTTAGATGCTTTTCTGAGTTTTGTTAGGGTTTGTGCCATGCTCAAGAAGACAAGGCAGCGGCGGCTTCTTGAAGATGGAATAAGGTCCTCCCCGCCTAGCCCCCGTCCCGGTGATGTTTCAAGCATCTTCGGAAGGCGTGTGGAGGTTTGTCTCCGACAGATCTCGTGGGATCCGGTTGGCGTTTGTTTTCGGTGGATCCGACTGGATCCGATCTTCGCTCGTCTACGTTTGTGTGTCTGCAGGCGGCGGCGGTTGCTGTTCTAGTGCGCTAGTTCTATCGGGCCTTAGCACGACGACTTTTCGACTGTCTACTACAACAATGTTTGCCCGGCTCCGACCAGGGAGGGGCGATGACGGCGGCGCGCCTTCGGCTCGCTCCAGTGCTTGTAGTCGTCGCTAGGTAGTCTACGGATCTGGATGTAAATTTTACTTCTAGTGTTCTTTGTACTATCTTGAGATTTGATGAATAGATCGGAAGTTTTCTTGCAAAAAAAAGCATGCCAAGTTGCACACCACTAAAACTGGAACAATTCTTTTTCTTGCATACATAGACACCATAAACATGTGCTACAAGTAAAAATCCATGTTCTTCCTTGCCCCAAGAAAAAAAGAAAGTAAAATGCCATGCTCTGAACTTTGACGCAGTTGAGTCGCAGAAAAAGCCCTTGATCTGTATGCTCCAACACCCGCAGTCTTGCCTTGCGAGTGTGTGTATCCTCATGCTGAAATTCTTCTTCTATCAATGAAAAGATACGCAACTTGCATGTGTATTAGCGTTATTGTTTCTAGGGTCCTCGCTCTATGACCTTGCTGGGTAGCACATAGGTTATTGTGGGATTCATGCCACGGTTGTGTCCTAGTGTTCGACCTCACCATAAACAAAACTGCAGACATGGCAATTCATGTTGGATGTCGGTTCATTTTGTTTTTGCTAGTTAATTGACCAAATAATTACTTTGGCATAAGAGGTTTTGGCAAATCCAAGTATGCTTCTGCGTTTGTTTCGTCGTGAAATTGGAGAACCATTTGTAACCGTTTGAGAAATTCAAGTTGCTACTAGCCACCATCGTTATAACTTTTCTGATAGTATGGGTGAACCCCATCGTCAATTACCACAAGATGTGCAAAATTCTGCAATTGTAGATCTACTCCATTCAACATTCAACCTTTATATGCCGTCAAATAATCAATCAACCTAAAACAATCAAAGCGATCGAAGCATCTTTCTTGTTCCAGATCACCATGCTCGTCTTGCTAGTCATCTTACGCCTAGCAAGTTCATCTCATCTAGTCACCATATGACTAATCATAGTTCTATCGCCGAGCATAAACTATATTGATTAATCTAGTGCGCTAAGATCTTTTCAGCGGCCAATGTCGCCGTCTTGCACTAGATTGTTATTAGCTTTAGCTGCCGGGTCGCTCTCCAACCTAATGCATAGCCATCCTGCCGCCGATTAATCAATCTAAGCACAGATGCCCTCTATGATGGACCTGATACATCCTCCCAGCTCAATGACGCACCACGAAGCAAACTTTAAGCTCTCACAATAAGTCGACACATTAAGCTCCAGAAGCCACGACTTTTACTCTACGCATCACTAGGCAGACGCAGACGAAGCCACGACTTAGCACTAAACCTGCCGTTGCATTTTCCGACTCCCAATCTGGACATCAGTTTGTCATAGTATTAGATTAACATCGTCCATGTGGTATACTCTCACACACCTTCGTGATGCTCCGCCCCAATTGCCAGTTCGAACAACATCACATGCATGAGTGCCCATTGCAGAAAGATCACGACTCACGCATGAGTGCCCATTGCACAGGGACATCCTATATGCCGCTCGCTGCGGCAAAGTGTAAAAAGCAAAAAAAGGCAAAAAGCAATTGAGCTGGGGATAGATCCTGCGACTTCGCAACAGTCAGAGTGCAGTGCTAGCCGCTGCGACTGACAACTTCATACGTTAGGATGACAGCGCCAAAGTTAAAGAAGCATAGAAGCGGCAGGGATCTAGAGGATAGCCTACTGCAAGCGAGCAACAGCCACCAAAATTCCTGGGATTTCGTAGATAAAATGGCAATCCGCCTTATAAAAACATATGCCGAAACAGATTTAAAACTATTTCAAATTACGTAGCAAAAAAAAAAAATCATATTTCATAGCAAAAAAATTAAAAAATGAACCATTTTTGGCAATCTCAAAAAAGTTTCCAATAAAATGAAGAAAATGAAAACGAGATTGTTTTCAAAATTACGAAGAATTTCTTGAAAATGCAAAATAATTTCCCAAAAAACGGAACAAAAACCTGAAAGCGCGCACATTTTTCAAATATACGAACATATTTTTCAAGACATGAATATTCTTTGCATTCCCCCGAACATTTTTGGAATTACACGTCAAATTTGAAAAACATGAACATTTTGATGATGTGAACAAATTTGGAAAGCGGGAACATTTTTGGAAATTCCCTTTTTTCAATTGGTGAACAAAAGTTAATAAATGTGAACCTTTTTCAAAATTCCCGAACATTTTTTGAATTTGTGAGCAAACATTTAAAAACATGAACTTTTTTGAATTTGCGACCAAAATTGGAAAGCTGGAAATTTTTTCGAAATTCCGTTTCTTTAACATTGCGAATAATTTTGGAAAGCGGAAACATATTCCGAGGTTGTAAACAAAAATAAAAATGCGTACATTTCTTGAAAAAGCGAACAAATTTTCAAAACATGAAGATTTTTTGAATTTGTGAAGAAAATTTGAAAGTAGGTGCATTTTCTGAAAAAAACGGGAACATTTTCTGAATTTGTGAAAAAAATAAAATACAAACAAATATTTTATGAAATTCTCCCAAACATTTTTTCAATTTGCGGAAAATTATTAAAACATGAAATTGTTTTGAGTTTGTGAACAAATTTTGGAAGCAGGAACATTTAAAAAAAAGGAACCATTTTTGCAAGACGAGAACAATTTTCCAAAATTCGATTTAATTTCCCGGACATTTTTTCAATTTATGAACAAATTTTGAAAACGCGAACAATTTTTTAAATTTCTGAACTGTTTTGCGAACGAGAACATTTTCTGAAATCCGTGAACATTTTTTTAATTATTGAACAAAATAAAAAATGCAGGAAAACTGAAATTGTTTTTCTTTAATTTTTGAACATTTTTTGAAAAGAACTGAACAAATTTGGAAGTACTAATCTTTTTCGGAATTTGTGAAGGAAACTTGAAAACAGGAACAAAATCTGGAAAATGAACAAATTTTAAGAAATACAAACATTTTTTATTCCAGAAAATAATTTTAAAATAGAAATAAATGCGAAAAGGAATGAAAAAAATTCAAAAGAAAAGAAAAGAAAACGAAAAAGAAACAAAAAAAAGGACAGAAAAAAGAAAAACAAAAAATAGAAAGAGAAGATAGGAAGGAAAAAAGAAACACTGGTTCGGGAACTTCTAGAAGGTTCTCAAAACCAGAAAAACCGGCAGAGAATCCTCTAGAAGCTTCCTAAAAAGTTAACATATTGAGATATTACAATGCCACTTGTATTGAGTCACATAAATGATATTCGGCATGAACTTTGCTTAAAAAGTTAACATATTGAGTGAAAGAAATTTGGTGAAATGGAAATGAATCAACGTCACCAAAACTTTGTTACTCTTTTTCAAATCCATGTGAATAACATGGTAATTCCATGCACTTGTCATACGTAAGAAAATGCAAACATCAATGCCACTTGTCATAGGTAGAGGCTAACCGATATTAAAGCCTAGTTATCTAGATACAGATCCTCGAGCAATCAGATAAGCACTTTGATAAACATATTTGATCTTTACCGACTCAATTAAGGTATTAGTGTTTGTTCTATTAGATAAAAAGGTCACATTTTTTGCACTTCGTTCAAATGAGAGTTGTACCTGTACAGAACTATCCTCTTTATCAGTATAATCTCTATCAACATCTCTATTTCCTATATCAATTTGCCTATCCCTACCTAGGTCTATGAATTTCTCTATCAATTCCATTACATTATGCTTACCAATTAGGTTCCTACATTTGATCATAAATTGAGTTACGAGTTGTTCCCGAGCATAAAAAAGGTTATTATAAACCCCAATGCAACCCCATCACTTGAAAGAAAAGAAGGTAGCACCAAAGAACACGGAGATAGTGTGCCATTGGTGGCTTCACCGGCCGCGAACGTGATGACGGGAAGGTGGTGGCGGTCGAGGCGAACGACGGCGGCGGTGGTTGAGGTAGGCGACGATGGTGACGCTCGAGGCAGACGATGAGACGACGAGAAAATATGGCAGCGGCGGGCGAAGCGGATGACGATATGGCGAGCAGATCAGGCGGCGGTGGGTGAGGCAGACGACGGGAAGGCTAGCAGATCCGGCGGCGGCGGTCGAGCCGTAGCACGGCGCAGAAGGGGGAGAGGGGAGAGGAACTGACTGTGAGAAATGAAGATAGGGGAAGTGAAAATAGATCGAGGACGGATGGGCGGGGTCATAAGGGTAACTGGTCGGGGAGAGCAGTGGCGGGCAGCAATATAAGTCTGCTACTGTATTTTTTTGTTCTAAATTTGGATATATTTGGCGCGGCTTGTCAAAATTTGGTTGTGGCGGGCGCAGGATAGCGCCCTCCTATGAGAGAGCGGTGGCGGGCTCTAACTTCTACTCTCCACTAAACCTTCCATTCCGCGGGCTTATTTGGAAGCTCCTACATGTGACGGTGCAAGCCCGCGCCCGCCACTAGATTGCCTTTAGCTATGGCAGTTAAGACTAGTTACTCGCTACTACTGTTTTAGAAAATTTGCAGTGGCGGATAACCTGTCCTGCCTGCCACTAATTATAGTTCACCTATAGGGCTTTTTCCTAGTAGTGTAGTGAGCATGTGTATGACTCGGGAGGATACCGATGCATCTCGGATTTTGTTAAGTATCGCAAAGCAAAGGGAACATCACATGGTAACCAAAGGTTCACTCGAATCTCATTCATGTAATCAGAGGGATCGATATGGACGTCCATTGTTCCACTATTGTTCATTGAACGAAGGGGTTTTGTTCATGTCTATGATATATCGACCTATGGGGTCACAAGCTTAAGGTAATCACGATCGGTTGACTGTTAGTAGGACGAGAGAATGGAGGTTTTATTTGTGGTACCATATCATTAATATTCGGAATAGTTTTGAGAGGAACCCAAAGCATTTTGGGGTCACAGGAAGGGTTTCAGAGTTTATTGGGCAATACCGGGTATTACCAATAAATAATATATAGGTGGAAAATGTTTACGGTGATGTTAACTTATATATAATATGCTCTAGTAATTGTTAGATGGCTTTTATATTTAACTTAATATCGATGGGACTTAAAAGGCCAAGAGGTGGAAGGAATATTGGGCCACCATGGCCCAATAGTTGAACCTAGTTGATCTAATTATACCTAGACATGGTTCCTCTAATCCGCATAATTAGAAGCCCAATGTGGTTCTAATCTCTTGCCTCTAATTCCCCGGTGACAATTAGCCCTGGACGGCGAAGCGCTGCCGAATCGTGAAGATCGTACGCTTGCAACCAAGTAGAGATGCCGTGCTTTCGGACATCCGTTCGAGGGATCGTTCGAGGGTGGTTCATGGGATCATAATCAACGGTTCGAGGGACTCCGAGTATGATATACACCGACTCGTCTACTTCCGGTGCACTCCGGAGTCGGTAACGATCGTTGATCCAAACCTTATATGCATCTTCATATTATTTCTGGGTGATCGTAGGGCGAATAGTTTTTGTTTTCTACGATGTTTTCCAACAGTACTGACGATAAGTCACATTACTATTTGCTGCCAAGAAAAGTATATAAGCGATATCGAAAGGCGTCCTCGGGTTGTTGGAACTGAAACGATAACAAATGTGACAGGAACACCTTGGAGCTCAACTCCCTGGGACACCGGAGGCACCAAGAACAGAATACCGCCACACCGGTATCATAACGATTCCGAAAACTCGCCTGATCCTATGAAATTTGAAAGAGGAGAGGAGTAGATAAAAACACTTATGTCACACTTTCTCACTAGAGCGACAATGGGGATAAGGAGTAAAAAGAACGGAAATTCAATTCTGAGCCCGGTCTCAGCTACACCTGATATCTCCGTCGTCCAAACGCATGTGGATCTGAGGCGTAAGTAGTATTCCGAGGTGTATTTGCAACATACCAAAGATAAAAAGTGAAGTGGGCCAGCTTCTCATCAATGTGGTAGGCGTCGTCACATGCCAGCCGGATCAGGTTTTTTTGCACGGCCCAGTACTATTCCCGTGCCTTCCTGAGCCGGCAGCCACCAATCGACTTTATTTTTATGCACCGACAAACACCTACAGAACCTGTTATTCCCTGCTTGTGGCTTCCCTGCAAAACAGTGTCCACATTACACAAATCCCTTGGCCATGTTCGTTTCTTGAGTTTGATTCCCAAAGTGAAAATCAATACCTACGCGGTTACAGTTGCCCCTTCCCTGGGGTTTCAGTTTCTAATCCATGTATAATCCTGCTGTTGAAAACATGTTCGGTTATGGGAGGGATCGAAGTGGATCTGACAGTGACAATTCTAAACTCTAATCATCCATGACTAGCAATTTGATAGTAGTCTAAATCATCCATGACACCTCTAGGAAAGATGAAAAAAATAATTTAACCTTCATGTTAATACAGAACACAATTGTACACAGCCCCAACATAATCTTCCAGTCCAAAAAACATAAAAATTAAGCAAAAAGGGAAAATAGCTCCTCTAATAAAAACATAAAGATCTCAATCCACATCTCTTGAGCTATTATCATGGCTTCAATACCGTTGTGCTGACAATTTTTCTGCACAACAAACTACTGAATTTTGGTGTACAAGTGTCAGGCAGATGAAAAACAAGTATATAGAAAAACAATCTGAAGACACTGCAAAGATATCATGGGTTTTCCCGCAAAAAAAAAACATATCATGGTTTGAGTTAACTTGTGCAACGGAAGGAATCAATTTGTACAACCATTTTGTCACCCAAGACGTCTAATGTTCAACTGTGTATAGATAACACACGGAAAAATGATGAGTGCAGAAACAATATGTAAACTACACCAGCAGAATATGCAGAGCAAGCAGTTAATTCCTAATGTCATTGCGCAAACAGAAGTAAAGCTCAAATGAGGTTCTGCAACTAACCACCTTAAATTTTCACCCAAAAAGATATGCGGTAATAAAATCAAACATATTCCCTCTGAAACAAAACGTAAACCATTTCTAACAATTGTATGTAAAACAAAAAAAGCCCTATATCTTGTTACAGAGGGAGTACATTCATATGGTCTATCAGAAAAAATAATAAAATTTCAGTTAGTTCATTATTGCATTCAAATTATTGGGTATTACTATATCATATCAATACGGCAACTAAAAAAAGATTTATGCACAAAACACCGGGAATGGGAGTATCTTTATTGTATCTGAAGATGCAATGTCCATTATGGGCTTGTCCTCCAGAAAATGATACTGTTATCTTCACTACATGCATGCAGTTACATATTTACATATGGAAACTTCTCTGAAATATACGAAAACAGAAGCATCATAAAGAAAATACTTTCACTTTGAAGAAAACATATTTAGAAAAGGACCTACAGGCTACCAAGGAACAATAGTACACCATCTGTAGACTATATCATCCTTCAGTAAAAAAATAGGTAAAACACATGGTTCAGAACTATTTTCTCAAGACAATGTTATGGGGATAGCTAAACAAAGCGAAGGAAGTACCAGAGCGCATTTTCAGCGGACGGGCACCTCGTAGGACGTTATCTCACCCGCTCGTATAAGGATCGTGATTCCCGTGCCGTTGTCCACGCTGGCTTTACAAACAGTCCAGGCTTCGTTATGCATCAGACCGGAACAGAACGTGTCAGATTTAATGTGAGGTACAGGGTTCGGGTGAAGCGAAGGAACACAAACAGTGCTCAACTAGTTTAATGACATGACATGCCCGAGCTTTCCTCCCCAACTACCCCCACATCACAATGAATGATCAGCTAATCCACTGCGTCGTGCCAGTGAAATATTCAAAAACCAGTCGCGGGATTTCTTTTCATGGTGATGCAGGAACCCGATGGAGAATATGTGCCGGGTCTCGTACAGGTGGCGATGATGGTTAAGTGATGATCCCTTTTTTTAACCCTAAACAAACTGAACTAATTAGAACTAACAATATTCTGTTTCAAAAAAAAGACGTAACTATAATGTCACTTTTAAAAAAATAACTAATTATATTCTAGCTAGGTACTGAATGTGTGTGCGGCTCCTGTACTGAATGACGGGTTAAACTTTGAATCCGGCTGCTTACGTTGATTTTCCAAAATTTACCTCGACTTTTAACCAAGGGCCATGCTAAATGGAAAATAATTAATTAGCATGCTTTGATCACTGCTGTTTACATAAAAAAGTAGTAATGTTTTGGTTTTGTCAAATATGTTTTTAATGGGACGTAATGGAAGATTCATGTGCATGGCACATGTAGCTGCTCAACACCTACCAACTCATGGTGCACGATTTGTTTGGAGGAGTGCCAAGTACGAACAGCCGGCATAGCAAATGTGGGCCATGCTGTGATATACGCCAACCTTATACGCAACAGGATGGTGGCTTCTAAAGCGAGAATACAAGGAGTAATAAAGGCGTGGTGGGAATCCAAAGGGAAACAAACGAGGGTGATACCGAGACCCGAGAGAGTCGTCCTCCAAAACGACTATTTGAGGAAGTACAACTTTCAAGGAAGTAGCCACTAGTTGCATATATTAGAGTCACTTCAGTCAACATGTTTGCAAGATTGTACAGATCGGATCACAAAGACAACTCCTCAGGGTTCCATACATGACTCAAGCCAGGGTCAAAAAGTTTCAAAACAGAAACATGTGGCAAACACCCAAGATACCTAAGCTTGTGCCCAACCAAGATTTCATTTTGAGATGTTTGTTTTTCCATCTTTCTCTTCGTTTGATTTGCTCTAGTAGATTGTGAGAATAGCATTCATAGACTTCAATTTAAGTACATTACATTTATCAGCTTCAATTCAAATGCCCTCTTATCAATCTAAATTAACCAAGAACCAAGTGCATCCACGTTATTTGCCTTAACCAAGATATAGAGATGAAAATAAGAGTAGGAAGGAAGTACCTTACCGGGAGAAGGCCATCCTCGGCGAGGTCACACGCCAGCACGTGGATAGATAGGAGGGGCATCGATCCGAGGCTCGTAGCCGGATGCTTCCTTTTTGCTGGCGTGAGGCGGGGTTTCAGCCCGAGCTCCGTAGCAGCATCTGTATTGAGGCAGGGTGGCTCGGCCGGGTAGGGCGCTCGTCCTTCCGGTTGGTTTCGCCACCGAACTCCCTGTTCGCTCCGCCGTCCCTCCGTCGCTCCAGCCGCCGGTCGTAATCACAACAGAGAGGGCATCACCTCTTGGTCCAACCTGGCGCTTCAGGGATTGAGTCGGGAAGCAATCTTCCTTCGCCGGACCTCGCCATTCATGCCTCGCCGGATTGCGGCCACCTACTTCTTGCGCACAGCCGGACGCGCAAATCAAATCATTTGGCGCCTCCGTCTCGGCATCTCGCGGTGGCAACAACACCAGGGGCGCCAGATCTGGATAGTCCAGGCAGGAAAAACCCAAAAATCGCATAAAAAATTTCTGGCCCGAACAGAGGCACGTAGTTCAAAGACGAATGAAGGTTAAGGGAAGCTCACTGGTCAACTAGATCGAGCAGGAACTCCGTCCCGTTCTCCTCCATTGACGCGTCGTCGGAATAAGCAGCAGCCGCCGCACACGAGATGGGAGCGCAATATCTGCAATGAGGAATGAGACCTACTCCATCGCTTTGGATTTCGCTAACGACCTGTTCCATGGCCCAGCCCAAACAGTCGACGTCCTGGTCAACGGATCAGGAAGGACTACGCGCGGACGTCCGTCCACTACTCCACCTCCGGGCCCACTGAACCGCACTGTTTTGTACCGTATACGCGCCGTAGCCCAATTTTCCGCTGCCTCAACACAGATGTGTCAGCCCAATTCTGCGAATCCCGAGCCAGGGACCAACGCTAGCGATTTCGGGACCAGCTGCGGTCGAGCGCCAAATCGCTGCGTCCATATAATTCCTACTCTCTGAAACGACCTACTAGTTAATAAAATAGTTTTTCTTTCTAGACTCAACAACGACAAGTTTTGATTAAGCAAGGGAGGGGGGGGGGGGGGGGGGGTAGGTTGAGGAGTACCGATCAAACACATACCTCTGCGTGCCTTGTCATATGTATGGGCCAGCCCATTTCAATATTCCCCCACCGGTTTTAGGAAGGTTTCTAGAACCTTCCCTGAACCCCCTTTTTCCCCTTTTTTGCTTTGTTTTCCTTCTGGGTTTTCTTTCTTTTTCTCCCTTTTCGGGTTTTCTTTTCCATTTATTGTTTTTCATTTTCATTTTTATGTTTTTCTTTCCAACTTCATGGCCTTTTTTCAAATCGAGAAGTTTTTCCAAATCAGTAAATGTTTTTCAAATTCCTAAAGTTTTTTGAAAGTATTGCATAATTTTTTCAAATATGCAAACAATTTTTCAATTTGTGGACATTTTTTTAAATACGTGAATATTTTTATGGAATACATGACCAATTTTGGAAACTTGAGAACATGTATTAAGTTTCATGACCATTTTTTTTTCTAATTTGCAACAATTTTTGCGAACTGTTTTTGAATATGTGAACTTTCGGTATTTTCGCGAGTTTTTTTGAATCAGCAAACATTTTTCTGAATTGGCAAACAATTTCTGAATCATAAGATTTTTAAAATTCTGGGAACAATATTGGAAATTTGTGAACATTTTTTGAATTTTGAAACATTTTGCAAAATTCATAAAAAAATTTTGAATTCATGAAATACCAAACACATTTCAAATTCGTGATTTTTGCTGAAATTAAGAACATCTTTTGAAATCTCGAACATTTTTTGTGTTCGAGATTCGTGAACATTTGTCAAAGTAAAAACCCGAAAAGGAACAAAGAAGAAAAAAAAAAACAGGTGCGCTAGCCCGCACATTGGTCGGCCCGAAATGGCACGTGCGGGAGCCTCGGAGTGTAAATTAGCTCACTTTGTAGTGAAAAGGTCGGGTAATACGAGGACTCAATGTTGTTCTCCTACTCACTAGGTCTAGAGTTTGATTCCTGCCCCACTTATATTTTCTATTATTTTGCATCAAACATATGTTTTACAAAAATTATGACCAAACTGAGGTTCGAACTGGGCTGGTTAAGTATATAGTTGAAAAAAATGGACTAACCATCACGAAAGAACAATTGTTATCTGTATTGTGCGACCACGTCTTCATATTTAGTTGTTTAAATTTAAAATAAAAAACATTGATCTGTGTGAAATAATGTTGAAATTTCAGCCGCCGCATGGGATAAGTTAATCGGTTGTATATCCCCGGCGTTTTTAACCTCGCCCGATATGGTGAAGATTTGCTTGTTTTTTCCTGTTTGTGTTGGAGGGGTTTTCCACATTAAAATATCGTATCTCTTGTGTTGATATCATTCTTCATCATTTGATTTGCCTGTCGTATCTCTAATGAAACCAAGTCAAAGAGGCGCTGCAAAGCCTACAACCAAAATTTAAGAAACAACAACCGGAACTTAAGCTCCGATTGTGCTTCAATCTGCTGCACTTAGGTTGACACATTAAGCTTCAGAAACCATGACTTTTACTTAACTGGGGCACTCGGCACGCCAAGTTTCACATCAATAAAAATGGAACGAATCCTTAAAAAAACTTAAACTAGCACAAATTATTTTGTTGTAATAGAGATAAGATAAACATGCATTGGAAGTAGACCTGGGTTTGAACTTTGATGCAGTCAACTTGCAGGCCACGACGAAAGCAACTTGCAATGAAAGCAAGTAAAGCATCTATATAACACACAAAACAAGGGCAGCAAAGAAGCTGGTGATGTGCGCTTCACCGTATGATCAGCATTCTGGACCTTTCGGGCAGCATGCTTGGTGATGATGTCGACCGTGCTTAGTACATTGACAAAAGAATCATTCAACAGAAACTATGCATGCATGTCTGCAAGCGGTTCGTGGATATGGTGCACATTTGCCTTTTCTCAAACCTCTCATGCCAACTTAACTAGTTGATCAAATATCTAGCAAAGATAAAAAGAACCGTCCAACACAAACTGCCCATGCATATATGCAGTTTGGCTTATGGTGAGTAGAGCACGAGAACCCAACAATATCATATCCTGGCATGGATCCTCCAAAACGGATGTACTACACAAGGTGGTCTCGCAACTTAGCTTATCTGCTTATAAATAAAGGAGAAATCGGGCAAAGACTCCTGATATCGCTTGTTGGGCCCTTGATTCCGAAATTCATATTTCAAGATAGGGGTACTAGAAGTGAGTTTGAAAGAGAGTTAATGGAGCAATGCAATTCTTAATACATGGGATATGGTGGTCCTATTTCTATTTGACAGTCCTAAATTCACAATGGCAATTGTTTCGTCAGGATGGATGGACTGGGCAGGAATGATCTAGAATAGTAAAAAGTAGAGGAACCAACAAACTCTGTAGTTGGTCATGCATAACTATTATTTAGTATCATCTATTGCTATGACTCCACACACACACACACACACACACACACACACACACACACACACACACACACACACACAAAGCAAGCAAGCAATAAAGTTAAGGCAAAGTCAGTGCTTGTAGAGAAGCAAATGAATTTATGTTTGCAAGGACCGTTCCTTCCTTACTTAGTTGAAAGTTCAATATCAGAGATCAACTGCTTGTACTTAACTTCTCTGGATATTGTAGTTATTATTAGAACTATTTGAAATATTCAAGGTATATATAAGGGACGAGTCCAACTGAAAAGCCACGACCTAAAACCAGAGCCCATGAAACACGACAAAAAAAAATGCAATTTTTCCATCATTGTTTGTTTGCTTGATGTCGCTGCTTTGGGTTGCAGAATTTGATGTGGTTTATCTTGCATAAAGAGAAGGTCATCACATAAGTGCCAGCCTCTCAGTGTAGTAAGCCAAGCTATATTATTGTTTTGTGTTGAATTTTAAACAAACCAAAGCTAGATCTTGCCATTTTCATTCCACAAAAAGAAAATGACTCATTTGCTGGGGGGAAATTTGTTAACTAGATCATCATGAATGGCGTGTACTTGTGGACAGCTGAACAAAAATCTTGCTTATCTGGTCACACACCATTTGATTAGAGTACAGTAGTCATCCCAGGTTGTAGATGATAGAATTAATGTTATAGCGTGGGCTATTTATATGGATACTAGCTTCACCAAACTGTCTAGGTTCATGACTTCAGCCTTTCTTCGGCTGCGCCGAACAACCATGTATGTGTTTGATTCCTCATGAAGATTTTGAAAACATACCGAATCAAAACTCTAGCGGAACTGCTAATTAATGGGTGCTCATGTCAATTTCGACATTTTAAATGGGTGGAACACAATACTTCCTTTTATCCACTTGAGGTGTCAGTGAGGTTGCTGGAATTTCAAGGCAATGAGGTGGTGGAGCTAAGAGAAGGAATCTTGCATGAAGCAGTAAGAGCCGCATGATAGAGGCCACCGATAAATGTTGAGAAAGAGGCGGTGGTGGAAGGGTTTTGGTTGGAAGCATCAAGAGATTAATTATTGTGGATTGGGGTTATAGATATTTCAGAAGAATTGTGCCCCTCTGGGCTTAGAAGAACACTCGGGGCAAGTTACCCGATCGATAATTGCACCAGACGGGGGGAAGGATGAGGTGATGCTGCAAAAGATAACGATGGTGGTCATGGTACTTGCAATAATTCAAATACATTAAGCTTTAGAAACCACAATTACTTTAACTCGGGCACTCAGCACGCTAAGTTGCACACCAATAAAACTGGAACAATTATTTTCCTTGCATAGATAGATACTATAAACATGTGCTACAAGTAAAAAAAGCCCTACTCTTCCCCACCCCAAGAAAAAAAGTAACATGCCCTGCTCTGAACTTTGATGCAGTTGAGTCGCAGCCAATGCAAGGAAAGCCTTTGCATCACAACGAGTTCATGGAGAAATCATAGCGATTCTTTTCTTCTCCATATGTTGCACGTGGAACGGCAAAGGCAACAACTATGCTGGGCTCCGAAGGCGACGCCCAAAAAATTGCCGGTCATCTCGTCGAACCATGTTATTCCTTTTTCAACTCTTTCTAAAATATTTTGTAAAACAAAGGAAATGAGAGGATCAGAAGGAAAGCAACATGTGACATGAATAGTGTTATTAGATAAAGAGACATGATGAGATAGACACTACTGGAATCAGCTAATTTGCCATCTGCCAGCTCTTTGCCGTCTGCTAGCTGACGGCAAAGAAGCTCTTTGCCATCAGCTATCCAAAAGCAGACGGCAAAGAAATGGCAGACGGCAAAGAAGCTCTTTGCCATCTGCGAGCTTTTTGCCGTCTGCTAGCAGACGGCAAAGAATCTTTGCCGTCCGCTGGCAGACGGCAAAGAGAGAGGTGGCCCCCACCCCCCGCCCGTTTGGAAAAAACTTAACGCGCCACCTCTTTGCCGTCTGCCAGCAGACGGCAAAGAGGCAAAAAGGCGGACGGCAAAGAGCCGATTACCTAACGGCCCGTACCCCCCGCCCGTTACTCTCTGTTCTCTCCCTCTCTCCTCCCCGACGCGCCCCGCCACCGTGCACATCCCACCCGCCCGCCGCCGCCCCCGCCCCCCGCCGCCCGCCGCCCCGCCACCCGCCGCCCCCACCCCTCCGCCCCGTCGCCCCCTCCGCCCCGTCGCCCCCCCACCCGCCGCCCGCCGTCGCCCCGTCGCCCCCTCCGCCCCGTCGCCCCCCACCCCTCCGCCCGACCAGCGCCACCCCGCCGCCCCTCCGTCGGCGAGCGCCCCACCCCTGCCGCAGGTGAGCCCCACCCCTCTTCTCCTTTTTTTCCTGTTTTTTTTGTTTTTTAGTTTAGATTACTTTTAGTTTAGTTTTAGATTTAGTTTAGTTTAGCTTTTTAGTTTTAGATTTTTTTTCTTCTGTTTTTTCTGTTTTTTAGTTTAGATTACTTTTAGTTTAGTTTTAGTTTTGTTTTAGGTTACTTAGTGCTAGGTTTAAGAAGAGGAAAAAGGAGAAGAAGAAGAAGAAGAAGAAGAGGAGGAGGAGAAGAAAGAAGAAGAAGAAGAAGAAAGAGGAGAGGAGGAGGAGGAGGATGAGGAGGAGAAAGCTAGAGGAGAGGAGGAGAAGAAGAAGACCACCGACACCCCGACCCCGACCACCGACACCCCGACACCTGACACCCCGACCACCGACACCCCGACCACCGACACCCCGACCTCGACGACCGACACCCCCACCCCGACGCGACACCCCGACATGACACCCCCACCCCGACACGACACCCCGGCACGACACCCCGACACGACACCCCGACACGACACGACACGACACCCCGACACGACACGACACCCCGACCCCGACACGACACCCCGACACTGACACCCTGACACCACACCCACCCTTACCCCGACACCGACACGGCACCCCGACCCCGACCCGGCACCCCGACCCGACACCCCGACCCCGAGACCCCGACCCCGAGCCTGACCCGACACCCCGACCCCGACACCGACACGGCACCCCGACCCCGACCCGGCACCCCGACCCCGAGACCCCGACCCCGACCCCGACCCCGAGACCCCGACCCCGAGCCTGACCCGACACCCCGACCCCGACACCGACCCGGCACCCCGACCCGACACCCCGACCCCGAGACCCCGACCCCGACCCCGAGACCCTGAGCCTGACCCGACACCCCGACCCCGACACCGACACGGCACCCCGACCCTGACCCGGCACCCCGACCCGACACCCCGACCCCGAGACCCCGACCCCGACCCCGACCCCGACACCCCGACCCCGAGCCTGACTCGACACCCCGACCCCGACACCGACACGGCACCCCGACCCCGACCCGACACCCCGACCCGACACCCCGACCCCGAGACCCCGACCCCGACCCCGACACGGCACCCCGACACCGACACGACACCCCGACCCCCGACACCTCCCGAAAAGGTGTTCTTTGTCCTTCCAGAAGCCGACGGGGTCATATATTTGTGAATTATTAGTTAGGTCATATATTTTTCGATTTTGTTATGAAAAACATCATATATAATTGTGTTGATCGGGTAGTTTTAAATGTGCAGTTGTTTCACCGCTGCGAGGTTTGGTGTTCGACGACCTCGCCGTGCGTTTGACGAGCTCTGCCCCTTCGTTCGTGGGTGAGCACAAATGACATGTCCTCCTCCCCCATTAATTATTTGATCTATTCCGATGAAACTTGATAGCTAGCTATATATGTGTCTTGAATCATCAGTATGCGTAACCAATATGTGTCTCCCGTTCGAAAGCGTCAGAGTTATAAATATGCATGCATTTGCATATTTATAACCTTGATTCTTTCGAATTGTCCAACGCTATCCATGGACAGCCCGAGTATGTTTAGATTGGGTTCGTTTTCCCATATGCTTTGCTCCGGATCCGACGCATAAATTTCGTCAGTGCCTCCCCTGTTGTTCTCCGGGTACACATCCTCTCTGTTTATTGCAGAGACGTGTATCAGGAGAACAGCGGGGAGGTGCTGCCAAAATTTTGCGTAGGATCCGGAGCATAGCATGGGAAAATGAACCCAATCTAAACATACTCGGGTGGGATTAGGACCTATCATTACCTATTAGAGTGTAGGTTGCATGGACGTAATAAAATTGACAAAGTAGATCAACTGATGAATATATACATGGTGAATTATATATATATATATATATATATATATATATATATATATATATATATTTGTTGTGTGTCTAGTAGCTCTGAAAGTCAAGATGAGTGATCGTGCGTGGATGTACACCGGTCACACTGGTCAGAACAACTGGAGCACTGAATGGTTCACAAAAACCAAGGGGTTTGTGCGAGCCGCATTTGCAAATGGCCAGAGGAAAACCTGGTGCCCCTGTTTACGGTGCGGCAATTGGGAAAAGAGGACAGAGGCTGAAATGGGCAAACACCTGCAGAAGAGTGGTTTTACGCCCGATTATACGGTGTGGACATTTCATGGTGAGTCTGCCCAACGTGACCGAGCTGAGGTGGATCGTCGTCGCACCGACGAGCATGGTACCGGGATGGAAAACATGGTGCAAGACTTCGATGATGCTCGGGATTCAGACGAGGAGATGAAGGAATCTGCAAAGGCCTTCAATGAAATGTTGGAGTCTTCAAAACGTCCGCTCCATGAGCACACTGAGCTTTGTCAGTTGGATGCCATCTCACAAGTAATGGCTCTGAAGGCTCAGTTCAACTTGGGCAGAGAATGCTACGATGCAATGATGACAGTATTTGGACGCTTTCTACCCAAAGGCCATGTAATGCCTGCAAACCTGTACCAGTCGGACAAAATCCTCCGTGCACTGAAGATGCCCTATGATAAGATACATGCCTGTGAGAAAGGATGTGTCTTGTTTAGGCTTGACTATGCGGACTTGAACTATTGTCCCATTTGCAAGTCTTCCAGGTATGTTGTGGTAGACAACGGTATGGGTGAGAAGACACAGACCAAAATCCCCGTTAGTGTTCTTTGGTATATGCCAATCGTACCAAGACTTCAATGTCTTTTCATGGTCGAAGAGACGGCCAGACAGATGACATGGCACAGAACGGGCAAAAGAACCGAACTAGATGCAGATGGGAATCTGATGATTGTACACACATTGGATGGTGTTGCGTGGAAAAAGTTTGATGAATTACATGGTGACAAAGCGACAGATCCGAGGCATCCTCGAGTCGGCATCAGCACGGATGGGTTCAGTGTGTTTGGTATGACGGCAGCCCAATACAGTTGTTGGCCCGTATTTGTCTTTCCACTCAATCTCCCCCCCGGACAGATTATGCAAAGAAAGAACATTTTCCTGACGTTGATAATTCCAGGGCCCAACTATCCGGGGAAAAATATGAATGTGTACATGCAACCGCTGAAGGACGAATTGCAAGAAGCCTGGGATAATGGGTTCAAGACATACGACGCCTATAGCAAACGGAACTTCATAATGCG
This sequence comes from Aegilops tauschii subsp. strangulata, assembly GCF_002575655.3. Classification (NCBI taxonomy): domain Eukaryota; kingdom Viridiplantae; phylum Streptophyta; class Magnoliopsida; order Poales; family Poaceae; genus Aegilops; species Aegilops tauschii. The sequence continues at coordinate 569,206,239 of NC_053041.3, forward strand.
TGTCTGGTACATGTAGTCGACGCATGACTTGCCGGCGTATGCGCTATTCGTTGGCTGGTGTGTGCATGGAAGGTTCCCGTGCCCCACATGCAAGGGAGCTCCTGAGTTTCGTTGGCTTCAGGCCGGTCGCAAGTTTTCTTGCTTCGACATGCATAGACAGTTCCTGAATCCTCGCCATAAGTTCAGGAAAGACAAGAAGAACTTCATCAGAGGTAGAGTTGTCAAAAACTCTGCACCACCTGCATTGACAGGCCAACAGACCCTGGATCAGTTAAACGCTCTCGAGCCAGATCCAGAGCGTCCAGGGTACTTCAAGGGGTATAACTCTAAGCACGCCTGGACTCACAAAACATGCTTATGGGATCTGCCTTACTTCAAAGACCTCCTTTGCCCACACAACATCGGCGTGATGCACACTGAGAAGAATATCGCCGAGGCACTTTTTGGTACATTGTTCGGCATAGATGGGAAGTCAAAGGATAATACTAAGGCTAGAGTCGATCTGGAGGCGCTATGTGATAGGCCGTTACAAAACATGAAAGAACCGAAAGGAAAGCAGAACTGGACGAAGCCAAAGGCATGGTTCAATCTTGGAAGGCCAGCTATGAGGGAAATTATCTTGTGGGTGAAAATGCAGTTGATGTTCCCCGATGGGTATGCAGCGAATCTACAGAGGGGAGCAGTCTTGATAAATTGAAGATATTTGGTCTCAAGAGTCATGATTGGCACATATGGATTGAGCGGGTAATGCCGGTGATGTTGTGTGGCTTCATCCTTGAGGATGAATGGCTAGTACTGGCAGAACTCAGCTATTTCTTCCGTGTTCTTTGTGCGAAAGAACTATCGCCTGGTGTGCTAGAAGAAATGGAAGAGTTGGCGCCGGAGTTGATCTGCAAGTTAGAGAAGATCTTTCCACCGGGCTTCTTTAATCCAATGCAACATTTGATTTTGCATCTCCCGACCGAGGCAAGATTGGGGGGGCCCGTGCAAAATCGTTGGTGCTACCCAACTGAGAGGATGCAGAAGACGCTTCGACAAAAATGTAAAATAAACATAGAATTGAAGCATCGATGGCTGAGACATTCATCACTGAGGAGGCGGCAAACTTTGTGACAGCACACTACGAAGCCAAAAATCGTCATTTGCATAATCCGAAGCCTCGGTACAATGCTGACGACCCTAAAAAGGGTGGATCCAACCTCAGCCTATTCAAAGGGAATCTCGCACCAGCCAGTGTTTCAAATCCAGTATCTTTGGATAACGAACAATGGCGGACCATTTCGTTGTATATCTTCAACAACCTGATAGAAGTGCGGCCGTACATCGAGTAAGTTCTCGGTACATAGTTTCGCAACTTCTATTTCCTTTGAACTGCTCTTATTCCTGGATATTTCATACAGTCGATACGTCGCCTTATTCTCGTATGGAGCGGTGATCCAAAAGGATTCTGTCGAAGAGTATGAGCTTCTCGCAAAGCAAGGAGGCGGCTATCCCGGTTTCATCTCTTGGTTCAAACAAACCGTAATTTCTATTAGACTTGTAGGCTAATTTGTAGGCGGCTATCCCGGTTTCATTCGCCAATTTGTGCGTAATGCAACAATCCTTTCATATTAAACTTGTAGGCCAATTCAGAGTCTATGGACGCTGAATTGAGACAAGTCGCTAATGGTTTTGACTATAAGGTCCGTTCATTTGACAAATACGACATCAACGGGTATCGCTTTCGTACCTATGGCAAAGAGCTATCTATGGCCGACCGAAAGTCTACAAATTGTTGTGTATCTGCTATCGGCGAAGGAGGTACCGAGTATTATGGGAGAGTTGAAGCAATTTATGAACTTCTATTCTATGGTGAAAACCCACCGAATGTCGTAGTCTTCAAATGTTATTGGTTTCAGCCGAAGGAGACTAGAAGGACTCATGAACATATAGGGCTAGTTGAAATCAACCAAAGCACCCATTTAGATGTTCCTGATGTCTATATTATGGCTCAACAGGCGACCCAAGTATTCTATCTACCGTGGGCCTGCCAAACTAATCCAAATCTGAAAGGTTGGGATGTCGTTTATGAAGTGCCGCCACGTGCTAGACTATCTCCCCAAAGGAAGAGGATTATGAACCTCACATTAACCCAGACACATATGAAGGAGAATTCTTCCAAGAGACACGTCTTTCCAAAAAGCGTTTCAATAACCGCTATACTTCACCCCAAAACATTGAAGTAGATAGCGACAGTGAATCCGACATCACCCCAGAGGAGGAACAAGAAGAGCCGGAACAAGAAGAGGTTACTGCTGCGGATGACCTGTCATTGCTTGACCGATTACGTCAAGGTGGCCTTCCACATGTTGATGCCACTGAACCCTATGAGCCCGTCATTGATTATAGTGATGATGATGATTATGCATTTATTAATGATACTGATCGAGATTATTAGTAGTGTCAGGTATTAAATTTTTTTATGTTGTACTTGATGATGATACACTTAAGTGATACACATATTATTATTCATGTCGGTCTTTTTTTTATGTTGTACTAATTTCGTTTACTGTTTGTCATGGCAGGTGTTGAAAGATGGTGGGCGCTGGTCGGGAGCGCGCCAAGGCCCCTTCTTCGTCGGCGCGTGGTCTGAGGTCTTCCATTCCAGACGCACCTCTCCGCCGAGCGTTGCTGGACAGTATGGCCACACCGCCGGGCCCTTCTTCGTCGACCGCGGTGCCCAGCAGGGGACAAGGTAGGAAGAGAGGAGGTGGGGCACATGGTCGCGGGAGAGGAGGTAGGGTGACTGCTACGGCGCCTTCCTCGCCGCCACCCCCAGCTGTTTCACCCGAGCACGTGACTGCTAGGGTGGACTCGTCCGAGGAGGAGGCTACACGGACTCCGGTCCACGAGCCTCCGGTCCACGGGTCTTGGGCCCACGAGCCTCGGGTCGACTGGCCTTCGGCCCACGAGAGTTCGGCCCACGAGACCCCGGAGGAGCACACGTCCGGATGGGGTACCTGGCCGGATCAGCCCGAGGAGCCGAGTGGCCATGCTGATGATGGCGGGGAGCCGACTGATCTTTAGGAGGAGGGGGGCACCATCTACCAGCGTGGTGCTACACGGCTCCCGTCCGTGCCGGCGACCCGCGAGCAGAGGTGGTTGGTTTTCCCTGATGGGAAGAGGTACGTAAGTGCATTTAATATTTTTGTACCTTGTGCATTCACGTTTCTTCAAATAACTAATGCGTTGGCCTTGTCATGCTGCAGGGGTTGGGACCACCATCATAGTGTCCGCCGGCCCAACTCCGTCCTTGGAGTTCTTTGCCGGCAAAACTTCCCGGGGTTTTTCACGTTGCCTGGTGAGGGTCGGCTTCCAGAGCTTGGATTGAGCTGGGAGCACTACGTGGCTGCCCCGAACCCGCCGGATGAGATTATCGATGGTGTCGTGTGCGACACGAGGGCAGACATGGTGATCAGAAAGTTCTGGGTAATTTCTCCTTTACACATTTAAAAATCTTCAACTAGCTAGTTATTAATTGTACTAATCAATATTGTCTCATTTGATGGCAGACATTCTACAGGTGTGAGGAGGGATACGAGGAGGACGCGGCACATGTTATCGAGAACGTCTGCAAGCGCCTACTCCAGAACTTACGGCACGAGGCTCGGGTGCAGGCTGTTCGAGACTACTACGCCTTGCGTGGTATCAAGAAGACCAAGCCGGTGTGCCGCGATAAGTTCCTGAGTAAGGAGCAATACATGAAGGTAATTCTTAAGGCCTTCTACTTAAGTTCCTTCATTTAGTAATTCTTAGCCGTAGCGCTCAAGTTTCTATTTGCTAACTTAGGCGCCTCCGAGATGGTGTGCGGATCGGATGGATTGTTGGGAGGTGTTGGTCGATGAGTGGTGCTCAAAAGAATGGCTAGCCCTCCACAACGAGGCCAAGGACAAACGTGCCCAAATGGAAGGTGTGCCACACCATCAAGGCAGCTCCAACTTATATCAGTTCGAGCGCAACTGGGTATGTGGTTTGCTTCATGATTCATGCAATTCATTCATCATGCTAGCTTGAGCCCTTTAATTACTAATTTACATTGTTTCTCTCTTTCAGGCACGCCACAATAAGGTGGATAAGGTGCCAGAGGTGTACGACCTGTATGCCATGGCCCACACTGCCTCTTTCAAGAAAGTCAAGGCTTTCTCTCAGTCTAACCTCGATTATGCAAACAACATCACCAACATCTCCTCCCACAACAAGCTCGTGAGATATAGAGATGAGGGGAAGGCGAGGAAAGGGGAGGACTTTAACCTGAGCCAGGGTCCCATTGATCCAGAGCTGGTGATGATATCTGGTGGCGGGAGGTCCCATGGCTCCATAGCCATTGGAGATGGACTTATCCGTTGTCCTAGCACTCTCCCGGAGATCAAGGCGCGCTAGTCGAGCTCCGCTCCTGAGATAAGGCCTCGTGAACGGCCAGTGCAACTCGCCATCAAGGTTAGTGATACGTACTCAGTTATCTTTCTCCATTACATTGTGTGCGCTTCCATCAATGATTACAAATGGTCATGTGAGTGGTGTTGCAGGCTGCTATACAGACTGAGAGAGATAGAATGGAGAAACTTCTGGTGGAGGCGGCGGGGAGGCAGCGGGAGATGGAGGAGAGGACGAGAAAGATGATGGAGGAGGAGAGGGCACGGAATGACATGCAGGCAAGGGCCATGTACGAGCTCCTTGTGGTAAGTTTCTTCTGGAGATTACTTGCTAGTCTTAACATTTGAGTCTCATTACTAACTAGTATGACTCTGTTGTGAAAACCAAATGTGCAGTCTGTGTGCGAGAAGTCCGGTCAGACCGCTCCGCCGATGCCAGTGATTGCTCCTGAGAGCACGGTGAGTTTAATTTGAATGGACATTACTTGCTAGTCTTAACATTTGAGTGTCATAATGCTAACGAGACATTGGAAATGATCTTTGGTGCAGCTTAACTCCAGAAACGCATCGCACGATCCTTCTCCAGGTAGCGGCACTAGCCAGCCCGCTCCTACACCTCCCTGATCACGGTAAGTTTCTCTAGTGTTTTGCTTAACAAATGCATAAAGACCTAGACTTAGCTTTATTTCCTCCAATATGCTTACCATAATGACCTAGAGTTAGCTTCTTTTCCTCCAAAATGACTTAATAAGCTTACTGACCTCATAAACCATCCATTTTACCTAAGTTAGCTCTAAACCGATATGTACTTAGCTAACTTATGTCAAAAATTGCATAATTAGCTCATAAACGACCCATTTCACCTAGGTTAACTCATAAACGACCCATTTCACCTAGGTTAACTCATAAACGACCCATTTCACCTAGGTTAGCTCATAAACGACCCATTTCACCTAGGTTAGCTCATAAACGACCTATTTCACCTAGGTTAGCTCATAAACGACCCATTTCACCTAGGTTAGCTCATAAACGATCCATTTCACCTAGGTTAGCTCATAAACGATCCATTTCACCTAACTTAGCTCCAAAAGATCCATTTCACCTAGGTTAGCTCATAAACGACCCATTTCACCTAGGTTAGCTCATAAACGACCCATTTCACCTAGGTTAGCTCATAAACGACCCATTTCACCTAGGTTAGCTCATAAACGACCCATTTCACCTAGGTTAGCTCATAAATGACCTATTTCACCTAGGTTAGATCATAAACGACCCATTTCACCTAGGTTAGCTCATAAACGATCCATTTCACCTAGGTTAGCTCATAAACGATCCATTTCACCTAACTTAGCTCATAAACGATCCATTTCACCTAAGATAGCTAAACGATCCATTTCACCTAGGTTAGCTAATAAACGATCCATTTCACCTAAGTTAGCTCATAAATGATCCATTTCAACTAATTTAGCTCATAAATGATCCAGTTCACCTAAGTTAGCTAATAAATGGCATATACTTCTTCTTCTAGTCTTCTTCTTCTTCTTCTTCTATTCTTTTTCTTCTAGTCTAATTCTTCTTCTAGTCTTCTTTTTCTAACTTTCTTATTTGTCATTTTGCAGGTTTCATTCACTTCACGGAAGCCAGCTTCCTATGATGGATTGCTTGTTTTTTCCTTTTGATGCACTTCTTGTATTCTGCTCGCTTGCTATGATGAAACTAGATTGCTATGATGAAACTTTGCATATTGTAATATGTATGGATCGATGGAACTATGTGCAACCTACTATGTATGTATGGATGGATATATATGTGCTGGATATTTATTATGTTGGATATATATGTGCTGGATATTTATTGTGAAAGAGTCCTGTGATATATTTGCTGTGATAATTGTTGGATATAAGAAAAACAGAATAAAAAAGAGGCAGTGCAGGCTCTTTGCCGTCCGCCGTGGACGGCAAAGACACCTTTGCCATCGGTGGTAGACGGCAAAGGGGGCACGTGGCGCCCACCTGTGCTTCCTGAGAGATGGGCCATTTGGCAAATTTGCTTACCGTGGCGGACGGCAAAGCTAAGCTGATGGCAAAGACTTTGCCTTTGCCGTCCGCCGTGGCAGACAGCAAAAAACAGCGGGCGCTGACGCATTGCTGACGTCAACTGGCGGACGGCAAAGGCCGCCGTTAGCCGCCTAACGGACTAACGCAGGCGGACGTCCAGTATTTTTGCCGTCCCTCCTCTTTGCCTTCCGCCGCTGTAGGCAAAGGACTCTTTGCCGTCCGCCATAAAAAGCAGACGGCAAAGGACCTGTTTACCGTAGCCTACTTTGCCGGAGCCTTTTGCCGTCCGCGGCTAATGGCAAAGGCCTTTGCCGTCCGCCGTTCATGCCTTTGCCGTCCGCCGTGGCAGACGGCAAAATAGCTGATTCCTGTAGTGAGAGTGTATTTCATTATCTGAAATGTTTGTTCTGGCAAAAAAAATCATGCCGTGCACACGAATTGGACTCGTTTCCCCTCAACAAATAAAGGCTTAGACTTACAAAAACCTACCTAATGGAGAGTTGATGGCGAAGTCACAAGGCCATCTACTTTTCATTATAAAATTGATAAACCAAAAAAAAGATGGATTGTTTTGTGAAAGAATCTTTGGAACCATAAAAAGTGGCATTTGCGCTTGTGGGTGTTTGTCAGGACCCCGATTCCAAGTCACACCGATCTAGCCTGTAACACCTCATATCACATTGCGGCCTCACGCACGGTACTCCCACGGGTGTCGCCTTACCATGGCCCGGGACCGTTTGCGCCTTTTGGCTCACGTATATGACAATGTCGCTAGCATCCATATGACAGAGAACCCGGGCCGACATGGCTAGTCGTGAACCCAAAGCGGCACTAACGTATGGGGACAGGCATACATGAATCAACATCGAACATGTCGGTCAGCAGCGTGTGAATCCGGGCTGAAGCACTGGGCTAACAGGACTCCGGGAACCCGGGCTGTAGCAGGCTAGGCAGGACTCCGGATGTCACCGTGTGACATTTCCCCGAAGGGACAGACACAGGAACGATATGACTCACATGCCGGCCAGTCAAGTGTCCAGAGCAGTAATGCTAGGCTAGCAGGACTCCGGTGAACCGGGCTGTAGCGGACTACTATGGCTCAAGGAGGCACCAGACTACATTTCCCCATAAGAGAGGCTGCTAAAGATAGACAACTAGATTGTCGGATCCCACACATACCAAGCATTTCAAACATACACACAATATGCTCGATATGCGCGAATACAACATGGCATCACAACAAAACTCTACAACTCAAGTACTTTATTTAAGGGGCTCCGGAGAGCCTTACATAACTTGTTCATACAGATAGGGGTCGCATGACCCAACACTCAAGTCATACAATCATACAAGCACATGCGGAAGCAAACTGTCTGGGTACAGACACTAGAAGAAAGAAGGCTTGACGAAGCCTGTCTATCTACATAGGCCCTTCACAAGCCTAGATCACCACCTGGGTGGCAAGTCACTCGTCGTCGTCGAGTTCTACGTAGAACCCGTCAGAAGGGGCGGTGTTGTCGTCTGAAAACAGTAATTAAAGCAACATGAGTACAAAGGTACTCAGCAAGTCTTACAACAGATCCTACTATACATGTTCATTCTCAAGAAGGTAGTGGGGTTATTGCAGCAAGCCAGCTTTGACTCTTGGCTAAGCTATCCTACGATACACCACTTGTGAAATAGTTTTCGCACACGAGTCCACTAATCACCAACTCAATACTCCACCGTGGATCCTCCCTCGTCATCCAACGAGAGGGCCATCCGCGGTACTCACACTTATCTTGAGGCTTTTAGTAGTATCCATTTACTTGTCTATGAACTGCATAAGCGACCAAGTAGTCCTTTACCGCGGACGCGGCTATTCGAATAGTTTCATACCCTGCAGGGGTGTACTTCGTCACACACGCTCTCACCGCTTATCGTCGCTACACGACGTGTACTCGGCAACCTTCAAGCGGAAGCCCAACGTGGGTGTCGGCCATAGCCTACCTAAACACTCGAGTCTCTAGTCCAGGTTTATCGCCTATTCAGGTTCCATCCGCAGGGAGTCCGGCCGAGGTTTCCACATACGGCCCCGAACAATGTGTGCAGGGTTCCCGGACACCAAACGGGCGACTCGGTACACCGTGCCACGAGCCTACCGCATCACAGCCCACCCCTTGGTCAGCGCTGTCCACAGCCTCTAGCTTACTACAAACACCAGAAACTACGTGCAACTCCTGGACAGAGGACAAGGGTGAATAAGAAGCCGAGGGGGTCCATTGGTTTCGGGCCCAATGTGTGGTAGTAGCTGAATCTTAAATCACGCATACAGATCTCAGTTCTTAGGGACGGTCTCAATGAAACAACCCACCATGTACTCCTACATGGCCTCCCATCGATACCTTTACCAAATCGTATTCCACACTTCACTCTCATTGCCGACACACGCACTTTCACTCTAGTTCATCACCCTGATGAGCCAGACCTGACACAACTCTAAGCGTAGCAAGCATAGCATTGTAGGAACACAACATGGCTCAATCAACTCCTACACATGCTAGTGGGTTTCATCTAGTTACTGTGGCAATGACAGGTCATGTAGAGGAAAGTGGGTTCAACTACCGCAACACACACAGCAGTTTGAATCGCGTTGTCTTAATGCAGTAAACGAGAGCAGAAGCGAGAAGATGGGTTTCTATCGAAATGATCAATGGGTTGCTTGCCTGACAGAGTGGTGGTGGGATACTGCCCTTCAGTTGGATACCCGTGAATATCCTCGGAGGCAGGACCTACCACGATGAGCATACCGAAGCACAATCAACACCAAGCAAGTGCAACAATATGATGCATGCATGAGACATGGCAAAATGGATGTATTGGGCTAATGCAACTAAGGCCAGAAAGGTTTGGACTAATTTGAATCAAAGATTCAAATTCCAAGTTCATAAATGGCCCATAATAATGCCTTATCTTGTTCTGTATAAAACAGTAGGTTAACTTGCTTAATCATGCATGAAACCAGTACAGATGGATAGAATGGATTTTTCTGATCATTTTTCATATATAAATCTTTTCATTCTGAGCTATAGATTATTTTCTATGATTTTTTGAAGTTTGTGATAATTTCTGGAATTTCCAATAAAAGAATAATTCCAGTAAATGTTTTATTGCGTCAGCCTGACGTCAGTGTGACGTCAGCGGGTCAGCGGGGTCGTCCAGGTCAAACCTGATGGGTGGGTCCCCTGTGTCAGTGTCACGGTTAGGTAATTAGTTAATTAGGATTAGTTTTAACTTTAACCCGGATTTAATTAGCAGGCGGGCCCCACTTGTCAGTGACCCTGGGGGGTCAAACCGTGGTCAAACCACGCTGACTCGCCGGCGTTTAGCCGCCGGCGACGTCCAGACGCGGCGGTGGTGTGCGGGTTTGCTCCTCCGGCGACCAAAAGGACGGCGGAGAGCACCTACGTGTAGCTGGGGGCGAACCGCGTCGACTGGTGGTGGTAGTGGAGCTCGGGGTCGCCGGAATCGACGCCGGCGACGAGCCGTGCGGCTGCCGGAGTACGGGCGTGGTTGAAACCGTAGCTAGAGAGCACGGCGAGGGACATGCGATGGCGCTACGGGTTCCTGGCGTTGCGGTGAAGCTAATGGCTACGGTGGTGCGGCCGTTTGGATGGCCGGAGCCTCGTCGGCGACGAGCTCGTACGGCGGCGCGTTCGGGTGAGCTTCGTGCGGTGGCTACAGAGCTCGAGAGAGAGAGAGGGGAGGATGGGAAGGTGGCCATGCTCACGGCGGTTGCGACGGAGCAGGCGGCGGGGTCGGAGACGAGCTGTAGCAGTGGCGACGGCGGAGGGGATCTCCGACGGGGAGCGGCGAAGGCGAGGTCGGTGGCGGAGCTTCGGGGCAAACGAGCGCTCGGGGCTCGGCTTGCTCGAAGGAGTGGGCGACGGCAGAGCTGTAGGACACAGTGGAATGGCGCGAGGTCGACGGTGGCCACGGTTACTCCGGTGAGGTGTCTGCGGCGGCGTCGGCCATGGTGGGGAAAGGGCGAGGGAGAGGCGATGGGGGAGAGTGACGATGTCCAGGGGCTCGGGGCGCGTCGAGGAAGGTCGTCCAGCTCGTCCGCGGCGAGGGCGGCAAGCAGCTGGCGCGGTGGCGAGCTCGCGCTCGCCGCGTCACCTGTCTGCCTGCTCTGGCGAGAGCAAGTAGCTCGCTGGCGCGGGCCAGCACAGTGCTGGGCCGCCAGGTGGGCTGCCAGGTAAGTTTCTGCTTTCTGTTTTCTTTCTCCTTTTTGATTATTTCTGTACTATGTTTTGAAATAGTAAAAATACTATTTCATTTGGAAAAATCCTGAAAATATTCTGAGGCACCTTTGAGATTATTCCCAACAGCCTAAAAATACTTTCAAAATTATTTGGGCATTTAAAAATATTTATAGCATTTAAAATGCCCAAATGCAAATAATTATGGCTTGTGCAAAAATCCAAAATGGCCTCCAAAAATATGAAACCATTTTTGGCAGAGGTTTTAGCCAAGACCAAAGATGGTGAACATTTATGGAGGGCATTTCAGGTTCATTGAAAAGAATTTTAGTAAACCCTAGTTGTTCCAGGGGGGTGCTGGGGGTTTCTGGCATTCCCCATTTCAGGTTTCTGTGAAATGTAGACATGATGCAACACTCTAATGCATGAACTAGCTAGGATGTGACAACTCACCCCCACTCAAAAGAATCTCGTCCCGAGATTTAGGATCCGTTGGGAAGAAGGTGGGGTACTCAAGTCGAAGACGATCCTCCCTTTCCCAAGTAGCTTCTTTCTCGGAATGGTGTGACCATTGAACCTTGAGAAACTTGATGTTTTGGCGTCGAGTGGTACGCTCGGCTTGATCAAGGATTCGAACGGGATACTCCCGGTATGTGAGATTATCTTGGAGATCAAGCGTTTCGTGGTCCACTCCACGGATAGGATCCGAGAAGCAACGCCTGAGTTGGGAAACGTGGAAGACGTCATGAACCTTGGAAAGATGCGGAGGTAGTTCCAATTGGTAGGCAACTTCTCCTCGCTTGGCGAGAATGCGAAAGGGTCCAATGTAACGAGGAGCCAATTTGCCTTTGATACCGAATCGATGGGTCCCCTTTAAAGGAGTCACCCGAAGGTAAGCCTTCTCGTCAACCTCAAAAGTCATAGCCTTATGTTTGCGATCATAATGGCTCTTTTGGCGAGGTTGGGCTGTTTTCAATTTCTCACGAATAATGCGAACCTGCTCTTCTGCTTCCTGAATCATATCCGGGCCAAAGAGTTGTCTTTCCCTGGTTTCTGACCAGTTAAGAGGCGTTCGACATTTTCGTCCATAGAGAACCTCGAAAGGGGCTTTGCCCAAGCTAGCTTGGTAACTATTGTTATAAGCGAACTCGGCGAATGGGAGGCATTTCTCCCAATCCATGCCGAAAGAGATGACAGAAGCTCGGAGCATATCCTCCAGAATTTGATTAACTCGTTCTACCTGACCACTTGATTGAGGGTGAAAAGCGGTGCTAAAAGAGAGACGAGTTCCCATTGCATTTTGGAAGCTTTCCCAAAATCGAGAGGTGAAGAGACTTCCGCGGTCTGAGTTAATTTCCAATGGAACACCATGAAGAGACACTATTCGGGAGATGTACAAGTCTGCTAGCTGGCTAGCGGTTATACTCTCACGAACAGGTAGGAAGTGGGCTACTTTGGAAAGACGATCGACAACAACGAAGATAGCATTATTCCCTCTCTTGGTCCTGGGGAACCCGGTAATGAAATCCATACCGATTTTATCCCATTTCCATTCAGGAATAGCCAGAGGCTGAAGGGTGCCAGCAGGCCGTTGATGCTCTGCTTTAACACGACGGCAGACGTCGCAATTAGCAATGTATTGAGCAATTTCTCTCTTCATCCTAGTCCACCAAAACCTCTGGCGTAGGTCCTGATACATTTTAGTACTACCGGGATGAATGGTGAGAGGAGATTCATGAGCTTCCTTAAGGATCAATTGCCTCAGGTTGCGTACCTTGGGAACCACTAGGCGGTCTCCAAAGAACACAACACCTTGGTCATCAACGGAGAAACAATCCGCAACTCCTTTCTTGATGTTTCTCTTAATACGGGAGATCCCTGGATCTACCTTCTGAGCTTGGATGATCTGATCCGTAAGGGTAGGTTTCGCCACCAGGGTAGATAGAAATCCTTGAGGAACAAGGTGAAGGTTAAGCTTACAGAATTCCTCGTGGAGAAGTGGTTGGCTTTGTTGTAACATCAAGTTGTTACAATAGGATTTACGGCTTAGCGCATCAGCCATGACGTTGGCTTTGCCCGGGGGGTAAGTTATTTCTAAGTCATAGTCTGAGATCAACTCGACCCAACGTCTTTGCCTGAGATTCAAATCCGGTTGGGTGAAAATGTATTTCAGACTCTGATGGTCGGTGAAAATCTCGCAACGGTTACCGAGAAGGTAATGTCGCCATGTTTTGAGTGCATGGACTACGGCTGCAAGCTCTAGATCATGTGTGGGATAATTATCCTCATGTGGACGCAACTGTCGGGAAGCGTAGGCAATCACATGACGGTCTTGCATGAGTATGCAACCTAGTCCTTGTCGCGAGGCGTCGCAATAAATAACAAAGTCTTTAGAAAAATCTGGTGGTACGAGTACGGGGGCAGACGTCAGGCGTCTTTTCAGTTCCTGAAAGCTGAACTCGCACTGTGGGGTCCACTCGAACTTCTTATCTTTCTTGAGGAGTTCGGTTAGAGGTTTAGCAACCTTGGAGAAATTCTCGACGAAGCGACGGCAGTAGCTCGCTAAGCCAAGGAAACTCCGAACTTGTTTAACCGTTTCAGGGGGAGTCCAGTCAAGGATGGCTTGAACTCGCTCGGGATTGACAGCAATACCTTTACCAGAGATCACGTGGCCTAGGTAGGTCACTTCTGGCAACCAGAATTCACACTTGGAGAATTTAGCATAAAGGCGATGCTCTCGAAGTTTCGTTAGTACTAGCCTTAGATGCTCGGCATGTTCTGCCCCGTTCTTGGAGTAGATGAGTATATCATCGAGGTATACTACGACGAATTTATCCAAATACTCCATGAAGATTGAGTTCATTAACCGAGAGAAAGTGGCTGGAGCATTGGTTAACCCGAAGGACATGACTGTATACTCGTATTGGCCATAACGAGTAACAAAGGCCGTTTTAGGAATGTCCCCGTTCTTGATTTTGATTTGATGGTAGCCCAACCTCAAATCCATCTTAGAGAAGACTGAGGATCCAGCGAGCTGATCATACAGGTCGTTGATCCTGGGAAGCGGATACTTGTTCTTGATTGTGACTAGGTTGACGGGTCGGTAATCTACAACCATCCGATCCGTACCATCCTTCTTCTTGACGAAGAGGACGGGGCAAGCCCACGGAGAAGAACTAGGACGGATGAAACCCTTTTTCAAGGACTCATCGAGTTGTTTCTTAAGCTCGGCTAGCTCTAGGGGTGCCATCTTATAGGGTCTTCTAGAGATTGGGACGGTTCCTGGAACGAGGTCTATCACGAACTCAACATCTCTGTCAGGTGGAATACCTGGCAGTTCTTCAGGGAAGACATCCGGGAAGTCACAGACTACCGGCACATCTTCGAGGTCTGGAAGAGGGTTGGCATTTAATGAGTAGAGCTGACGTTTAGACACTCGGGTCAAAACATTGACTGTCTTGCCCGACGGATGGGTGAGTTGAACAGTTCTAGTAGAGCAATCAATCTTAGCATAATGAGCTGACATCCAGTCCATACCCAAGATGATGTTTATGTCCGAGGACTTGAGAGCTATTAGTGACGCAAGGAAGACCAATCTGTCAACAAGAATTTCATTGCCATGGCTTATCTTAGAGGTTTGCCACTTAGAACCAGGGGTTTGGATTACCATGGAAGTGGGCATGTCGCAGAATGTGGTGTTGTGTAATCGAGCATAGCTCTCAGAGATAAATGAATGAGATGCTCCAGTATCGAAAAGAACAGTTGCCGGATGGCAATTAACAAGGAGCGTACCAAGGACGACGTTGGGATCCTCATGAGTTTCTTCAGCTGAAACATAGTTGACATGGCCACGTGCTGTGGTGGCTGGCTTGGCGTAGTAAGTCTTTCCTGCTGGCTTACCACGGCCAACGGACTGTCCAGGTTGATTGAGGTTGTTTCGGGGGCACTCGCGCTGATAGTGACCCGTTTCTCCACACTTGAAGCATGTCACAATATTGGGGCGTGGAGCAGCATTAGCAGTGGGGCCACCATAGACTTTGGGCGGTGCATGCTGCTGGTTGGGGCGAGGCGCCTCGAAGGATGGCCTCGGAGTGAACCTGGGTGGTAGAGCAGTATTTGGAATCCAGACCCGGCGCTTCTGGGATCCGGAGCCAGATGAGGAACCAAAGTCACGAGAGTGCTTGCGTGTAGCGTCATAGTCAGTTTGTCCTGTCTCGGCACTGATGGCCTTATTGACCAACTTTTGGAAAGAGGTACACTCATGCAGACGGAGATCACGACGAAGCTCGGGGCTAAGTCCCTTGCGGAACCTTGCCTGCTTCTTGGCGTCGGTGGATACCTCTTCAGGAGCATAGCGTGCTAGATTTCCAAACTCACGGCTGTATGCATCCACGGTCAGTCTGCCTTGGGTGAAGTTGCAGAATTCTTCGCGCTTGCGATCTATGAGACCCTCCGGGATGTGATGCTCACGGAAAGCCTCATTGAATTCAGCCCAAGTAGTGATTTGGCCAGCTGGGCGCATAGCCTCAAAGTTCTCCCACCAAAGGCTAGCAGGGCCTTCGAGGTGATAGGCAGCGTAGGTAACCTTATCAGCTTCGGCTACGTTGGCAGAACGTAGCTTATGGGTGATGCTGCGAAGCCAGTCATCCGCATCAAGGGGCTCGACGGAATGATTGAACTTCGGTGGGTACAACTTGATAAAGTCATTGAGGGACACCAGGTCGTTCCTCTGGTGACGTGCAGTATTCTGCTCAATTCGCTCTAGCAAGCGGTTAGTCTCACGCTTGTTTCTTTCTGCCTCCAGCATAACTTCGGCCAGTGAAGGCGGTTGGGGCAGATCCTCCGCCCTGGCTGCATTGGCTTCATCCTGCGCCTGGACAGCAGGGTTGTTGCGGGTGTTAACCATCCTAGGAGAAACAAGGCAACGATTTAGACGAGGATGGCTAAATCTTGATAGGGAAAAGCGGAATGTAATGGATAACGCGGAATGCAGAGATGACCATCAGTATGACATGGTAACATAGCAACATACATGTACCAACGGTCATACACGCCATACATAGTTTAGTACAAGCCCAGGCTAAGGTACAACTACGATGAAAGACGATACATCTCATCAGAGGCATTCCAAGCTCCTATACATTATTTTTCTACACCTCCGGAACGTGATACACACCAAGTTGTATTCCACAAGACACGCAGGACTGTGGAGATTACAACTGTTACAATACTAGTAGATCTACTGCCAACTCAGACGTCTCCGTAGTAATCCTCATAGAAGTCACCACCATGTCCTGGAAGCTGAACATGATCATCCGGAAACAGACGGTCCTGTGGAGCCTGCGGTCCATAGGGACTCGGGTGTGGCCTTGGTCCAACAAACGGTGGCAGACGGGGTCCACGAGGAGGGGTGATGCCTCCTACATCACACCATTCCATACATTCTGGCAGACCAGATCGCACGGGGTATAAGTCCCTCATGTCCATGAACCCAGCTTGCACGGCAGGTGCAAACCGTGTCAGAGTGGCCCAGTGATCAGCACGAGCATTAAAGAGCTCCATTCGCAAGGCACGATTCTCACGGTCCTTGTCCTCAAGCATCTCAGTGGTGGTGCGGAGTAGTGAGTCCTCATGGGTAGAATCACAGTAAGTAGCCTGATAGTACCCCTGTGCCCCAGGGAGTGCTGCTGGCATGTAGCGGTAGTCGGTGTTCTGAAGCAAAGCAGTTTTGGCTCGCATGATAGTCATCATTGAGTAAGCTGCGTCCTGCACAGACATCTCGAT
Organism: Aegilops tauschii subsp. strangulata; assembly: GCF_002575655.3. Lineage (NCBI taxonomy): Eukaryota > Viridiplantae > Streptophyta > Magnoliopsida > Poales > Poaceae > Aegilops > Aegilops tauschii. The sequence goes on from NC_053041.3 coordinate 569,222,733, forward strand.
AGTAACCCCAAGTCCATAAGAGCAATGGAGGGGTTCAGTGGCTCCGGGATAGGATGGATAAATCCTGACGGTGCAAAGATATTGACTTTGGTTAAAGTCTCGGAACTGCTCCTCGACGGTATACTCGGGATACCAACGATAGCCTGTCTCAACCATCACTCGGACCAACATGGCCGTGTGACCAGGTACGCCGATGCACCGGGTCAGACGAACCACTTGGTTCTGGGAACGGGTGGCCATCTGAAAGCACGAAATGATGCAAGGCATTAGTATTACTAGGAGAATTCGGACAGCATAACGGCTGTAAATGCTCGAAAAAGGATTTGAGACATTCGCAACAGTTTTGCAATACCACTCAACAACATCATGTCAAGGTTCTGGTTCAACCGACAACATACTAGGGTAGTAGAAACTGAACCGAAGCATGGAACCAACAATCCTATAAGTTACTACGGATTAGTAACACGTGAACCTGATAGAGAGGAGAGAGCCTAGTCCTTAACCCACGTAGAATGAGAAGAGAATGACTCAGATCAGAGGGCATGAGGTAAAGGAGTAAAAGCACCTTACGTTCCCTCCCACAATCAATTCCCCTACATATAACTAAAGCATTTCTAGACTCGACATCGACCAGTTTGGCTTATCGCACCTACAGGCAGTCCGACTCTGATGCCAACGCTGTCAGGACCCCGATTCCAAGTCACACCGATCTAGCCTGTAACACCTCATATCACATTGCGGCCTCACGCACGGTACTCCCACGGGTGTCGCCTTACCATGGCCCGGGACCGTTTGCGCCTTTTGGCTCACGTATATGACAATGTCGCTAGCATCCATATGACAGAGAACCCGGGCCGACATGGCTAGTCGTGAACCCAAAGCGGCACTAACGTATGGGGACAGGCATACATGAATCAACATCGAACATGTCGGTCAGCAGCGTGTGAATCCGGGCTGAAGCACTGGGCTAACAGGACTCCGGGAACCCGGGCTGTAGCAGGCTAGGCAGGACTCCGGATGTCACCGTGTGACATTTCCCCGAAGGGACAGACACAGGAACGATATGACTCACATGCCGGCCAGTCAAGTGTCCAGAGCAGTAGTGCTAGGCTAGCAGGACTCCGGTGAACCGGGCTGTAGCGGACTACTATGGCTCAAGGAGGCACCAGACTACATTTCCCCATAAGAGAGGCTGCTAAAGATAGACAACTAGATTGTCGGATCCCACACATACCAAGCATTTCAAACATACACACAATATGCTCGATATGCGCGAATACAACATGGCATCACAACAAAACTCTACAACTCAAGTACTTTATTTAAGGGGCTCCGGAGAGCCTTACATAACTTGTTCATACAGATAGGGGTCGCATGACCCAACACTCAAGTCATACAATCATACAAGCACATGCGGAAGCAAACTGTCTGGGTACAGACACTAGAAGAAAGAAGGCTTGACGAAGCCTGTCTATCTACATAGGCCCTTCACAAGCCTAGATCACCACCTGGGTGGCAAGTCACTCGTCGTCGTCGAGTTCTACGTAGAACCCGTCAGAAGGGGCGGTGTTGTCGTCTGAAAACAGTAATTAAAGCAACATGAGTACAAAGGTACTCAGCAAGTCTTACAACAGATCCTACTATACATGTTCATTCTCAAGAAGGTAGTGGGGTTATTGCAGCAAGCCAGCTTTGACTCTTGGCTAAGCTATCCTACGATACACCACTTGTGAAATAGTTTTCGCACACGAGTCCACTAATCACCAACTCAATACTCCACCGTGGATCCTCCCTCGTCATCCAACGAGAGGGCCATCCGCGGTACTCACACTTATCTTGAGGCTTTTAGTAGTATCCATTTACTTGTCTATGAACTGCATAAGCGACCAAGTAGTCCTTTACCGCGGACGCGGCTATTCGAATAGTTTCATACCCTGCAGGGGTGTACTTCGTCACACACGCTCTCACCGCTTATCGTCGCTACACGACGTGTACTCGGCAACCTTCAAGCGGAAGCCCAACGTGGGTGTCGGCCACAGCCTACCTAAACACTCGAGTCTCTAGTCCAGGTTTATCGCCTATTCAGGTTCCATCCGCAGGGAGTCCGGCCGAGGTTTCCACATAAGGCCCCGAACGATGTGTGCAGGGTTCCCGGACACCAAACGGGCGACTCGGTACACCGTGCCACGAGCCTACCGCATCACAGCCCACCCCTTGGTCAGCGCTGTCCACGGCCTCCAGCTTACTACAAACACCAGAAACTACGTGCAACTCCTGGACAGAGGACAAGGGTGAATAAGAAGCCGAGGGGGTCCATTGGTTTCGGGCCCAATGTGTGGTAGTAGCTGAATCTTAAATCACGCATACAGATCTCAGTTCTTAGGGACGGTCTCAATGAAACAACCCACCATGTACTCCTACATGGCCTCCCATCGATACCTTTACCAAATCGTATTCCACACTTCACTCTCATTGCCGACACACGCACTTTCACTCTAGTTCATCACCCTGATGAGCCAGACCTGACACAACTCTAAGCGTAGCAAGCATAGCATTGTAGGAACACAACATGGCTCAATCAACTCCTACACATGCTAGTGGGTTTCATCTAGTTACTGTGGCAATGACAGGTCATGCAGAGGAAAGTGGGTTCAACTACCGCAACACACACAGCAGTTTGAATCGCGTTGTCTTAATGCAGTAAACGAGAGCAGAAGCGAGAAGATGGGTTTGTATCGAAATGATCAATGGGTTGCTTGCCTGACAGAGTGGTGGTGGGATACTGCCCTTCAGTTGGATACCCATGAATATCCTCAGAGGCAGGACCTACCACGATGAGCATACCGAAGCACAATCAACACCAAGCAAGTGCAACAATATGATGCATGCATGAGACATGGCAAAATGGATGTATTGGGCTAATGCAACTAAGGCCAGAAAGGTTTGGACTAATTTGAATCAAAGATTCAAATTCCAAGTTCATAAATGGCCCATAATAATGCCTTATCTTGTTCTGTATAAAACAGTAGGTTAACTTGCTTAATCATGCATGAAACCAGTACAGATGGATAGAATGGATTTTTCTGATCATTTTTCATATATAAATCTTTTCATTCTGAGCTATAGATTATTTTCTATGATTTTTTGAAGTTTGTGATAATTTCTGGAATTTCCAATATAAGAATAATTCCAGTAAATGTTTTATTGCGTCAGCCTGACGTCAGTGTGACGTCAGCAGGTCAGCGGGGTCGTCCAGGTCAAACCTGACGGGTGGGTCCCCTGTGTCAGTGTCACGGTTAGGTAATTAGTTAATTAGGATTAGTTTTAACTTTAACCCGGATTTAATTAGCAGGCGGGCCCCACTTGTCAGTGACCCTGGGGGGTCAAACCGTGGTCAAACCACGCTGACTCGCCGGCGTTTAGCCGCCGGCGACGTCCAGATGCGGCGGTGGTGTGCGGGTTTGCTCCTCCGGCGACCAAAAGGACGGCGGAGAGCACCTACGTGTAGCTGGGGGCGAACCGCGTCGACTGGTGGTGGTAGTGGAGCTCGGGGTCGCCGGAATCGACGCCGGCGACGAGCCGTGCGGCTGCCGGAGTACGGGCGTGGTTGAAACCGTAGCTAGAGAGCACGGCGAGGGACATGCGATGGCGCTACGGGTTCCTGGCGTTGCGGTGAAGCTAATGGCTACGGTGGTGCGGCCGTTTGGATGGCCGGAGCCTCGTCGGCGACGAGCTCGTACGGCGGCGCGTTCGGGTGAGCTTCGTGCGGTGGCTACAGAGCTCGAGAGAGAGAGAGGGGAGGATGGGAAGGTGGCCATGCTCACGGCGGTTGCGACGGAGCAGGCGGCGGGGTCGGAGACGAGCTGTAGCAGTTGCGACGGCGGAGGGGATCTCCGACGGGGAGCGGCGAAGGCGAGGTCGGTGGCGGAGCTTCGGGGCAAACGAGCGCTCGGGGCTCGGCTTGCTCGAAGGAGTGGGCGACGGCAGAGCTGTAGGACACAGTGGAATGGCGCGAGGTCGACGGTGGCCACGGTTACTCCGGTGAGGTGTCTGCGGCGGCGTCGGCCATGGTGGGGAAAGGGCGAGGGAGAGGCGATGGGGGAGAGTGACGATGTCCAGGGGCTCGGGGCGCGTCGAGGAAGGTCGTCCAGCTCGTCCGCGGCGAGGGCGGCAAGCAGCTGGCGCGGTGGCGAGCTCGCGCTCGCCGCGTCACCTGTCTGCCTGCTCTGGCGAGAGCAAGTAGCTCGCTGGCGCGGGCCAGCACAGTGCTGGGCCGCCAGGTGGGCTGCCAGGTAAGTTTCTGCTTTCTGTTTTCTTTCTCCTTTTTGATTATTTCTGTACTGTGTTTTGAAATAGTAAAAATACTATTTCATTTGGAAAAATCCTGAAAATATTCTGAGGCACCTTTGAGATTATTCCCAACAGCCTAAAAATACTTTCAAAATTATTTGGGCATTTAAAAATATTTATAGCATTTAAAATGCCCAAATGCAAATAATTATGGCTTGTGCAAAAATCCAAAATGGCCTCCAAAAATATGAAACCATTTTTGGCAGAGGTTTTAGCCAAGACCAAAGATGGTGAACATTTATGGAGGGCATTTCAGGTTCATTGAAAAGAATTTTAGTAAACCCTAGTTGTTCCAGGGGGGGTGCTGGGGGTTTCTGGCATTCCCCATTTCAGGTTTCTGTGAAATGTAGACATGATGCAACACTCTAATGCATGAACTAGCTAGGATGTGACAGTGTTGTGCGACTCGACCCGCGCAATGTTGTAGCTAACACGTTAAGTATCCCGCCTGGGGAGTACGTTCGTAAGAATGGAATTCAAAGGAATTGACGGGGGCCGCACAAGCGGTGGAGTATGTGGTTTAATTCCATGTAAAGCGAAGAACCTTACCGGGGCTTAACATGCCGCAAACCTTCTTGAAAGAGGGGGGTGCCCTCGGGAACGCGGACACAGGTGGTGCACCCCCCATATCCAAATAAAAAGTAGTTTAAGTAATAAATTTTAATTAAAGAGAAGAATCAATGGATTCATGATTAAACCCCACACATGGACAATTTGAATTAAAAGAAAATTGTCGTTATTGTCGCAAGCATACGACTCATCATGAATAAGGAAATAGGAACATCATGTGTTCGATCTTTTCAAACAACAGAAAGAGGAAGAATTGAACAGGTAAATAAATTTTTGGATGATTTATGTAAACACCTAAAAGATACTAAACTCAATTCCAAGAAATTATATCTTCTAGTAAGACATTCACCGAGCAAGGGGAAATCCTTTTGAAGCAAGCTATTCAAGAACAGCTGGAATGATTTTCCCTTCAGTAACAAATTATTTTGCATGTCTACTTTTTTTGATGTTTAGTTATCGAGGTCAGTATCTTTTTCTGTCCTGATTCACAAAGCAAGGTTAACCGGTTTGTCGAAAAATATACGTACCCATATTTTTCCATCACAACGTGCATATCATGTTATTGCTCAGTATATCTTCACTTGCTCTAGGCACGGACATGCAGCATGCCGACCGTGACTTCAATCATGTGCACTCTCTACAAAAAAATCTATTGTCCTAGGCACCTTACTTTGTACTCACTTCTAGTCCTACATTTTCTTTAAATGCACATTTTACCTTTATTTATAAGCTAGGGTACTCTAAACTTGCTAAGATTGATGTGAAACAACAAAAGGCTTTTGAAAAGGTTCAAAACATGCTAGACAAAAGTGATGATATGTTGGGTGAACAAATAGACCGCACTAAAACCTTGACTGAAAATCTTCAGAGACTTCAGTCTAGATTTGACAACCTTCAAGGTCATCATAACACTCTCTTATCTGATCATGAGAAGCTTTCTTATGAATTTCTTCAAAGAAAGCAAGATCTTAAAAAGCTAAGAGTGAGTTATGTAGATCTTCAGAAGGAGCGCGATTCATTGCTAGCTCAACAAATCAGCGCTGCTCAGGAAGAATTTGTTCCTCCATGTTTGAAGTGCATTGAACGTGAATCTGCTAATTCTTCACCTGAATGTTCAAATGCTTCTAATGTTACAAATTCTACACCTGCCTCTAATATCACTAATTCCTCATCTGAGGACATTGCTAGTATCACTGATGATGCATGGCTGAAGGAATTGTACATGACAGGCATGTACAAAAGCCTCAAAGGGCATCCGACTCTTTGTGATGTGCTTAAAAAGCAGATCCTCAACAGGAACCCTAGGAAAGAGGGTATTGCCTTTAAGAGGAAACTCAATGTTGATGGTACATATTGGAAGCCTGAGCAGTACCCCAAAACCTCATGGGTTGCTGCAAAGGGACCTCCAGTTGATCCATCTAATCTATCTGGCTTTACATGTGAATCTCCTCATTCTTCTGATGAGTCATTTGAGTCCAACTATAAACTGTTCAAAAATCAGAATGGTGAAGTATTTTCTAGATATGTTGGCACTAACTGCAGGAACGGTTCCCCTATGAAGAAAATCTGGGTTCCCAAAAGGTGCCTTGAAAGTCTTCAGGTGAATGTCCTCATGACACCACCTGTGAAGAATAGGAACCCCAGATCAAATTCTTCATATGGACCAAATTGTTCATATGGATCCAAGTCCTCATATGGAACAAATTCCTCACGTGGATCAAATTCCTCAAAAGGATCAAAGTCCTCATATGAATATCATTGTGCTAACAACTCTGTTTCGCAGGGTAGAGCTAAGGGCTATGAATATGAGCATTATTCTTCTAACCATTATGTTCATAAGTCCTCGAAGAATTTCTCTGCTTATTCATATGCTTATCCTAGCTCCTCTTATGTGAAACGAAATGGACTGGCTTCTATGCCACCTTTCTCGTATGGAGCTCGCAGAGTGATGAAATCTTTGCCACCCCTTCAGATGTGGGTGGTGAAGAAAAGGAACTAATTTCTTCTGCAGGGTCAGGTCTCCAGATGTGCGTAAACGTCTGAAGAATTTGCTGGAGACCTGAGAGTGCCTGATAGGACGCAGACTAATCATGAAGAAATGAACTTTCATTTCTCACGTCCTCCTACTGCTTTATCTGTTCTATTGCTTGATGAAATTGATCTGATGAATTGATGTCATATTCTTCACTGATGAAGTATATGAGTTCGTAAGCTGCACTAATTCATCTGCAGGATGATCAACCCAAAGCCACTGAGTGGGTCCTCGATAGTGGATGTACTAATCACATGACTGGTGACAAGAATCTATTGATGGATGCTCCATTAACTCCGTCGCATCTGAAGCATATCATCTTCGCGGACAAAGGCAAAAGTCAGGTATTGGGTCTAGGTAAGGTTGCGATCTCAAAGGATCGACACATGGACAAAGTCATGCTTGTCGAGTCCTTAGGATACAACCTCATGTCTGTCTCAATGCTTTGTGATCTTGGTATGGTTGTTGTCTTTGGCAAGTATCGTTGTGTTGTGATCATGGAAGCTGACAATTCCAAAGTCTTCGAAGGCTTTAGGAGAGGAGACTTGTATGTTGTTGATTTCTCTACAGGACACAGCCAGCCGTGTGCCTACTTGCAAAATCTTCAGAAGGCTGGCTATGGCATCGATGACTTGGTCATGCAGGCATGTGGAATTTGCACACGCTTGCAAAGAAGAAGCATGTCATTGGCATTGAGAATGTCAAATTCCTCAAGGATCACTTATGCGGAGCCTGTGAAGCTAGAAAGATGACCAAGGCCAAGCATCCAGCGAAGACTATCATGACCACTACTCGACCATTTGAACTGCTTCACATGGATCTCTTCGGTCCTAACCATTATTCTGCCATTTCAAATGAAGCATCTCAATATGGCTTTGTTATTGTTGATGATTACTCTCGTTACACATGGGTACACATTGTTACTTACAAACATGAAGTGCAGGAAGTCTTCAAACGATTTTACTCGAGGGCTTCAACCAACTTTGGTGTGAAGATCAAGCACATCAGAAGTGACAATGGAACCGAGTTCAAGAATTCTGGCCTTGATGACTATCTTGATGAACTTGGTATTACTCATGAGTTATCTGCTCCTTATACTCCTCAGCAGAATGGCGTCGTGGAGCGCAAGAATAGGACTGTTGCTGAGATGGCTCGCACTATGCTTGATGAATACGAAACGCCTCATCATTTCTGGATTGATGCAATTGATACTGCGTGCCACATCATCAATAGAGTATATCTTCACAAATTCTTCAAGAAGACTGCCTATGAACTCCTCACTGACAAGAAACCCAACGTGAATTATTTCAAAGTCTTCGGTGCTAAATGTTGGATTAGAGATCCTCATCACAACTCAAAATTTGCACCGAAAGCACATGAAGGTTTTATGCTTGGTTACGGAAAGGACTCGCACACCTACAGAGTCTTCAGCAATGTTCTTCACAAGGTTGTTGAAACTGTAGATGTGCGGTTCGATGAAACTAATGGCTCACAAAGAGAGCACCTACCTTCTGTGATAGATGAACTAGCACCTGAGGAATCTATCAATTCAAGGCTACTGAGGATGTCATTCCTATCAAGAATCTGCTGAAGAATTCATTCCAGAACGTGAAGAATGTCGAGCTGAAGCACCTGAAGAAAATGGTGCTGAAGAAAATGCTGATCAAATTCCTCGACGACAACCAGCTCATCCTCGCGTTGCAAAAGAAGTGCAAATTGAGAAGACCATCGATGACATTGAAGCACCAGGTCCTCTCACACGCTCAAGAGCTTCACATTTATCTAACTTTTGTGGGCACTTTGCTTTTGTCTCTATCACAGAGCCCGCTAAGGTAGATGAAGCATTTCTGGAGCCTGAGTGGATTCAGGTCATGCAAGAAGAATTACATCAGTTCGAGCTCAACAGTGTCTGGGAACTGGTCAAACGTCCAGATCCTCGCAAACACAATATCATTGGTACAAAGTGGATCTACCGCAACAAGCAAGATGAAAATGGCCTTGTGGTGAGGAATAAGGCTCGACTTGTAGCTCAAGGCTACACACAGGTTGAAGGAATTGATTTCGATGAAACTTTTGCACCTGTTGCTAGACTTGAGGCTATTCGCTTATTACTTACTTATGCTAACCATCATGATATCACTCTATATCAACTGGATGTGAAAAGTGCATTCCTCAATGGTAAGCTTGAGGAAGAAGTATATGTTGCTCAACCCCCAGGTTTTGAAGATCCAAAGCATCCTGACAAAGTCTTCAGACTCAATAAGGCCCTCTATGGCCTCAAGCAGGCCCCTTGGGCGTGGTATGATACTTTGAAGGAATTCCTCATGAAGAAAGGCTTCAAACCCGGTTCACTCGATCCTACTCTTTTCACTAAATCTTATGATGGTGAACTGTTTGTGTGCCAAATATATGTTGATGATATTATCTTTGGCTGTACTGACCAACATTATAGTGATGAATTTGCCTATATGATGAGTGAAGAATATCAAATGTCTATGATGGGAGAATTGAAAATCTTCTTAGGTCTTCAAATTCGTCAACAACGTAATGGCATATTCATATCTCAGGAGAAATACCTCAAGGATGTACTGAGGAAATTCGGCATGCAAGATTGCAAAGGCGTCAAAATTCCTATGCCCACAAATGGCCATCTATGCACTGATGAAAATGGTATTGACTTCGATCAAAAGGTATACCGCTCCATGATTGGTTCTTTATTATACTTATGTGCATCTAGGCCAGATATTATGCTTAGTGTTTGCATGTGTGCTCGATTTCAAGCTACACTGAAGGAATCACACCATAAGGCTGTGAAGCATATTCTTCGATATCTAGCTCACACACCAACACTTGGATTATGGTACCCCAAGGGCTCGGCTTTTGATCTCATTGGATATTCTGACTCTGACTATGCTGGTGATCATGTGGACTGCAAGTCAACATCTGGTACATGTCATTTCCTCGGACGATCTTTGGTCTATTGGTCCTTGAAGAAACAGAACTGTGTATCACTGTCTACTGCTGAAGTTGAGTACATTGCTGCTGGCTCTTGCTGAGCTCAATTGTTGTGGATGAAGCAAACTCTCAAGGACTACGGCGTCAACATGAAGAATGTGCCTCTCTTCTGTGACAATGAGAGTGCCATCAAGATTGCTCACAACCCAGTTCAGCACTCGAAGACAAAGCACATTCAGATTCGTCATCATTTTCTTCGTGATCATGTGTTGAAGGGCGACATTTCTATTGAGCATGTGAAGACTGAAGAACAGCTAGCCGATATCTTCACAAAGCCCTTGGATGAGAGGAGATTTAGCAAGTTGCGGTGTGAGCTAAATATCTTAGAATCTTCGAATGTTCTTTGAAAAGGACACTCATCCTAACACTTATGCAAAATTGATGACTTAGATGTGCAACACATGAAGAAACGTTTTTCTTCAATCAATGAAGACTAACACTCTCAGTGTGAAGAAATTAATGAAGATTTTGATTCTCAGAGCCCTACGACAATTGTACGCGGTGTCTAAATCATTATTCTTATACGATGGGTCATGCCACCACAAAATTTGAAAATCTTCAATTTGAGTTTTTCCTCAATTTTGAAATTCCTCAGTTGTTCATGTTCTTCAACTTTGCATTGTCTTCACTGTTTCCGTCGTTTTTCTTCATTGGCTATTTATATATATGAGTTTATGTCCTCTACAACATTCACTTATTGCTATTCCTTCAAGTTGCTATTTCTGCTAAGTGAATGTGATCGGACCCTTCCCCCTCTATGCTATACTCAACCAAATCTATTCACAAATTCTTCATGTGCGTTCTATTTGAAACTCGTTCAGAATCTTCACTGTGTTCTTGTCAACTGAAGAATTTGCGAACGGAACGTTAAAGCTTATCTTATCCAAAACTTTCATTTTGCCGCTCAAACCGTTCCACATCCCACGAAAACACTTATCTATTCACCCACGATCTCACATGATCTCCACTTCTCAGTACGTGGGTGACACATGTCAAGCGAATGAGAAGGGTCAGGGGCACATTCGTCCAAATTCTTCGGGAAAATAGTTTTTCACCGTGGCTACAAATACCCCCTCCCCTTCCTCACTTCTCCTTTACTCCGCTCGACCTCACTCCAGCTCGAGCTTCTCAAACCCTAGCACCGCCGCTACTTCATCGTCGCCGGTGAGGAAGAGTTTCACTGCCTCGACCTCGTCACCGTCGTACTCGCGCCGGCCGCGGATTTCTTCCCTTCGCCGCCGTCGTAGCCGTCTTCCTCTGCCAAGCTAGGGCGTGGAAGATCTGCACTGACGAACTTCACATCTCCACTTCCCAGTTCGTCGTGTTCTTCGTCCAGGGTAATTAAAAGCTACTTTTACTGCCCTCTTTGATTCAAATGATTTCTACAAAATCTTCAAAGGTGTTTTTCTTCAAATTCTCACACACTAAAACACCTCACATGTCATCTGCTCTTAATTCATTTCGCTAAGCTATATTTTCTTCAAGATTCCTCAATTGTGTGGATTTCTGATCTGTACAACTCTGGAACCTAAGACAAAGAACACTTAGTGAAATTCTTCAAGACTCATCTGGTCAAATTCCTCAAACTTGTTCTTTTTACAAAACCTTCTGAGAACGCATATGACCTCTCCAAATTCCTCGCAACTATACTCTGTTCACAGTACACATGTCCGCTGCTGAATCACGAGGTTCTCATCAACTTAGCTCATTTGCAGCATTCCTCAAAGAAAAGTTGCATAAATCTTCAGAGAATTCCATTGTTCAAATTCCTCATATGAAGAAAATGGCTGATGGAAAGAAGCCACAGAAAGGAGGAAAGAGGCCTGAGGTCAACATTGCTTTTGAAATACCTGAGGACATCTATGCTGGGTACTGCACACCCCCTGAGGAAGATAAAAATCAGCGCAAGGTGCGCATTCAAAAGATAGAGAGAAGATGGGCAAGAGAGTGGAGGGAGTACAGATATGTAACTCCAAAATACATGAAGAAATTCGCTGTTACCCCTCCATGCTCAAGACCTCCATTGGCACTTGGCCAAGTAGCAGATCCCACCAGCCTCAAGCGCGATGAGGACTATCCCGAAGAATGGGCCAAGCGCCAGGCCAAGTTGGCCAAACAGGCAAAAGATGCAGTGAGGAAATTCCATGAGAATTCTCCTGCTGCTGCCTCTGCTGTCAAGCCTAAGAAGGCCATGGCAAAGAAGCCTGCGCATAAGCCCAGTGCTTCATATTCAATGCCCTCAAGGCCAAGTTCCTCAGCAATGCCCTCTCAGCCAGATTCCTCAAAGCCCTCACGGCCAAATCCTCAAGCTGCTCCTGCTCCTCCAAAGTCCTCAGCTCCTCCGCCAAAATCTTTGGCTGCTCCAACTAAATCCTCAGCACCTGTGCATCTTGCCACGTGCCAAAGGACGACAGGCATCTCTATTGCCTCAGGAGCTTCTGCCAGTTCCTCAGCTGCACCAAATTCTTCAACGGGACCCTCTCTGCTGAAGACAAAGGCCACTGCTGGACGAGGTTCTCGCCCAAGTCCTCACAAGAAGAAGGTCGCCTTCCAAGTGCTGTCTGATGAAGACGAAGCTAATGATGGTGAACTTGCAGAAATCATCAGAGATAGGCAGGTCAAGGCCGCTAGAGCCAAAGGCACAAATGTGCCTCTGCTTTTGGATCCAAAGTTGATCCTCGACTACATTGATCTCTGGCATAAGGACCCCAACACTTCTATGCCTGATTTCAAGCTCACTCCTGGTCAAAGTCATATGCTGACTGCCTTCATCCAAGAAGAAAATGGAAGTATGAGAAGGCCATGCAGCTCAAGAAAGCACAATACAAGAAGGAGCGTTTCCTGAAGAAAAACGTTGTCTCTATGACAACTGAAGAACTTGTCACTATTCAATCTGAGATCAAGAAACTCAGTGATGAATTTGACGTATACCGCGCTGACTAGCTTGGAGCCAAAGTCAGATTTGTGAAATTGACTGATAAATTCACTTCAAAGGTTGCAGCTCCATCGCAACAAGAAAATCCTTAGGGTGAAGCATCTGCTTAGCCTACTGAAGAAAATGCCAGCACCGCTGATGACAATCAGGCTGCTGAAGAAAATGTGAGTTCCAGGGCTGATGACTGCATTCCAGCTACTGAAGATATTACAGGGGCAACTTCTAGTGTTGCGGATGAAGAACAAGCCAGGCCATCTGAAGGATCAGTTGATGTGCCTGAAGAAACTGAAATTGCCAGGGCATCCACTAGTGGTGCGCCTGAAGAAAATGAAGAAGTCAGGGCAACTACATCAGTTGTGCCTGAAGAAATTCCACCAAATTCCTCTGCTCCTCCTACTCCTACCCCAACTCCGATCCTTCCATCTGCATTAGATGTGAAGAAGACCAAGGCTGCAGAGCGTGCAGCAGTGAAGAAAAGGAAAGCATCAACTTCATCAGATTCTTCAACTCCGAAGAAGATGAAGCCTTTGACTAGCTCATTTGCAAACCCAATTGATGCTGTTCCTATCTCAACCATGCCATCAAAGGACATTGTTCCTTTTGATGAAGATTATGTGATTCCAAGTGAATCCGATGAAGACATTCCTTCTGCTGCTTCCTCAGAGCAGATGGATGAAGAATTTGAAGTAGACGCAATCCCTTCAACTCCAATTGTCTCCTCGCCCATGCCTCAGTTCACTGCTAAAGAGGCCGGCGTTGAGGAATTGGATGAACAAAATTCTGACGTGGACATTGGGAGTACTACTCCATTGATGAATGATGACTTTTGGGAAAGTCAGCATCCCAACTCTCCTTTGTTCACGCCGTTGCAACAAATCCCTCAGTTCCCAGCACAAACTATTCAAATGGGCTCCGAAGAACATCAACCCACTGCATCTGTTCATGAAGAAATTCCAGCCACTAGTGCTGAAGAAACTGCTGCTGCTGAATCACTGAAGACACAGACTACCACTGAAGAGGAACCAGAAATTCCTCAGCCTGAAGAACCTCAGATTGCGATTCCTGAGGTTGTGATGCAACTGACTGACACTCCTCTGCCCAAGCCAAAGGATCCATTCTCAAGGAAGCAAAAATTCAAGGCTGATGATTTCTTCGGCGAGCACGTATTCTTCACAGATTACAACCCCTATGACTCTGCTCGCATTAGGAAGAGGCGTTTCTGGACTGCCAGCCAGACAAATTTTTATTCCTCAGTGCTGTTCAACAAAGACAAAGTCTTCGATCATGAGCATATTCCTCACATGGATATGGAATCTCTACCGTGCTTCGTGCCAGTCCTCAGTGTTCTTCACGACGCTGGACTGTTAAATTTCTGCACTGATATATGTGATTGGAATGAAGAACTCATTCTTCAATTTTATGCAACGCTGCACATCACCGGAGACTCTGAAGATGTGAATTCATGGGTGCTGGACTGGATGTCTGAAAATACTCACTACAAGGCACCAGCTACTGAATTGCTTCGTGCTTTACCTCTCAGTCCTCCCCTTGAAGCTGCTCGTTGCGTCTACAGTGAGCCTGAGCTTACAGATCACTATATGCAAGTGCTGATGAAGCCATTGAAGCCAGGTCAGGCCCCAAGAACCAAATTCCTCATGAAGGAATTGCTATATGTTCCTCGGACTATCTATCGCATTCTAATGAAGACATTGAGTCCTATCAAGGGCCACGACTCGAATGAAGAAGAAGTCATTGGCATCATGAAGAATCTGCTTTTCAATATCATCCATGGCGTTCCCGTCAACTTCCATGATTTCTTCATGAGGACTCTGGCTAATGTCGCTATGTCACCATTTGAGTTGAAGCCTTATGCTCCGTGGATTATGAGATTCATCAAAACAAGGTCTTCACTCAACTACAAAGCTGATACACTAAACCATTGCAGCTACTTGCCCCCGATTGAAGTCCTCAAACAGACATTTTCCTCAGCTGATGACAAGGGCAAGGCCGCTGCTGTTATAGATGAAGGCATTCGTCCATTGGATGGTCAATTTCGCAAGGCTGCATCCTACTCCACCAATGACGACTCTGCCACCCATGACTCTGCCGCCAACACAACCAAGCAAAATCCTCAAGGCACAGCTCCCAGGGTGATGACTGATCGTGAGCTACTCCTCAGTCTTCATCAGAAGGTTGATCGCAATCACAAATGGGTCAAGCGTTAGTTTGATTCAATTCTTCACAACATGACTGCTACTCACAATGCAGTGAAGAAAAACCATTACTACCTCCATGCAACCTTCAACCGTACCTGGGCTGTTCTATCTCATGTTTATAACAAAGAAGATCTGAAGAAAATGGGTCTCAAGGAAGATTTTGACTGGTCTGCTCCTCCACCGAAGAAATACAAGAAGGTCAAGGCTCCTTCCTTGGTGGCCAGCTCCTATTCTTCATCGCGCGACACCGACGAGCATGAAGACTTGGACGACACTGCGGCAGGCCCAACATCAACAAACGACCCCAACAACGCTGGCGCTCCTTCATCAACTTAATATTCTTCAGGGGCGTTAGTCCTCATTTTCGATCCTTTTGGTCATTCGATGACAAAGGGGGAGAAATTTGAGTTAGTCTTCAAGCGGGTCTATCTTATATGGGCGTTTTTTTTAAGTTACAACTGTCGTTCTTCTGATGACTTTGCTGCATCGAGTTGTAATCTTAAACTCTATGGTGGCCTGATACTTTTGCTGTGATTTTCTGCATGCTTATTCCTCATTAATGCTTATGCACGCATGCTGAATTACATCAGTCACCATACTTCATCATGCATTTCAAATTCTTCATATTATATGTCAAATGCGTGTATGAATTACAAGATATAGGGGGAGATCTCCATGATTCTACTCTTCAAGTGTGCATTGCTTCAAAAGCAAATTCCTCACTATGCACATCTTCAGGGGGAGTTCTTCTATATCTTGCAATCAAATTCCTCAATCTCAGTATTTACACTTCATATGTTTATCCCCGTTGAAAACATAACCAATATTGTCATCAATCACCAAAAAGGGGGAGATTGTAAGTGCATCTAGTGCCCCTTAGTGATTTTGGTGTATTGAAGACTTATAGGTTAAGGGACTAATGTGTTTATGAGTGTACACAGGTCTATTAGTCTATGAGGAGTTTGATATTTACAGAGAAAGTCGACCCCTAAAAATGAAGTTCTTCGACTGAAGACTTTGGATTTCTGAAGACTTTCTGAAGACTTTGAAAGTGAAGAAATTGGTGTAACCTTGAAGACTTGGTATTCATTCGAGGAACATGAAGCTTGAAGACTTTTGTTTTCGTAGTTTCATTTTCTCTTTCTTGAGTCATAGGAAACACCGTACTGTTAAAGGGGGTCGAGGAAATACTAAGGAAAAATTTCCATGTGATGCTCAACTCAAAATCCTACACCTACCAATCCCTTCGAGTGAAGCCTTTGGAAATCTCATACAATTCAGTCATATTCTTCAGTGACAGAGACGAAGTTCTTCTGGTCTCTAAGGAATTTGTTCTGACTGAGGAGTTAGGAATTCGCCAGTGCGGATTGCCTACACAGTGAGGAACATGATAGCCCTGAGGAATTTGATACTCAAATTTCCGACCTTGCTGTGCCACGCGCCAGCTGTCCCAAAATATCTTATCCACCTAACGGTCATATCATTGAAGGGCATTTATGTCTTATCATGTCGGGCTGCTCCCTAGGCTATAAATAGCCGCCCCCTACAACCACTAGCTGGTTGGCTGCTCCGAGAGAAACTGACACTTGTCATTTGAGAGCATCCCATCCTCCGAGGACTTTGAGCGAAAATCATCAAGTGAGGAAAACCCAAACCCAAACACGTACAAACCCAAAGTGATTAAGCATCACTGAAGAGATTGATCCTACGTGGATCTGACGCTTGTTACCTTTGAAGACCGTGCTTCTTCCGGACGGTTAGGCGTCATGGTCTAGAGCATCCAAGAGGAATTGTGGATCGCCGAGTGACCGAGTTTGTGAAGGTCTGGAAGTCACCTGAAGACTTACCACGAGTGATTGAGCGAGGTCTGTATGACCTTAGCTCAAGGAGAATACGGTGAGGACTGTGTGTCCTCAGGTTTAAATACCTATTCGCTCCAACCAGATGTACAACTGAGACAGCAGTTGGAACTGGTCTACCAAATCATTGTCTTCACCAAGCTTACTAGTTCTATTTCCTCAACTCTTTCCCTTCCTCATTACTATGTTGTGCACTTGTTCATATCTGTGTTTGAAGACTCTGACTGAAGACTTTCTCAATTTCCTCAGTTCAATTTCTTCAGTCTGTTTATCTTCATCCTGTGTTATCCTGTGTTTACGCTTTCTGTACTCTGTGCTTGTCTTCATTTCATCATGATAACCAAGCTTGTGTTCTGTTATGTTTACTTTTGAGTACTTATTCCATGCTAGTAGTTCTTCGCTAAGGAATTTCCTCACCTGCAAATTCCTCAGTGAAGAATTCATAAAAATCACCTATTCACCCCCCTCTAGTCGATATAACGCACTTTCATTTAGGCACTTGTTCTACATGAACATAGTACAGTAAGACGCAAGAATATAGTACTTAAAAATAGAAAATGAGCTCATAGACCTTACCACATTCTTGGTTCAGGACCAGTACAGAACAAGGCGTTCCCAGTCATCGTCCAGTAAATGTGTCTCAGGAGAACGTAAGGGAATTTGATGAGTTTCTTTGCCGGTGAAGTACGTTTTCTTCAGGTAATTCCGATACTGCCACCAAGCATTCTTGAAGATAGTAGAGGTATTAGCATAGGTTACCTCATCCTGAGTTTCCAAATCGGTCCTTCTCTATAGAGAAAAATGGGAAAATTTGTTGTATTATAACCATCATGGAGGTAGGATGTATGGGACAAAGCAAAGTAATTGCCATGAATAACATTACTTACACATAACTCCTGGACAAACAACTGCAACTGGCATTTTACTTCATCTCCAGTATAATATTTCCAAGATGGGAAGATACACACATATGATTTAACAACATCAAATGTGATAGATGCTAAACTACGACTAGCTGGTTCTGCTTCCTCTACAGGAATAGGCGTACTAACTGGTGGAGTTGGGGTTCGCCGTGGTAGTACTGGCCCTTTGGGCACTGGAGCTGCCTTACTAACTGTTCTTGTTTGGGAGCTCTGTGGTGGAGATGGTGCTGTGTCAACAGGAACTGGGTTACTATCTGCTAGGGTTGGGGTTAGATAGGGTGAAGCTGGTTCTCTGTCCATCGCAGTAGGGGTACAATCTGCGAGAGTTTCGGTTATGTGTGGTAGGGCTGGTTCTCGTGCATGTACAACCGGGGTGCTATCTCCGCCAAGAGGTAGCACTGCTTTGTTTGAAGACCGTGTTTTTAGTCCGCTAGATATTGGCATCACCCGCTCCAATTCAAATGGCTGATAAACAGGAAACATAGTTGAATGTACAGACATTGTATGAGAGACAGATGCAATAGATAGTGTGAAAAAAGAGGACATGAAATAGTTGACATGTATATTGTTTAACTAAAACGGATAGCATGACATAATTTCACATATATGATGTCTATCTAAACTGGATAGCATAGCATAACATACTTCAAAGATATGATGAATAACTAAACATGATCGCATGACATAATTCACCTACATGTTATCTAAGTAATCAGGATCGCATCATTTAATTCACATATGTGATTTATATGCTAAACAGAGGGCATTCGATATGATGTCTGAACTAAGAACATGGTGTTGAATATTGTGTATATGATGCCTAAACTATGCAATGCAAGACACCATATGCATGATATGAGCAGTATAACCGTGCCAAGTTAGAGCATACACCTCGGTGGGGGAATAGGACCGATCATCTGTCTCTGAATCCATCTCTGAGGAGCTATCGGGACCCAACAAGAGATCTGCTTCGACAGGTAGCAATGTCTGCTCTGAAGGCCTTGTTTTCACTCCAGATTTTCAATCTCCCACCCAAATGGCTGATTCACAGGAAGAGTAGTTTAATGTACAAACATTGTCGACAAATGCAAATGTAATGAAGAAAAGGATGGGCAAGATATCATTCAAATATATGATGCCTGGTTAAACAGGATGGCGTTGCACATTTCACATATATTATGGCTGGCTAAAAGACATGAGACTGCATAATTCCCATATATGATATAGAAACTAAACAGGTGGCATTACATAACATGTCTAAACTAAGCAGATGACATATATGATGTCAAAAGTAGGCACTACAAGGCAACATATGCATGATATGACTAACATCATCATGCCAAGGTAGAGCAAACACCTTGGGGGTAAATAGGAGTGGCCAGCAGCGTCTGAATCCGCCTCATAACAGATATCTTCCTTGGATTACAATCTGGAGAGGGGTGGGGAGGGTTTGCCATTGAACCCACCATGGAGCGATGTCTGCATGACATTGTATTGCTGCGCAAAACTCTACCCTTTTTCTCTACATGTTCAGCATGACTGTGTACAATATCTGACATGCATACGAAAAAAATATGGTGAGATTATGTAAGGAGAGCATGCAGAAATTCAGAGTGATGGTAACAACCAATGGATGGATCCAAAAATAATGATAGCAGGCTGATGATTGCTTTAATTTCATAAAAAGACAGATGGTGATTGCTTTACTATTTGTTTCCCACCCAAGATGAACAACATAGACATACCCTAGGTGAACCAGATATTAGACAGAGATACTATTCATTTCTTTCTCGATATGTGCCCCACAACTAATTTAGAACTCAAGTTTGAACATTAATTTGGACCTGACTTGGAGTCCAAGAGGTGAACAGTACGATAAAGTAGTAGGTAATTTTAAGCAATGCATAACATAAGCAGAAACAAATGAGTGTGACCTCTCTTGTGGACCCGTGTACTCCTCAGGTTCATCTGCTGAGTCGATGATGGTGATGCCGTTGCGGTGGGTGCCAGCTGCAGGGAAGGAGATCTGAGGCGGCGAAAGAAGGTCAGGAGTCGTGATGTCTAGTTTGGTGGATGTTTCTGTCGATGGAGCGGCTCAGGTGAGGTGGACGACGTCGCGGCAGGAGCAGGACAAACCACACAAAGTTCCCTTCGACACCTACCTGTAACTGAAGTAATTCTGTAAGGGCTCATTTGGCTTGCATGATTCTAAAAACGCAGGGATAGGAAAAACACCGGAATAGGATAGGAATGCACATGGTAACAGAGCATTTGTAAACACATGATTTCTGTCAACTTGGGTGTTTGGTTACAGGAATTGGAAGAGCAGAGGAATGCAAAGGAACATGGCCAAAATAAAGTGAAACCATATGAAAGCGTGTACAGTTAGAATGTTATTCTGCCACTAATGCACTTGGTCTTGTTTTCAAGCATAGGATTGAAAAGTAGGTCCAGCTGGATGTTTTGCTTCATTCCTTTCAACAAAATGCATGAATAATTGAATAGTAGAGTGCCATTGGAAAATTCCCTATTGCTATGTTTTTCCGTTGAACCAAAATAGCCCTAATGGATCGACATGAATGTATAGTAATAAGTAATGCAACAAGTGTACAACCTCTTTGCCGTAGCCATGTCGACCTCAGCATCATTGGGTTGGTCGTTGAAGCAGTTGAGGCAGAGGTGGCTGTCGGAGGTGTGGAGGAAGATCTGAGGAATCTGTAGACGGCGTCTAGGGCACTGCTCTATTGTGATGGATCGTTCCGTCGTTGGAGCAGCTCCGGTGAGCCGTAAGACGTCACGGCTGAAGCAGCACAAGACAGACATCGTCAATCTCAAGTGGGATTCTAATAGCATCCCCTGAGCCGCCAGGCACAACCGGCCAAACCGCCGGCCTCAGCGCCGCCTCACGCCCCGAAACAACTCCCCACCACTGGTCCGCCGCCGCCCCGGCCAGCCCTCTAGGGCCCCCGCCCCCACCCTGAACCTTAAGATAGATAGTGGGTTACCTCTTCAGCGAGCCTCCGTCCCCGCTGCGGGTGGTTCTTCCTTAACTCCTGTGAGCCCCCCACCCCCTGAAAATCGACTGACCCAAAAGTCGATTCAGTCGACTAAAGTGTAGCTAAATCGGAGCAGAGCAGCAGCACGAGCGAGGGGCACTACTAGAAAAAGGCCTGCTAGTGGCGCACCTGTTTTGCCTACTAATGGCGCACTACAGGTGCGCCACTAGCACCACGCCATTAGAATTTTTTACTAATGGCACACCTGTGTGGTGCGCCATTAGTATAGCCCATGGTGCGCCATTACTATCTGACTTAGTAATGGCGCACCACATAGAAGTGCGCCATTAGTAACAGTTTTTTTTCAAATATTTATTCATAATTTTTTTTTGAATGGTCACTATGGCTTAATCTCGGGTCAATATGCTTAATCTCAAGTCAAATCGCACTAAGTGGTCAAACTTCCCGGAAGGTCACCCATCCTCACACTACTCCAGCCCGAGCACGCCTAACTTCACAGTTCTATCCAACCCCAGCACCACCTCACTTAACAGGCACTCGTTGATATATCTACCATATCAATCCTATTAAACCTTGTTGATGTCTAGGACTTTGTTCATGTTCATGAGTATAATGAAATTTTGAAAAATATTTCAAACTTCCCGGTCATATTACGTATCATTTTTTGGAAAAAATTCCAAAAAAAAAAAAATTAAAAACCAATTTTTTTCTGTTACTAGTGGCGCACCTAGCAAACGGTGCACCACTAGTAAGTTTGAATTTTTTTGCCTCTAGATCTTGAAAGCCCCGTAAATTTTTTTCTGTTAGGTTTTTGAGGATTTTGAAAATGTTTAACAGGGTTCCCCCAGTTAAATTCGGATGTAACTTTTCGAGTAGATGATTTTTCATATAAAAAACTTTGCAAATAAAGTTATGCCCATTTTACAAATTCCAGAGAGATTTTGCAAATAAAGTCGAAATTCATATTTGTAAATTTTCCCAACAACTAGACCACATATCACATGGGAAACTTATTTTCTTTGATTTTTTTGACATTTCCATCATTTTCTTTATTTTTTTTAAAACTGAAAAGGCGGTCCACAGGGGGGGGGGGGTGCATTCGGTGGAATTTTTGGGTCAAGTTAGTAATGGCGCACCGTGGGAGTGGTGCACCATTACTAGTTCAACTAGTAATGGGCACCACTCCCACAGTGCGCCATTACTAGTTTTGAAAAAATAAATAAAAAAAATTGAAAAAAATTACTAGTGCGCACCGTGGATGTGGTGCGCCATTACTAGTTTAACTAGTAATGGCGCACTATCCCCTGGTGCGCCATTACTAGTTTTGAAAAAAATAAAAAAAATTACTAGTGGCGCACCGTGGATGTGGTGCGCCATTACTAGTTTAACTAGTAATGGCGCACTATCCCCTGGTGCGCCATTACTAGTTTTGAAAAAAAAATAAAAAAAAATTGTTACTAGTGGCGCACCGTGGATGTGGTGCACCATTAGTATTTGGACACTAATGGCGCACCAACACATGGTGCGCCATTAGTATATAGTAGTGGCGCACCACATGTCTGGTGCGCCATTAGTGTCCATATCATCTATAGCCCTTTTCCTAGTAGTGGGGGAGAGCAGCAGCAGCAGCGCGAGCGAGCGAGCGAGAGCCGGAGCAGCAGCAACTGGGCGACCGAGCGATCGAGTGAGAGCCGGCGCAGCAACAGCAGCAGCGTGAGCGAGAGCCGGAGCAGTAGCAGCAGATCCGGCTGGTATGGACGGCGCCGGCGAAGGGGCCTCGCACTGGGGGAGAGCCGCCGTGGAGTTGTCACCCGCGGAGCCGGCTTCAAGGTAGCCGCTCCATGCACTACGAAAAAAGACACATCCGTGACATTTTGGGCCGAAGGAATTTTTTTCTGTCATACTTATGACACTTCTATGACAATAATTGTGACAAAACACGGTATCATCATAGATGTGGTGGGGTCATACTTCTATGACAAAACATCATGGCAGAAAATGGGATTTTCGTCCTGGGCGGGCCGGAGACGCAGCTGCATGACATTCTTTGGGCCGTCCATGATGGAAAAAACCGTGGTAGAAGCGAGGGCGACGAAAATATCGGGGTGTTCCCGGTTACGGTGGGTGGTCGGGGCCGAGCGATGCGCGTTTCTCTCGTACACGCACGTGCGTGGGTGCGAGACATTGGGCTCTAACTGAACCCGAGCGAGGCGTTGGGCGCTAACTGAAACCGAGCGATTGCACTGCAGGCTACGTGTTACTGAACCCGAGCGATCGATCGATGGCTGTTAACTGAACCCGATCGAGCGATTCCTTCGCTACTGCTGCTAACTGAAGCCGATCGATGCTGCCTCTGGATGAACAGTGAGCGTTGCTGGGGGGGTTTGGATGAACCGTTCCCGGTGGGGGTGGATGAACAGGACCCCGTGGTGTTGCCTCTGGATGAACAGGACCCCGATCGATCGAGCCGGTTGGGGCTGGATGAACAGGACCCCGTGGAGGGCTGGATGAACAGGACCACCCCGTGGAGGGCAGGATGAACAGTAGACGGTGGAGGGCTGGATGAATAGTAGCCCGTGGAGGGGTGGTTGAACAGGAGCCCGTGGAGAGGGCTGGTTGAACAGTAGCCACTGGAGTAGCACGCGGTGGAGGCTGGATGAACAGGAGCCCGTGGATGAACAGTCGCAGGTGGAGGCTGGAGGAGGTCGACGGTGGATGAACAGTAGCCCGTGGAGGCTGGAGGGGCTCAATGGTGGAGATGAACAGTATCCCGTGGAGTCCCGTTTTGCAGTACACCACACCCCTCCCGATGAACAGGACCCCCATTTCGACCGTAGCGCTCCAACTGTCACAGCCCCAGATCAGCCCTTGTTTGACTTTGCTTGTTCCTCATGTCATCATGTTTAATTTTCAAAGAAACTTGAAATGGGGATGTTGAAACCCTAGCACCAAATGCATTCAACTAGGTTCAAATAAACAATATTTTCAATTAACCCAAAATGCCTTTGAAAATGTTCATAATTTTTGATAAAGGTGAAAACCTCTGCCAAAAATGATGCCAATATTTCTAGGTCATTTTTGGATTTATGAATTAACTCATATCGTATTTGAATTGGGGCATTTAAATCCTATAAATATTTTAAATGCTCTAATAATTCTGAAACTAGTTGAGGCCTGTTGGAAATATTTTCAAAAGCGCCCACAATTATTTTCAGGATTTTACAGAATGAATTAGTATTTTTACTAATCCAAAACAGAGAAAGAAAATAGAAGACAGAAACTAAAGACAGAAATAAAAGAGAAGGGAGAGAAAGTTACCTGGACCTATCTACTGTGCAGCCCACCTGGCCTGGCCCTGTGCCGGCCCAGCCCACCTCCTCCTCCCCTGTCGTCTTCCTCCCCCTGCCAGGAGGACGGCGCGTGCCCGACGCGCGCACGCACGCGCCCCGGCCACCTCCTGCTTCCTGCCGCTTCCCCCTCGTCGCCCTGGGCCTCCCTCGCGACGCCACGCAGCCCCGACCGCTCTCTCCTCTCTCTCACTTTCCCCTCTGGCCCTCTCTCCCGCAAAAACAGAGCGCCACCGAGCGAGCTCGCCGACGCCGATCGCCGTACCCGCGGCCACCGCCACCACCTCGCCTCTCCGAACTGTCCAAGAGCTCCGCCTCATCTGCTTCTTCCTCCTCGACGATCCTCCCGGCCTCGGACGCGCTGCTTCATCGCCACCGTCGCCGTTTCCGTCACCGGCCACCGAGGCTCCTCGTCGTTCGATTCGCCGACCCCCGAGCGTCCCCGAGCACGCTGAGCTACTCATCGACCTCGCCATGAGCTCCTCTACCGAACCCCTCTCTCCCCGCCGTCGTTTTCTTCCTCTAGCCCCGCTGACCGCCGTGCCCGAAGCTTGCCGCCGCACAGCCTTGTCGCCACCGCAGCCACACCTACGGGAACCCGCAACCGAGCACTTCAAAATGCGCAACACGCCGTCAGGAGTCTAGAGCACTCACCCGTTGTTCCTACCGTGCGCCGCAACGCCATTTTCACCGAGGTCCGAACTCCGGCCACCACGGTTGTTGTCGTCGCCGTCGATTCCGGCCCCCTCTCGCCCAGCCGCCTGCACCACTAGATGCGGCTGAGCGCCAGCTATGCGTAGATGATCGCCGCCGCTGTTTTGGTCGCCGGAGGGCGTTTCCCGAGCCCCTCCGCCGCGTCTGTCGCCGCCGGCGCCAAGTTGCCGACGAGTTTGACCTGTTCGACCCGGGGTTTGACCTCCCTGGGGTCAACACACGTGGGCCCCGGCCCTGACTAGATTAGTTTAGGACTAATTAACCCTGCTGACACTGATAGTGGGCCCAATGGCTGTTAATTTGATTAGTTAGATTTAATTAACCCTGTTAGTTACTTGTGTCACTGACGTGTCGACCCCACTGGTCAGGTTTGACCTGGACCGGGTCAGTTGACCTGCTGACGTCACACTAACGTCAGGCTGACACAGTAAAGAATTTTCTGGATTTAAGTTTATTCAGGAAATTCCAGAAAATAGTATAAACTTCTAAAAATCATATAAAATCAACCGTAGCTCAGAATGAAATAATTTATATATGAAAAATGATCAGAAAAATGCAATCTATCCATCTGTATCATTTTCATGCATGTCAAACTAAGTTATACCTGCTGTATAGGTGAAAACATGATAATGCACTATTTGAATTCATAGTTTGAATTTGAATTTGAACCTTGAGTTCAAATCAACCCAAACCTTTCTGTTGCTAGTTGCATTAGGCCAAATCACGTCATATTGCCATGTCATGATCATGCATCATATTGTGCATTGCATTGATTGTGTTCTTCCTTGTTTTCCGGTGATTGTCCCCTCTCGATAGCCGTGATTCCGACGATGAGATCGATGACACCGATGAAGAGCTATACTATCTTCGGAAGTGTCAGGCAAGCAAAACCCCCTTGTTCATTCCGATACAATCCCATTCTCTCGCTCCTGCTCTCTTTTACTACATTAGGACAACAACGATTCATTTGTTACTTGTTGCGGTAGCTGAACCCCTTATCCTCTGCATGACCTGTCATTGCCACAGTAAATAGATGAAACCCACTAGCATGAGTAGGAGTTGTTTGAGCCCTGGTGTGCCTACTCATTCATGCTTGTTTGTCATGCCTGCTATTGCTTAGAGTTGTGTCAGGTCTGATTCATCGGGGATGAGTTGGAAGGGTGATGAACATGTCCTACTGTGTGTGAGCTAAGAGTGTGAACACGATTTGGTAAAGGTAGCGGTGAGAGGCCATGTAGGAGTACATGGTGGGTTGTCTCATTGAAGCTGTCCTCAGGAACTGAGTTCTGTGTTTGTGATCCATGATACAGTTACTACCACGCATTGGGCCCGAAACCAATGGACCCTCTCGGCTTCTTAATCACCCTTGTCCTCTGTCCAGGAGTTGCAAGTAGTTTCTGGTGTTTGTAGTATGCTGGAGGCCGTGGACAGCGCTGACCGAGGGGTGGGCTGTGATGCGGTAGGCACGTGGCACGGTGTACCGGGCGCCCGTTTGGTGTCTCGGGAACCCTGCACACATCGTTCGGGGCCGTATGTGGAAACCTCGGCCGGACTCCCTGCGGATGGAACCTGAATAGGCGATAAACCTGGACTAGAGACTTGAGTGTTTAGGTAGGCTGTGGCCGACACCCACGTTGGGCTTCCGCTTGAAGGTTGCCGAGTACATGTCGTGTAAACGACGGTAAGTGGTGAGAGCGTGTGTGTCGAAGTACACCCCTGCAGGGTTAACATCATCTATTCGAATAGTCGTGTCCGTGGTAAAGGACTTCTGGGTTGCCTATAACAGTTCATAGAAAAGTGAAAGTGGATACTCTAAAATGCGCAAGATTAGCGTGAGTGCTATGGATGGCGTTCTCGTAGGGAGACGGGAGCGGATCCATAGTGGAGTATTGATATGGTGAATATGTGGACTCGTGTGCGCCACCTCAAAGAGTTACTTGCAGTCATAGTTAGGATAGCCACCGAGTCAAAGCTGGCTTGCTGCAGTTAAACTCCACCACCCCCTTTGTTGATACCGATGCATATGTAGATAGTTCTGATGTAAGTCTTGCTGGGTACATTTGTACTCATGTTTGCTTATTTTATGTTTTGCAGAGAGACGTCAGTCTCGCTAGTAGTTCCGTGTGGACTTCGACGTTTAGCTTGATACCTCAGCTACGATCTTGTGCCCTCGGCAGGATCTGGTAGATAGTCAGGCTTCTCAGCCTTTTTCATTTATAGATGTCTGTACTCAGACAGGTTAAGCTTCCGCATGTGCTTTGACTTGTATGCTCTGAATGTTGGGTCATGAGACCCATGTTTGTAATATCTGGCTCTTCGGGGCCTAATGAATAAATACTCTGAGTCGTAGAGTCTTGTTGTGATGCCATGTTGTATTTGCACATATCGAGCATATTGTGTGTATGGTTGAAATGCTTGGTATGTGTGGGATCCGACAATCTAGTTGTCTATCCTTAACAGCCTCTCTTATGGGGAAATGTAGTCTAGTGCCTCCTTGAGCCATAGTAGTCCGCTACAGCCCGGCTCACCGGAGTCCTGCTAGCCCAGCACTACTGCTCCGGAACACTTGACTGGCCAGCATGTGATTCACTTCGTTCCTGTGTCTGTCCCTTCGGGGAAATGTCACGCGGTGACATCCGGAGTCCTGCCTAGCCTGCTACAGCCCGGGTTCCCGGAGTCCTGTTAGCCCAGTGCTACAGCCCGGATTCGCACGCTGCTGACCGACACGTTCGATGTTGATTCATGTATGCCTGTCCCCATACGTTAATGCCGCTTTGGGTTCACGACTAGCCATGTCGGCCCGGGTTCTCTGTCATATGGATGCTAGCGACACTGTCATATACGTGAGCCAAAAGGCGCAAACGGTCCCAGGCCATGGTAAGGCGACACCCGTGGGACTACCGTGCGTGAGGCCGCAAAGTGATATGAGGTGTTATAGGCTAGATCGGTGTGACTTAGAATCGGGGCCCCGACAGCGTTGGTATCAGAGCCTGACTGCCTGTAGGATTACCAAGCCAAACTGGTCGAAGTTGTGTCTAGAAATGCTTTAGTTATATAAGGGAATTGATTGTGGGAGGGAACGTAAGGCTCTTTTTACTCCTTTACCTTATGCCCTTCTGATCTAAGTCACCCTCTTTTCTTCTACGGGGATTAAGAACTAGGCTTCTCATCTTTCTATCAGGATCACGTGTTACTAATCCGTAGACTCGTAGGATTGTTGGTCTCAAGCCTCAGTTCAGTTTCTACCACTACAGTGTGTTGTTAGTTGGACTTGGAACCTTGATATTGTGCTTCTAAGTGGTTATGCCACCATTTTTGCAGGATGTCTCAAATCCTTTGAGCATTTACAGCCGTTATGCTGTCCGAGTCATCCCAGGCTTCTAAATAATCTGATGCATTTGCAAATCCCTTCTTTCTGTTCTCGATGTTCCTTTGGGCCAGATTAACCACACTAATCGTTGAGTTGAGGTACTCTGTTGCCTTGACATATATATTGGAGATATTATTATGACCCTAGGTGTCTTAGAGGACCACTTAGTAATCTAGCAATGCTTGCATCCCTAGTGTGATGATTCTGGCCATTATTCTCGAAAGCATCCCGTGATGCCATTTAGTTAGTAGGCATTCTATTTCTGGGTTCTTGAACCCAAGATTCACTCCACTTACCTCCTGTTGATAGTGTTTGCTCGTTCCTTTAGGTTATTAGTAACCTTTGCATTAGTCCACGAGGTCCATGGTATATCGTTCTTCCAAATACCATGAACCATTCTTGGCAGGAGTTCTTTTGAACCAAAGATCACGACCAGAGTGTTCTTAATGAGTTCTCCATTCTACATTGTGAATCTGCCAATTCTACCCTTTCTCCATGGGTTATCCGGAAGAAATGTTGAGCTTCGCCCGACATACTAATCTATGCATCCACAACTCAGAAAAAAAAACATATGTTCCTTTGAGTTGTCCCCCTTTAGTTGTATCCTGACCCTCGTCTATCAATTGATAGTCAGGAGTTATTGTGCATTCGTGTTATCGATGCTTATTATCCTTGTGGTCCGTCAAGCCGTTCTATTCAGAATGACTAGGAGAAACAAACTCCAGTACCTCGTCCATCTCTGGGATTGGGTGAAAGTAGTTGTATTCCGCAGATCAAATGCCTAACCAGCTTTTGTTCTGTTCTACCTTCGAGTATTACCCCCTTTATGTCGAGAATATCGTAGGAATTGCACCACCTCTTATGAATTCGTGACGCAGTGATACTCCTCGCCATCATCACTCATTTCTTGGTCCCGTGTTGTTGCAACCGGAATGCCGACAAGTGAACTATGATGCGTGAAATCAATACTCCTAGCAACTCCGTTGCTTGGTAGTTAAAGGACAATAATTTCATCCTTAGCGTGTTGGTTACTGAATCATATCCCAAGGTTGACCGTGCTACCAGTCCTTATTTCCGGTGCACTTTTCGATCAATGAGTTAGGATAGTGTCAGTCCTTGCTTGTTCGGTCATATCGTCTTGCCTTGAAAAGCAAGATTGATCTCGAGCTTAGTAACATGTCGGTGGTTCGAGATTTTCTGAATATCTTCTCGGAAGTGTCACCAGGTTGCCACCTGACCGCTATGTTGAGTTCGTGATCAAGTGGGTCTCTTGTAAACCACCCCTTCTCCAAGAATCCATGTTGGATACCCCTGAGCTAGTTGGTTAAGCAAAACAACAACTTGGAGAGATGGAAGATAAAAGCTTATCTGACTTAGTTTATCACTAAGGGATATCTTTTTGTGTGTGTTGAAGATAGATGATATCTTCATCGATAGGTCCCTGTGATCAGTTGTTGGACCTATTGTCGTATCAAGACTTTGATTTGAGTATGGGCTATCATCAAATCAAATCAGAACCAACGATGTTCATAATGTTGTCTTACTCGTGGTTGATCCCTCGAGCATAATTGTTGGACCTATTGTCGTATCAAGACTTTGATTTGAGTATGGGCTATCATCAAATCAAATCAGAACCAACGATGTTCATAATGTTGTCTTACTCGTGGTTGATCCCTCGAGCATACACCATTATATCTTTTGGGTCTGACCAATGCTATCACTTGTTCACATAATTATGGAATTCCATCTCCATGGAAACCTGGATGAATTGTTGTTGAGCCCATCAGCAACACTGCTACCTTCTCCATAACTCGTGTTGAACATCCAGCTAGTATTGGAAACTTTGTAAGCATTGCTTTCATGTTCTGCTCATGAGGTATACGTTTGGATGAAAGTAGTGACTTCCTCTAATTCACGTGCATTTGATGTAAGTTGCCGCCATGGATTCCAGAAAGTTTGTTTCGCTTCCTCTGGAATCATCCCAAGTCAGTCATGCACATGTGCGAAGTATTCTGTGGTTCGGAGACTTGCAACCTTCGTTCTGTATGTGTTTCTAGCACACCAAGCCACTGATTGATTTGTTCAAGGAAAAGGAGTTGTTGTGCAAATCCTAGGTCATGCACAAGACTTCGTTACCCTAGATGATGGTTCCCCACCTGAACTCGGTAGTGTTTTATCATAAGACTACTATGTGGTCATGCTTGTCTGGGACAGCGTGTTCACATGTGTTTGTAGCAGAACCAGCTCATGTTTTGGAGCTTGCTATCGTAGTTCATCCCCTGAGAATCTCGCAACGTCATCTCGTCGGTTTGTGTTGCAAACTTTCTTTTCCAGACTTGCTGTCTGAAATATCCTGTTACCATCCAGATCTGAATCTCAGGCAGATATGATGGTTGGAACATTTCCCAAGAATTATAATATTGCCCTCTCGATAACCGGTAAAGTGGATGTCGTGGCCAACACATCCAGCCGGAAGGCCTATTATTGTAGTATCTTGATTGAGGAAGTTGGCCACCTCCCCATAAGGATTTCTTAGGATTTATTCCACTAGTTATTCCCTATGGATTCCTGCGCTCCCGAAGTCCGACCTACTACTTGATGTTCAAGATACCAAACCACATCTAATGGGTTATGCTAGAACATCAAGGAGAACATTAGAAGCGGAGTGCTAAATGTCTCTCGGTCGATCATCCAGATTTTGCTCCCTTGGCTTCGCTAAGGTGAAATCTGAGAAAGTGTTGTCCTCCTTTGCACCTGCATCCTCCATCACCGTTCATCATGGTAGTATGTTGTGTTGCCAGGATCCTCGGCACGGATGTTGGTAAAACCTTGATGAATATGGAAATGCTCAAGTTCTGGAGAGCATACTCAGACACTAGGTTATACCCCCGGTATCAACGGGAATGTGCCTTCCGCTTGCCGAGTTGCTCCATAACCATAGTTTCCTTTCCGATCTGAGTATGCCATTTCTCTGAACTCCTTCAAATGATCGTTTGCGATTTTCCTTGGGCTGGTATAAAGAGTTTCAATGATCTATGTATCAAAAGTAATTCTTTTTGCCACTTAAGGGAATATTTCTACGAGCCACCTTCCCTAAGGTGCCCCGTTATGGAGTCATGGCAATTATCTCCTCGCTACTTTGAAACCATGCACCGTCTTATTCAGCGTGGAATTGTGTTTATCAACTTGAATCTTCGTTCTCTGTTTCACTTCATCCCTCTCTCGATGTATGTGTTGAGTCTCAGCTCAAGAGATACTCAACGTCGCATTCCGTGAGTTGATCGTGAGTTGCTCGATCTTTAAGGAGATCGATTTCTATAGAGTTTCCCTTGTCGTCATCGTGTCGGATGAAGATCTCGAAAGCAAAGACGTCAACGTTAATTGAAGCAACGGATCAACATCTTCGCGAAGAGCAATTGGATCATGAAGATCGTGTTAGCTTTGTGTCCCCTCTGTCTTCTTACCTCACGTCTTGAATCTCGGGATGAGATTCTTGTTTAGTGGGGGTGAGCTGTCACAGCCCCAGATCAGCCCTTGTTTGACTTTGCTTGTTCCTCATGTCATCATGTTTAATTTTCAAAGAAACTTGAAATGGGGATGTTGAAACCCTAGCACCAAATGCATTCAACTAGGTTCAAATAAACAATATTTTCAATTAACCCAAAATGCCTTTGAAAATGTTCATAATTTTTGATAAAGGTGAAAACCTCTGCCAAAAATGATGCCAATATTTCTAGGTCATTTTTGGATTTTTGAATTAACTCATATCGTATTTGAATTGGGGCATTTAAATCCTATAAATATTTTAAATGCTCTAATAATTCTGAAACTAGTTGAGGCCTGTTGGAAATATTTTCAAAAGCGCCCACAATTATTTTCAGGATTTTACAGAATGAATTAGTATTTTTACTAATCCAAAACAGAGAAACAAAATAGAAGACAGAAACTAAAGACAGAAATAAAAGAGAAGGGAGAGAAAGTTACCTGGACCTATCTACTTTGCAGCCCACCTGGCCTGGCCCTGTGCTGGCCCAGCCCACCTCCTCCTCCCCTGTCGTCTTCCTCCCCCTGCCAGGAGGACGGCGCGTGCCCGACGCGCGCACGCACGCGCCTCGGCCACCTCCTGCTTCCTGCCGCTTCCCCCTCGTCGCCCTGGGCCTCCCTCGCGACGCCACGCAGCCCCGACCGCTCTCTCCTCTCTCTCACTTTCCCCTCTGGCCCTCTTTCCCGCAAAAACAGAGCGCCACCGAGCGAGCTCGCCGACGCCGATCGCCGTACCTGCGGCCACCGCCACCACCTCGCCTCTCCGAACTGTCCAAGAGCTCCGCCTCATCTGCTTCTTCCTCCTCGACGATCCTCCCGGCCTCGGACGCGCTGCTTCATCGCCACCGTCACCGTTTCCGTCACCGGCCACCGAGGCTCCTCGTCGTTCGATTCGCCGACCCCCGAGCGTCCCCGAGCACGCTGAGCTACTCATCGACCTCGCCGTGAGCTCCTCTACCGAACCCCTCTCTCCCCGCCGTCGTTTTCTTCCTCTAGCCCCGCTGACCGCCGTGCCCGAAGCTTGCCGCCGCACAGCCTTGTCGCCACCGCAGCCACACCTACGGGAACCCGCAACCGAGCACTTCAAAATGCGCAGCACGCCGTCAGGAGTCTAGAGCACTCACCCGTTGCTCCTACCGTGCGCCGCAACGCCATTTTCACCGAGGTCCGAACTCCGGCCACCGCGGTTGTCGTCGTCGCCGTCGATTCCGGCCCCCTCTCGCCCAACCGCCTGCACCACTGGATGCGGCTGAGCGCCAGCTATGCGTAGATGATCGCCGCCGCTGTTTTGGTCGCCGGAGGGCGTTTCCCGAGCCCCTCCGCCGCGTCTGTCGCCGCCGGCGCCAAGTTGCCGACGAGTTTGACCTATTCCATGTGGACTTCGACGTTTAGCTTGATACCTCAGCTATGATCTTGTGCCCTCGGCAGGATCTGGTAGATAGTCAGGCTTCTCAGCATTTTTCATTTATAGATGTCTGTACTCAGACAGGTTAAGCTTCCGCATGTGCTTTGACTTGTATGCTCTGAATGTTGGGTCATGAGACCCATGTTTGTAATATCTGGCTCTTCAGGGCCTAATGAATAAATACTCTGAGTCGTAGAGTCTTGTTGTGATGCCATGTTGTATTTGCACATATCGAGCATATTGTGTGTATGATTGAAATGCTTGGTATGTGTGGGATCCGACAATCTAGTTGTCTATCCTTAGCAGCCTCTCTTATGGGGAAATGTAGTCTAGTGCGTCCTTGAGCCATAGTAGTCCGCTACAGCCCGGCTCACCGGAGTCCTGCTAGCCCAGCACTACTGCTCCGGAACACTTGACTTGCCGGCATGTGATTCACTTCGTTCCTGTGTCTGTCCCTTCGGGGAAATGTCACGCGGTGACATCCGGAGTCCTGCCTAGCCTGCTACAGCCCGGGTTCCCGGAGTCCTGTTAGCCCAGTGCTACAGCCCGGATTCGCACGCTGCTGACCGACACGTTCGATGTTGATTCATGTATGCCTGTCCCCATACGTTAATGCCGCTTTGGGTTCACGACTAGCCATGTCGGCCCGGGTTCTCTGTCATATGGATTCTAGCGACACTGTCATATATGTGAGCCAAAAGGCGCAAACGGTCCCGGGCCATGGTAAGGCGACACCCGTGGGACTACCGTGCGTGAGGCCGCAAAGTGATATGAGGTGTTACAGGCTAGATCGGTGTGACTTAGAATCGGGGTCCTGACACCAACACAAGTCCGTTTCCTCCATTTTGCGGTACGCCACACCCCTCCCGATCAACAGGACCCCCGTTTCGACTGTAGGAGGTCCGGTTCCTCCGTTTTGCGGTACGCCAGACCCCTCCCTGATGAAAAGGATCCCGTTTCGAACGTGGCCGGTCGAACACAAGGCCGTTTCCTCCGTTCTGCGGTACGCCAGGCCTCGTTTCCATCGGCTGTTCCGTTCAAGCCCTCCCGATGAACACGACGATGCATTCCGTTCCGACCCAGCCGGTTGGCTCCCCGTGAACACGACGACGACGCTATTTCTCCGTTCCGACCCAGCCATGTACACGAGCCCTGGCCGTACGTACGTGCGAGTAGGCGTTCGAGACCCCGCCCGTATGTACGTACGTGGCCGTATTTACTTTCTTGCACCTTGGCCGCTGTACGTACGTGTACATGCTACGTGCACGCCTCTGCTACGACACATGCGTGCCTCTACATCGACCAGTATGTACGTACACGTTCGCGACCAGAATGACAACGCTACGTATGCTTCGACCAGGTGGGTCCCGACTGTCACGCACTTCCTTGCGTGCGAAGATGTAGCTGGTGGGTCCCAGCAGTCAGGGGGCGAATCATTTTTTTTTCTGGAGGCACTTCCTTGCGTGCAAAGATGTAGCTGGTGGGTCCCAGCAGTCAGGGGGAAACGTTTTTTCGTGAAATACGGTGGCCCATCCGGTGGGTCCCCGTTGTCAGGTGGAGGAATAATTATTTTGCGCGTAATAAGGAGGCACTTCCTTGCTGCGGCCGTGGACCCAGTTGTCAGCCTCTCCACATACAGTCCACGTCCGATGGAAGCCGTTCCTTGACCACGTTGACCACGCTGCGCCGAGAGCACCAGGGCGGTGGACGACGGCGAGGCCTAGGAAGGGGACGACGCGGAGCCGGGGAAGACGCGGTAGTGGATGCCCACGCGTAGAGGAGTACGAGGGTTCACTGGTTCGCTCCGGTGTGAGGCTGCCGTCGCCGCAGAATAACAGGGGGTGTGGGTGAGTAGTGGGATGGCCTGGCCAGCGGTGGGAATAGTAGGGGGCGGTGAGGCCTTCGCGGCAGCACAGCCGACCACGGGAGGCAGGAGCATGCGGGACGACCGGCGCTACTTTGGGCGGCTGGAGCAGGAAGACCAGAGGTTGAAGAAGCACTACGACCGTTGGATGGACATCGTACGGTCAGTGGAGCTAGAATTGTTCATATTGACTAAGTTGACAAAGCACTCCGTCCCCATCAACTTAGTAGGCCCACAAGTCAGCCTCCCACCAAGGTGCACTACTGGAATCAGCTAATTTGCCATCTGCCAGCTCTTTGCCGTCTGCTAGCTGACGGCAAAGAAGCTCTTTGCCATCAGCTACCCAAAAGCAGACGGCAAAGAAAGGGCAGACGGCAAAGAAGCTCTTTGCCGTCTGCCAGCTCTTTGCCGTCGGCCAGCGGACGGCAAAGAATCTTTGCCGTCCGCTGGCGGACGGCAAAGAGTGAGGTGGCCCCCACCCCCCGCCCGTTTTTGAAAAACTTAACGGGCCACCTCTTTGCCGTCCGCTAGCAGACGACAAAGAGGCAAAAAAGCGGACGGCAAAGGGGGGCGGACGGCAAAGAGCCTACTACCTAACGGCCCGTACCCCCCGCCCGTTACTCACTTCTTCCCTCTCCCTCGCCGTTTCTCTCCTCCCACGCCGCCGCCCGCCGCGCGCCGCCGCCGCCCCGTCGCCCCCGCCGCCCCGGCTCGCCGCCGCCCCAGGGCCCCGTCGCCCTCACCGCCCCGGCCCCCCGCCGCCCCGCGCCCCACCGCCCGGGCCCGGCCCCCCGCCGCGCGCCGCTGCCACCCCCGTCGCCCCCGCCGCCCCGGCTCGCCGCCGCCCCGGGGCCCCGTCGCCCTCACCGCCCCGGCCCCCCGCCGCCTCGGCCCCCTGCCGCCCCGCGCCCCACCGCCCGGGCCCGGCCCCCCGCCGCGCGCCGCCGCCGCCCCGTCGCCCCCGCCGCCCCGGCTCGCCGCCGCCCCGGGGCCCCGTCGCCCTCACCGCCCCGGCCCCCCGCCGCCTCGAGCCCCACCGCCCGGGCCCGGCCCCCCGCCGCCCCAGGCCGCCTCCTCCACCGCCCCGCCCCCTCCTCCACCGGCCTCCTCCACCCCCAGGTGAGCCCCCCATTTTTCAGTTTTTTTTCTGTTTTTTTCTTTTTTTTCCTTTTTAGTTTTAGTTTTAGTTTAGATTTAGTTTTAGTTGTAGTTTTAGGTTTAGTTTTAGGTTTAGGTTTAGTTGTAGGCTTAGTTTAGTTTGAGGAAAGAAGAAGAAGAAGAGAAAAAGAGGAGAGGAGGAGAAGAAGAAGAGGAAAAAGGAAAGGAAGAAGAAGAAGAGGAGGAGGAGAAGAAAAAAGAAGAAGAGGAAGAAGAAGAAGAGAAAAAGAGGAGAGGAGGACAAGAAGAAGAGGAAAAAGGAAAGGAAGAAGAAGAAGAGGAGGAGGAGAAGAAAAAAGAAGAAGAGGAAGAAGAAGAAGAAGAAAAAAGAGGAGAGGAGGAGAAGAAGAAGAGGAAAAAGGAAAGGAAGAAGAAGAAGAGGAGGAGGAGAAGAAAAAAGAAGAAGAGGAAGAAAAGGAAGAATAGGAAGAAGAAGAAAAGGAAAAAAGAGGAAAAAACCCCGACCCGACACGGCACCCCGACCCCGACCCGGCACCCCGACACGACACCCCGACCCCTAGACCCCGACCCCGACACCCCGACCCCGAGCCTGACCCGACACCCCGACCCCGACACCGACACGGCACCCCGATCCCGACCCCGACACCCCGACCCCGACCCCGACACCCCGACCCCGAGCCTGACCCGACACCCCGACCCTGACACCGACACGGCACCCCCACCCCGACCCGGCACCCCGACCCGACACCCCGACCCCGAGACCCCGACCCCGACACCGACACGACACCCCGACACCGACACCCTGACACCACACCCACCCTTACCCCGACACCGACACGGCACCCCGACCCCGACCCGGCACCCCGACCCGACACCCCGACCCCGAGACGGCACCCCGACCCGACTCCTCGACCCCGAGACCCCGACCCCGAGCCTGACCCGACACCCCGACCCCGACACCGACACGTCACCCCGACCCCGACCCGGCACCCCGACAAGACACCCCGACCCCGAGCCTGACCCGACACCCCGACCCCGACACCGACACGGCACCCCGACCCCGACCCGGCACCCCGACCCCGAGACCCCGACCACGATACCCCGACCCGGACCCCGACCCGACACCCCGACCCCGAGCCTGACCCGACACCCCGACCCCGACACCGACACGGCACACCGACCCCGACCCGGCACCCCGACCCGGCACCCCGACCCGACACCCCGACCCCGAGACCCTGACCCCGACCCCGACACGGCACCCCGAGACCGACACGACACCCCGACCCCCGACACCTCCCGAAAAGGTGTTCTTTGGCCTTCCAGAAGCCGACGGGGTCATATATTTGTGAATTATTAGGTAGGTCATATATCTTTCGATTTTGTTATGAAAAACATCATATATAATTGTGTTGATCGGGTAGTTTTAAATGTGCAGTTGTTTCATCGCTGCGAGGTTTGGTGTTCGACGACCTCGCCGTGCGTTTGACGAGCTCTGCCCCTTCGTTCGTGGGTGAGCACAAATGACATGTCCTCCTCCCCCATTAATTATTTGATCTATTCCGATGAAATTTGATAGCTAGATATATATGTGTCTTGAATCATCAGTATGCGTAACCAATATGTGTCTCCCGTTCGAAAGCGTCATAGTTATAAATATGCATGCATTTGCATATTTATAACCTTGATTCTTTCGAATTGTCCAACGCTATCCATGGACAGCCCGAGTATGTTTAGATTGGGTTCGTTTTCCCATATGCTTTGCTCCGGATCCGACGCATAAATTTCGTCAGTGCCTCCCCTGTTGTTCTCCGGGTACACATCCTCCCTGTTTATTGCAGAGACGTGTATCAGGAGAACAGCGGGGAGGTGCTGCCGAAATTTTGCGTAGGATCCGGGGCATAGCATGGGAAAATGAACCCAATCTAAACATACTCGGGTGGGATTAGGACCTATCATTACCTATTAGAGTGTAGGTTGCATGGACGTAATAAAATTGACAAAGTAGATCAACTGATGAATACATACATGCTGAATTATATATATATATATATATATATATATATATATTTGTTGTGTGTCTAGTAGCTCTGAAAGTCAAGATGAGTGATCGTGCGTGGATGTACACCGGTCACACTGGTCAGAACAAATGGAGCACTGAATGGTTCACAAAAACCAAGGGGTTTGTGCGAGCCGCATTTGCAAATGGCCAGAGGAAAACCTGGTGCCCCTGTTTACGGTGCGGCAATTGGGAAAAGAGGACAGAGGCTGAAATGGGCAAACACCTGCAGAAGAGTGGTTTTACGCCCGATTATACGGTGTGGACATTTCATGGTGAGTCTGCCCAACGTGACCGAGCTGAGGTGGATCGTCGTCGCACCGACGAGCATGGTACCGGGATGGAAAACATGGTGCAAGACTTTGATGATGCTCGGGATTCGGACGAGGAGATGGAGGAATCTGCAAAGGCCTTCAATGAAATGTTGGAGTCTTCAAAACGTCCGCTCCATGAGCACACTGAGCTTTGTCAGTTGGATGCCATCTCACAAGTAATGGCTCTGAAGGCTCAGTTCAACTTGGGCAGAGAATGCTACGATGCAATGATGACAGTATTTGGACGCTTTCTACCCAAAGGCCATGTAATGCCTGCAAACCTATACCAGTCGGACAAAATCCTCCGTGCACTGAAGATGCCCTATGATAAGATACATGCCTGTGAGAAAGGATGTGTCTTGTTTAGGCTTGACTATGCGGACTTGAACTATTGTCCCATTTGCAAGTCTTCCAGGTATGTTGTGGTAGACAATGGTATGGGTGAGAAGACACAGACCAAAATCCCCGTTAGTGTTCTTCGGTATATGCCAATCGTACCAAGACTTCAACGTCTTTTCATGGTCGAAGAGACGGCCAGACAGATGACATGGCACAAAACGGGCAAAAGAACCGAACTAGATGCAGATGGGAATCTGATGATTGTACACACATCGGATGGTGTTGCGTGGAAAAAGTTTGATGAATTACATGGTGACAAAGCGGCAGATCCGAGGCATCCTCGAGTCAGCATCAGCACGGATGGGTTCAGTGTGTTTGGTATGACGGCAGCCCAATACAGTTGTTGGCCCTTATTTGTCTTTCCACTCAATCTCCCCCCCGGACAGATTATGCAAAGAAAGAACATTTTCCTGACGTTGATAATTCCAGGGCCCAACTATCCGGGGAAAAATATGAATGTGTACATGCAACCGCTTAAGGACGAATTGCAAGAAGCCTGGGATAATGGGTTCAAGACATACGATGCCTATAGCAAACGGAACTTCATAATGCGTGTCTGGTACATGTACTCGACGCATGACTTGCCGGCGTATACGCTATTCGTTGGCTGGTGTGTGCATGGAAGGTTCCCGTGCCCCACATGCAAGGGAGCTCTTGAGTTTCGTTGGCTTCAGGCCGGTCGCAAGTTTTCTTGCTTCGACATGCATAGAGAGTTCCTGAATCCTCGCCATAAGTTCAGGAAAGACAAGAAGAACTTCATCAGAGGTAGAGTTGTCAAAAACTCTGCACCACATGCATTGACAGGCCAACAGACCCTGGATCAGTTAAACGCTCTCGAGCCAGATCCCGAGCGTCCAGGGTACTTCAAGGGGTATAATTCTAAGCACGCCTGGACTCACAAAACATGCTTATGGGATCTGCCTTACTTCAAAGACCTCCTTTGCCCACACAACATCGACGTGATGCACACTGAGAAGAATATCGCC
This sequence comes from Aegilops tauschii subsp. strangulata, assembly GCF_002575655.3. Taxonomy (NCBI): domain Eukaryota; kingdom Viridiplantae; phylum Streptophyta; class Magnoliopsida; order Poales; family Poaceae; genus Aegilops; species Aegilops tauschii. Next base: position 569,262,767 of record NC_053041.3, read on the forward strand.
GAGGCACTTTTTGGTACATTGTTCGGCATAGATGGGAAGTCAAAGGATAATACTAAGGCTAGAGTCGATCTGGAGGCGCTATGTGATAGGCTGTTACAAAACATGAAAGAACCGAAAGGAAAGCAGAACTGGACGAAGCCAAAGGCATGGTTCAATCTTGGAAGGCCGGCTATGAGGGAAATTATCTTGTGGGTGAAAATGCAGTTGATGTTCCCCGATGGGTATGCAGCGAATCTACAGAGGGGAGCCAGTCTTGATAAATTGAAGATATTTGGTCTCAAGAGTCATGATTGGCACATATGGATTGAGCGGGTAATGCCGGTGATGTTGCGTGGCTTCATCCCTGAGGATGAATGGCTAGTACTGGCAGAACTCAGCTATTTCTTCCGTGTTCTTTGTGCGAAAGAACTATCGCCTGGTGTGCTAGAAGAAATGGAAGAGTTGGCGCCGGAGTTGATCTGCAAGTTAGAGAAGATCTTTCCACCGGGCTTCTTTAATCCAATGCAACATTTGATTTTGCATCTCCCGACCGAGGCAAGATTGGGGGGGGCCCGTGCAAAATCGTTGGTGCTACCCAACTGAGAGGATGCAGAAGACGCTTCGACAAAAATGTAAAAATAAACGTAGAATTGAAGCATCGATGGCTGAGGCATTCATCACTGAGGAGGCGGCAAACTTCGTGACAGCACACTACGAAGCCAAAAATCGTCATTTGCATAATCCGAAGCCTCGGTACAATGCTGACGACCCTAAAAAGGGTGGATCCAACCTCAGCCTATTCAAGAACCGCTATACTTCACCCCAAAACATTGAAGTAGACAGCGACAGTGAATCCGACATCACCCCAGAGGAGGAACAAGAAGAGCCGGAACAAGAAGAACCGGAACAAGAAGAGGTTACTGCTGCGGATGACCTGTCATTGCTTCACCGATTACGTCAAGGTGGCCTTGCACATGTTGATGCCACGGAACCCTATGAGCCCGTCATTGATTATAGTGATGATGATGATTATGCATTTATTGATGATACTGATCGAGATTATTAGTAGTGTCAGGTATTAAATTTTTTAATGTTGTACTTGATGATGATACACTTAAGTGATACACATATTATTATTCATGTCGGTCTTTTTTTATGTTGTACTAATTTCGTTTACTGTTTGTCATGGCAGGTGTTGAAAGATGGTGGGCGCTGGTCGGGAGCGCGCCAAGGCCCCTTCTTCGTCGGCGCGTGGTCTGAGGTCTTCGATTCCAGACGTACCTCTCCGCCGAGCGTTGCTGGACAGTATGTCCACACCGCCGGGCCCTTCTTCGTCGACCACGGTGCCCAGCAGGGGACGAGGTAGGAAGAGAGGAGGTGGGGCACGTGGTCGCGGGAGAGGAGGTAGGGTGACTGCTAGGGCACCTTCCTCGCCGCCACCCCCAGCTGTTTCACCCGAGCACGTGACTGCTAGGGTGGACTCGTCCGAGGAGGAGGCTACACGGACTGCGGTCCACGAGCCTCCGGTCCACGGGTCTTGGGCCCACGAGCCTCGGGTCGACTGGCCTTCGGCCCACGAGAGTTCGGCCCACGAGACCCCGGAGGAGCACACGTCCGGATGGGGTACCTGGCCGGATCAGCCCGAGGAGCCGAGTGGCCATGCTGGTGATGGCGGGGAGCCGACTGATCTTGAAGAGGAGGGTGGCACCGTGTACCAGCGTGGTGCTACACGGCTCCCGTCCGTGCCGGCGACCCGCGAGCAGAGGTGGTTGATCTTCCCTGATGGGGAGAGGTACGTAAGTGCATTTAATATTTTTGTACCTTCTGCATTCACGTTTCTTCAAATAACTAATGCGTTGGCCTTGTCATGCTGCAGGGGTTGGGACCACCATCATAGTGTCCGCCGGCCCAACTCCGTCCTTGGAGTTCTTTGCCGGCAAAACTTCCCGGGGTTTGTCACGTTGCCTGGTGAGGGTCGGCTTCCAGAGCTTGGGTTGAGCTGGGAGCACTACGTGGCTGCCCCGGCCCCGCCGGATGTCATTATTGACGGTGTCGTGTGCGACACGAGGGCAGACATGGTGATCAGGACGTTCTGGGTAATTTCTCCTTTACACATTTCAAAATCTTCAACTAGCTAGTTATTAATTGTACTAATCAATATTGTCTCATTTGATTGCAGACATTCTACAGGTGTGAGGAGGGATACGAGGAGGACTGCGCAAATGTTATCCAGAACGTCTGCAAGCGCCTACTCCAGAACTTACGGCACGAGGCTCGGGTGCAGGCTGTTCGAGACTACTACGCCTTGCGTGGTATCAAGAAGACCAAGCCGGCGTGCCGCGATAAGTTCCTGAGTAAGGAGCAGTACATGAAGGTAATTCTTAAGGCCTTCTACTTAAGTTCCTTCATTTAGTAATTCTTAGCCGTAGCGCTCAAGTTTCTATTTGCTAACTTAGGCGCCTCTGAGATGGTGTGCGGATCGGATGGATTGTTGGGAGGTGTTGGTCGATGAGTGGTGCTCACAAGAATGGCTAGCCCTCCACAACCAGGCCAAGGACAAACGTGCCAAAATGGAAGGTGTGCCACACCATCAAGGCAGCTCCAACTTATATCAGTTCGGGCGCAACTGGGTATGTGGTTTGCTTCATGATTCATGCAATTCATTCATCATGCTAGCTTGAGCCCTTTAATTACTAATTTTCATTGTTTCTCTCTTTCAGGCACGCCACAATAAGGCGGATAAGGTGCCAGAGGTGTACGACCTGTATGCCATGGCCCACACTGGCTCTTACAAGAAAGTCAAGGCTTTCTCTCAGTCTGACCTCAATGATGCAAACAACTTCACCAACATCTCCTCCCACAACAAGCTCGTGAGATATAGAGATGAGGGGAAGGCGAGGAAAGGGGAGGACTTTAACCCGAGCCAGGGTCCCATTGATCCAGAGCTGGTGATGATATCTGGTGGCGGGAGGTCCCATGGCTCCATAGC